>NC_054743.1:28182933-28530433 GCF_018143015.1 Lytechinus variegatus | reverse complement strand
TTGTCTTGTGTGACTCATTTTCTCCTGTCAAAATATTATATCCAAATTACGTGTTCATTATCAAGGCCTGTTTGTAAACACAGTTCTCAATGATATTTATTTTTTAAAATTATTATTGGACAACGATTTTATTTGCGTATCAACCAACGAATAAAATTCTCGGATAAATGTACAGTGATACAGAACGTGGATCTCCCCTTTTTCTGACTAGAAGCATTAGAGGAGCAGGATGCCGCGAAAACCCCATCTTCAAACATTATATGGACTTATATTATTGGTCGGTATCGCATGTCTGTTCATGCTCATCAGTGGCAGTACGAAAGATCATTCGTTATACAACTCCAGGAAAGGTAGCCCAATGCAATTTCGTTCGTAATAAATAAATCCCTCTTTATTTGGAAGTTTGTGCCAGGTTTATAATAATACCTCCGCCAATACGGCGGCCGCATACGGTGAGTCGAAAACAGCCGCTTTAACATTTGTTTTGTACTAGCTACATATTGGTTTGAATTGAAATGGATGAAACGACTGTTTTCGACTCGCCGTACGGCCGCCATAGAGCAAATGTGACCGAGGTATAAACAACCTAATTTTTTTTTAGAAAATAACATTTTTCTGACTTTTTTTAGTCACGATACATTGCTGCTCGCATCAGACGTCACAAATGAAGAATATATAATTATAATGACTCTTTCAAAAGAATCTTTGGAGTTTTCTCAAACCTTCACCAATATTTAATATGCTTTCGACTGTTTTTACAATAAACCTTTTTTCTCTTTAACTAAACCATGACAACGAGAATATCACCCATTCTTTCCATTACATGCATACATGCTCCCATGATTTTTTTCCTCCTTTTTTTTACCAGAATATATAATAGTTTGGATCCAGTTTCGATTCAACGTATTTGTCTGCACATTTTGCTATGTTTGATGTTTAGTTGGATTTTAATGATTTTCTCAAAATGAAACAAATATGTCGACACTGATGATGACAATGTCGCTGGTGGTGATATCAACTCGTTTTCTGAACATCTGGCTATGACATTTCACATACTTTTGGCATTATAAAGAATTCCTTAATTAAGGCCTGAAATCACCATTTAGTATGTCAAAAGGGAATTTAATGATAGAGTGACAGAAATAAAACATCCCAATGTTTTATATAAGACACATCTTACAAATAGGGTATCTTCGCTCCTTTTAAATCTCTATTGAAAAAAGGCAAAACATTCTCTTTTTAAGACCCCTACTACGATGCATTTTCGCCCGTAATACGTTTCTGACTCTTTTCCATCCAAAAGGTTTTACTACAAACGTAAATCATGTTGGTTATATTTCTCCATTTTGCCACACCTTCCAGAAGTTCAAGGGGATGTTGCCAAGGGAACATAACACACACAACACCCCCGCTTCTCATCCAGGGCAATATCCCCCCCCCAAAAAAAAAAAATAAATAATAATGAATAATAATAATAATAAAAAATAAACAAGTAAATAAAAATATATAAATAAATTATAAAAATAGAATGTAATATTATTAATGATGATAATGATAATGACAATATTCATTCTGCATCATCTGGGTCGAGAATGGCAAAAGCTAACTGAATGTCTTCACTATACGATATGACTTTATCGTGTTAGCAAAATGTAGCATTTTACAAGCAGGGCATTCATGCTATAAATAAACTCTCGCCTGTCTGTAATATACATCTATGCAACACATACTCCATAACTATGCCGTAACTATGTACATGATGTAGGCCTACATGACTTTGTATGCTAATGTACATGTAGCTACTGCACATAAACATGATAAGCAAGCTTTTGAACGATGGACATAATCAGCAGACTGCAATAATGTACGAAGTAAATTATATGACTGTTCATGATGCTGTTATAGCTATGTATGTTAACAGAGATCAAAGACGTACTTTATTTTCTATTATTAATTTGCAGATGTCAGGAAAATACTCGGAGAAGATGAAAGGATGACAGACTCTGAACAACGTAAAGATGACAGATTTACAAATGACCAAAGCCTCGTAAGTTTTGTTTCACTATACCTTTATATTATTTGAAATGACTTGTAATCCATTTTGTTCTAAAAGGGGTACTCCAGTCCGTCAAAATGACGGATAAAGAAAAATGAAAGAAACAAAACACTGACAGTTTTATTAAAATCGGACAAGGAATAACAAAGCTATGGCATTTCAAAAGTTGCATATTCCAGTGAAACGTCTTCTTAAATATCCAGAGAGAAATCTGATGGTGTCAAATATCCCCACCCAGTGGCGTACCTGGTATTTTCCACGGGGGGGGGGGGCAAAACCGGTCGAAAAATTTGACAAGCCCCCCAAACCCGAAAAAATATGACAAGCAAAAGAAAAAAAAAACGGAAAAAATGTGACAAGCAATAAAAAAGTCTTCAAGCTCATCAAGGGGGCGAAATAGGTATTCAAGCTCGTCAGGGGGGCAGGGATATGTCTTTTGTATGGGTCGTGACTCGTCAGGGGGAAGACTGCCCCCCCCCTTAGGTACGCTAGTGTCCCCACCTGTTCTTTTGTATTTTGCAATGTGAAATTTGGTTTATTCAAGTTTTTTCAAGAAGAAGAAGAAGAGAAAGAACAAGAAGCAGAAGAAGAAGAACAAGAAGAGGAGGAGGAAGAATACGAAGATACACTCTAAAAACAAATCAGTCAAATTGACTAGACAAGTAGTCAGCTGGGAGCAACTGATATAGAAATCACTGATAATCACATTTCTGACATATATTCTAGTCAGAAATAACCATGTTCTAGTAAAATATGACTGGAAAATGGTCAAATTTGACTAGAATAACAGTTGCTCCCAGCTGACCCTATTAACCAGTCATTTTTGACTGATTTGTGTTTAGAGTGTAACCTTTTAATATCATAGGAAAATGAAAAAGTGAGCTAATCTGGGAATAGTTATATCGAAACAAAATCCAATTTTCTTTTTTTTTCTGATCTTAGGTTATTGAATCCCAGTTATTCTGCTCTTTGCTTTTTATTTTGCTTCACTTTCCTAACTTTGTATTGTCAAAAACTAGCCAATTTCCGTTCCCATTTGCATGTGGAAATATTATTTTCTTATCAATATTAGAAATGCTGAATAAAAATTTTATTAAATCTATTAAAGGTCACGTTGGAATTTTTTTGTGTTAGGATTATGAAATCAATAATGGGGATTCAAAATGAAATTACTGATCGCCTTTCGAATTGCGTTTCTTCTATATATAAATAAATAATATATATATATATATATATATATGTATGTATGTATATATATATCGGAACTTAAGTAGTGCATTTAAACAGGAAAGTGACCGATTATATAGTAGAAAGAATGAACACCGATTTGTAAAAAAAAAATAGCTATTAAGGCAACAGAAAGGTCACTCCTCTGCTGATCCGGTTGAAACTTCTTATCTGTATACTAACAATTAAAGGTAATTGAAACTTAAAGATAATTTGACAAAGGGTATTCTTATCGAATCTAATCGGCGCTATGGTATTTTCCGGAAACCTTAAGATGGAACATCAGATCATATGTTTTATATGTGGGTATTAGAGTAATAAATAGCACTTGTTACATAAGAATGTACATAGTGAAGTGGAAATCTGAGAAACAATATTTTCTGTTATTTTGTGGGGTTTGTTTGTTCCTTTAGATAACTTTTCAATTCATGGAGACTATTTTTTTCCTGGTAATTTAGTACATTGATCGCTTAGAAACCTCCGTATTTAGCGCTCTACAAATGTTATAATTATTATTACAACAAGTCGAATGCCTCTGGCCGTCTCACCTGCATCACACGATTCAATAGAGCAGCAGTGCTGACTTTGAAAACTACTATAAGATGTTCAGTGATACTTGGTTACTCTGATGTCCAAGTTTCATGAATTAGACCCATAAACTTTCAAAGTTATGATGGTAATTCAACTGATACCCCCAATTTGGCCAAAGTTCATTTATTCGGCCAAAGTTCATTGACCCTAAATGACCTTTGAGGTCATGTGACATGAAACTCCGGCAGGATATTTAGTAGTACTCGATTAACCCTATGGCCAAATTTCATTAACTAGGTCTATATACTTCCTAAGATATGCTGTCATTTCAAAAACTTAACCTTCGGTTAAGATTTGGTGTTGACGCCGCCGCCGCCGTCGGAAAAGCGGCGCCTATAGTCTCACACTGCTATGCAGGTGAGGCAATTATATACTTCATAGTGATCCCTAAATTAAGTTTTGAATGTACTGTACATCTCCCAGTTAAATGTTTGGATAGTCAATCGCTTTGCTGTCAAAATATCAAGATAATATTTTCCATCCATGATAATTCCATGTGATATGTTAATTGTTTAAGTTTGGAATCAAACTTTTATTCTTTTGTTTTGGAAAAAATAATGCAGGAAATCAGTACTCTTTGACAGTCAACCTGTCCGAAATGTCGAATCTACTCTCCTGCTCCTGCTATCGCTCAATTCGCCAACTCAAGCCAGCCTTATCACGCTTATCTCGCCTATTCAAGCCTTCTACTCGGGCCTGTCTACTTCTCAGCTTTCGACTCCTTCTCGTTTAGTCCTTTTAATGACTGCACTCATTTTGAAAAGAATACTCTACTTTCAAATCACCATTTTCTCGCCTTTCCATTTCATCTATCCGCTTTTCTCATATTAGTCCTCCAAGAACTTTACACATGGTGTACAATAAACTTGTTATCTCGACACAGCCTATTTGATTAAACGCACTCTTAAGTGAAAAAAAATGCAGGACCATACTAGGTGATTATCATTCCCCCTCCTGCCAGTGTAATAAGTCTGAGTTTCCCTTATTTATAATTGCTTTATTTTCTCTCCTTTAATCTGGGCCGACTATGAGAAAAAAGAAATGTGATATCTGAATATTCTTTATTAATGTGCTCAAAGTAGTTTGATTCAAACATGAATAGTAAATTACATGCATTAATGACTTGGGTCTTCGAAATAAGAGTACGCATGCGCATGTCATATAACGTTCACGTTGGCACGAATGAATCAATACCTTCAAATTACCGGTACCCTTACATAGGCCTTAGGCTAAGATCTATATTTAGATCCAATTTTTAAACAATTATCAAATTGCAATTAATTTCGCGCCCTGGATAGGGTAATATGGGGCGTGGGATAAATTACTGAAATACTGGACTGTCCCTTGATAGTGCCTGAGTGAAAGATGTTCCTCTATTTCAAATATAATTGCGAATGTCTTTGTCTTATTGGTTTTTCCCAGGCTGCCCTTTCAAGAAGCAAAGTCGAAGCAGATCGCCAACGCATATCTGTCCTTCAACAACGCAAGGCACGGTTAAAGGAACAGTGCGCCCTCATGAAGGAACACCATCAAGTCCGAGATGTAGCCCTAGATCCGCCAGAACAACTCATTGTCAACGAAGAGTATCGGATCATCTACTGCAACGTACCGAAAGTAGCCTGCACCAACTGGAAGACCATTTTACTGGAACTAGGGGGGTTTAGCGAATTCAATACTTCGAGAGAGGCACACCTTGGGGCTAATAAGAAAGGTCGACTCTATCTCGATTACCTACACAACTACAATATCAGCCAGAGGCGATTTATGCTGCAGAACTACACGAAGTTCGTCTTCGTCAGGCACCCTTTCAATCGCGTTCTTTCTGCTTTCCGAGACAAGCTTGCTCCAAACATTTCCGTCTTTTTCCGGAACGAAGATCGAAAGGGGACTTGGATCTCGCAGTACGGGCAGCGGATAATTGACCGTTACCGCGGTAAGGCTGAAGCTGATAGAGTCAACTCGAACTGGAAACAGCAATACGACCTCACCTTTACAGAGTTTATCCGGTTTTTGGTTGATCCTGGAATACAGTCGCACAACAAACACTGGGATGACATCCATTCTATATGCAAGCCTTGTGATATCGATTACGACGTCATCGGCAAATACGAGACGATGAGCGATGACGCAGACTTTGTTCTCAGACTTGCGAACATTGACCCCAAAATACAATTTCCTAAACCACATCCGTCACATGTGACGAATAGTTCGGACGGATCGCTGGCTGATACGGTCTATCAAGGTGTTCCTAAATCACTTATGTATAAACTGGCGATGCTGTATGCTGTCGATTTTAAATTGTTTGGGTACGACGCTGACCCGTATCTACAAATCTGAAATCCGAAGTGACAATACGTTATTATTTGAATGTATACTGAGTGTTATGTTGCCGATTTTGTAGTGTAATTCAGACTTGGTATTGGATAGGGTTGGTCATATCTAGGTAGGCAAGCGACCGGCCTCAATATGGAAAAGCAAGGGGAGAGAGTATAAATAAAGAGGACTAAAGATAAAGAACAAGGTCTCTCTAAATATGAGAAATGAAAAAGACGTCTAAAAAATCTTGCCGCATATCAAAATACCCTGTGTCATCCCAGGTCTTGGTCGTAAAAGTAATATCAACGGCAATTATTCAAGTGGTGTTTGCCTATGTTTATCCATACAATAACTTCAAAATGTCTTTCCTACCTTCCAATAAGACTTAATTTCAGATATTTCGCACAAAAATACAAGAATGTACAAACAAATTTTGAAGGATTTGAGATATGTATGGTGTTTTTTTTTTAGATCACCGTTATCAGCTGTATTTATTATGCCTGTGTGCCGACTTTTATAGTCATCAATTGTTGAGGGAGATAGCTTATATCATTACTTTTCAAAACACATAGCATCGTACGGTTGGTGAGTGTCTTTAATTACGTTGTTACACCCCATGTTTATTTTGTTTACCGTAAGATACTTTTCATATTTTTATTCAGTTATAGCATAGCAACTTTTCATATAAATTTCGCACACAAACAGAAAACAAAACCGGAACACTAATTCCAATTTGATACAATGTATGGCACTAAAGAACAGAGATGGTTTTCATGAATTAAATGCACTCTGAAAATTAAATGGAGGTAATGGGTAAATCGCCCTTTAAAACGATCGCGGAGTGACAGCATTTTTAATAAGGTTGGAAAGCGCTATCTCTCCTCGGCCCTTTTACTCCTTTTCGCCTTCTGTGTTTTCAGAGTATATTATGTATAACCAAATCTTATTTGACAAAACAAATTGGAGGATTTCAGTAGCATATAACAGAGGGGTGTGAGAGTTCAGATTTTTAGCCGATTTCAGGTTTGTTTTCAGCTTATTTTGGCTCCTCTATGTACAAAATGTATGGGAGCTCTTTCTATTTCAGACTTTTTCAGCACTCTTCAGCTTTTTTTTCAGATCTTTTTATTTGTGACCACTCACACCCCTGATAACATTAAATTGTAACTTGTCATCGATATGATGTGTGTGACTGACAGGGAAGTGTATCATGGAAGATCTTGTCTGAAGTTTTATCTGACACGTCTAATCTATCCGGCAGTTACCATAGTTACAATGTTTCTCAGCCAATCAGAGTCGAGGAAATTTGTCAGATCTGACAACTTGTCGGACAACAAATATTGATGAAACGCTCTTATGAATTACATGTAGGGTCGAAATCATGGATATCTTCGACCTCCTACCTTGTGTTCTTGTTTATTAATTACAATTTAACCTAGTGACAAATTTGTTTCATATGATTTTGTAATACCATACCAATTTCATGGTTTTGTATTTCAACTCGTATGCTTTCGCGTTGTCCAATAGAATCAGCAGCGTTAGTATTATATAACCAACAAAATAATTGAAGAAAAGCTGAAGAAAATTTCACTTTCACTAGCTTCCAGGAAATTCATACAAAATTGCTCTCTGACCCACATACATGTACGCTTTATAACTGGATACTCTATGTACGCTATCTACACAAAATAGCTGTATGTAGATAAACAAAAGTTTGATTTGAAATTGTTACCAATAATCAATGACTGAAAATAAAACCAGCCGCCGCTGTATTTTTTGTAAGATTGAATGTTTGATGATTACCAAGTATAAGCATTGACCCAAGGGCCCGTATTCTGAAGTCGGGTTTAAAGTTGTGGCTTAAGTATGGATAGCCAATTGTTACATAAATCACTAACAGTAGAGATATCATATTTCAGCTCATTCGACTCTCAAATCATTCATGATTATCTAAGAAGTAAAAATAGATGATTGTCTTCACCATTGAAAAATCAGGAAAGAGCACAGTAAATATAAGAAACAAACAACTTAATAAAATTTTGACACTTTTGGCTTCCCATAATTTTAGCACAGACTTAGACTAAGGTCTAATTTAAACCTGACTTCAGAATACAGGTCTATATGTACAATATTTTTACCAAAGCTTTAGGATAGATTTTGATGTTTGTAGCCTCAGGAATTAAATTTATTTTGTCGATGGCAATACATATGAAAATCCATTCATTCATTCATTTGTTAGGTTTTGATGTGGTTTATGCAGGGATGGTTCTGTGAGATAACATGGTTTGAGTAGTGGTTTGAAATACCCATGCATGTTTGCTTGTTTGTTTGTTTGTTTGTTATGGGTATGCATGTGCAGAGGTATGTTTGATTCCATGTTGCATGAAAACAAAAGAAACCGCTGAGAAACCCACTCATCACCATGGAAAAGAAGAACAGTGACTTTCAATATTGTGTCGTTTTGCAACTTGTTTGACATGCCCCGCATTTCGAGGCACTGAACCTCCATGTGAACCATAAACATTATCATGAAGGGTATTATTTTAAAGACAATTAAATGACCTATTCATTGATATCAATCACACATTAATATTCACTAAAACCGAGGAGGGATTATCGATCAAAGTCAGATTTACAACATTTTTTTGAGAAGTTTATATTCAGATACGTTAAAAAACTAGCAATTTGCATGATGGCGAATAAGGTGTAAAAATAATTGATTTCAATCAGGAGCGTACGCAGGCTAGATTTTCTCAAAGGGGACGGTTTTCATGATTCAATGAAAACCTTTCTTCAAATGTCCCTCTTTAGGTCCATATAGATTTTTTAAAGCTCGTAATAATCGCTTTGTTGATTATTATCTAAGTATGCTGACAATGTTGCATTTTCAAGCCTTGTTTAATGAAATATCTCAAAATTTCAGTTTTGACTCAAAATGTCATATTTTAAGTATTCAGACGTGACATTTTAACCCTCATTTCTAGCAGTAAATAATGAACAAGATGCGTAAATCAAACAAATTAGGGAAAGCTCTATGTTTTCTTTGGGGGTGTATATTCACTGAAAATGAATACTATAAACGTCATTTAAAGGACAAGACCACCCCAGCAATTTTTTATTTTATTTTAAAAAAGAACAATCCAACAAGCATATCAAGGATATTTTTTTAATCAAAATCTGACGAAAAGTACGAAAGTTATGACATTTTCAAGTTTTGCTTAATTTCACAAAACAATTATATGCATAAACTGGTCGGTGTGCAAATGAGAGAACTGATGCCGTCACTCATTTTCTTTTGCATTTTCATATGAAATATTCCAATTCCTGTGAAACAAAGTGTTCTCTTCACTGAACGTGTGGAATGACAATTTTTTTAACTTGTTATAGTTCAGTAAAGTTGATTCTCAAATCTGTAAAAAAAAAAACTACAGGTAGGCCTATTTTATAATTCAAACAATAAAAAAAAACAAATAGTGAGTGAGGAACATCATCGATTCTCTCATTCGCATATTACTGAGTTGTGCATACGACTGGTATGAAAAAACTAAGTGAAGCTTTAAAATGGTATAACTTTCTCATTTTTAATATCTGTTTTGGGTGAAATTTTCAGCATTATTATGCTTGTTTGATTTTTCTCTATTGGTTCAAATCAACATGTTTTTTTTTTTGGGGGGGGGGGGGTGGAGGTGGACTTGACCTTTAAATATTTCGGACAAAAATATTACGAAGTGAGGAAATGTAGAAGAAATCATGTACTTGCCGAGTTTATAGGAATGAATTTCTTGATGTTGAACTAAAAGATCACAAAAAACTTGGCGAATCATGTGTAGGCCTATTTACTTGGTACATGAAGTACTAACAAAGTAATAATATAAATTTGTTACATTCGATAGCTGGTATGAATAGTTGATTATTATGAGCCAGAAATTCAAAAGAAGAAATTTTGTCTCAGAGGCATTTCCACACGCTAAAATTCCATTATTTAGATGTGGTAATAATAGTGTAGAATATAATAGTTTTAAAATATGGAATGGATTTCTTGACGTTGAACTAATAAAGCATAAAAAACTTGGCAAATCATATTTACATGGGATATAAAATACTAACAAAGTAATAATATAAATATGTTACCATCAATAACTGGTATAAATAACAATAAATCAAGTTTATTAACGACTCTGAGATTTCTCCAGAGCAGTTTACAAGGGTGATCAATGTGAACTTTCCAGAACAATAAACAACCAATAACGATAAATTAAAAAGAAAGTGTAGATTCACTTTGTTATAAGACAGTACCATGAACATACCCAATAAAGTGTTTGTCTTATTTAAGAGACAATTCATTAGCTTGAAAAGTACACAGGTATCGAAATGAAATAGTAATAGTGGTAGCAACTACATCATATTACAATCTGATTTGCAATTTTTTTTTTACTTTGTATATTTATATCTTATCATCCCAAACGCAGAATACTCCACTTGATAAAAAAAGAATAGTTTGTCACCACATCATGTCACCATCATTAAAATTCGTTCCAGGTATCGGAAATAAGTCTACAAATATAACCCATTATTTTTTTGTGGGGGCACCTAAATGACTTCCCTCCCCATCATCGCTCACAGGAATTATTGTACATTAAAAAAATAATAATAATGACTGTGTGAAAAACTACTGAACCGGACCAAGGTCGAAGGTATAGTCGCACAATGAATTATTCCTGGCGCCTCCTATACTCCCCATGCCACCCCTGTTGAAATTAATCACCACCCTGACCGTAGCTGTTTTAGTGGTCTACATCTCTTTCCAATACTATTTATCCATGTTTTCCATTACCCATTTGATAAACATGATTTATTTAAAGAAAAAAATATCAATGCCCTATCCATCCACATTCCACATGTTCCAAGACGCCATATTCTCTCGAAGGACCTGAAAACATCAAAATTGTGTGGATGGTCCTCATTCTAGATAAACACTTACAATGACATAACACCAAGTAACAAGGAGGGAAATGAATATCAAACCAAACAGAATCTTAACACAGAGTATAGCAACTTCCTGCCAATGCATTTTATTTGCCTCAGGTTTGGCAATAGGCTGCACGTCGCCCTCTACGATTGGTCTATCATTTGGTTCTACCGCTCGCATGGCTCGGTTGTCTCTAGCTTCGCAATAGTTGGTCGGATGTAGCTTTTTCGGTATGTCCATGAAGAGTTCAAGATCTGTAAGTTCCAGAATGTTATCCATATTCCTCTTGTCGCCTGACCTGGTTCCTCTGTAACAGAGTAATCCATAATGTATATATCAATTGTGATATGGGCATCTGCTACTCCTTTCAATCTTATGTCGTACTTAGGTCACAAAGGATGCCTACCTTTCCGACTATCTTAAAAAAAAGACACTTCTTATTACACCCAACGCTAACAATTCAACTGGACGGCTTAAATAACAACAACAAAAAAGTCCGTATGACTCTTTCGAGCAATTGTTACGTTGTCATTGAGATGAAACACATTAGAATAGGCTTACCCTTGATTGGGATGGCTACATGGCGCCAAGAAAAGCTGTCGAGCGTTGTCGCTGACCAGGAAACCGATATATGGACTGGTTACCGTCCTCATGACCAACGACGGCAATGGTCTACCACTGCCAGTGTGGAAGAGCCGAAGAACGATGATTGCACATGCCACTTCAAGATAGCATAGTAGTATGAGCAGACTGAAGAGATTCCTGGAAAAAAATGAGAGTCCGATGAATGCTACAGTCATACCGAAGAAACTTATCCATATCTATAACGTTGTTTTCAATTAGATAGCAGCAATCATTTTGGGTTCAGTTCATTCGGTGTGACTGTGCATTGAAAACTGGAGAATGATAATATTAAGTGACGAGATAACAAATGTGTTTTCTACTGTAGATGGTAAAATGTATCCGATATATTTTGTTTGCTTAACCATCCATAAAAAATATCTAAGTTTTTTGTCCCCCCCCCCCGTCGTTACATAAAAAATGTACCTGCCATAACCAGAGATAACATAGTAAATTGGCTCGACTTGAAGGCATATTCCTGAGAAGAATATAAAACATCTCATTCAATATCCATTACTAATTTGTAAAATAGTGCCTCGAGTGAGGTATGGCCGACCCAAGGAATTATGAATTGATTAATAGTCATATGCTGTACATCATTTCAATGGATTATACATCCATATTGTAATATCCAGCTAGGGTTTAAGACTCGAGGTTAACTATATTTCATTGACGGTTGTTGTGCAATAATTAAAAAGATAATTTGACATGGAATTTTAGTTCAACGATTGGTTTCCTTAAAACTCTTTCTTTTTCACTTATATTTGTTTTGCGAACTGCATTAAAATTGTAAAAGCCGTAATTTGAAAGTAAAGTATTTTTTGTTCTTGAAATATATATTGCAGGTTGTTGAAAAGCTGAATCTAATGGCTGCTAGATATGTTTATATAAATACTGTTAAACGAAATAATGATGGTCTCAGTTTTGAGGGAACTTTGCTGTACCCCTTTTCCAGGTGTCTCTCTAATAACGTTCTTCTCTTTTAGCTCGATATCCGACATCCAAACATCATCCATGCCAACTGTGACGTAATCAACACCGTCATATTTTTCGGGGTTCCATATCACGTTCTCGTCTGTCCATATCTATTTCGTTGAATTTGGGAGCCAACATTAACAAAAAAAAACAAAGAAAAGAAAAAAGGAAACAAACTTAGATTAACTTGAAATTAATACTACCATTGGGCTTTTGCTCTAAAAAAAACCGAAATGCTGATTTAGCTCTTAAAGAACGTGTATAGAGACTGCACTTCGGAGTGCTGATTTTTCCCGTTCAAGTTTGAACTAGACAAATCAGCACTCCGAAGTGCAGTCGCTATACACGCTCTATAAGAGCTAAATTAGCTCTTTGTTTTTTAGAGTGAATATATTCACAGAAAATTTCATTTCCTTACATGCAGTGGGAATACTCTTCAGCTAAATCTATATAAACACTTAATTGCAATCCCGTCAAAGACCGTGTTTCATCTGATGGTTATATTAATCTTATTTAAGAGGCATTCAAGAATTCAAGACTAAGGATTGTTGGTTGAAAATTTTATCCTTTATTACAAATTTTGTGCAACGGGCAGGAAGTGGGAAAATACCTTGCCAAAGTTATCAAAAGTGTTTATCCATTTTATCGAAATTATATTTCCATGACAACGTCATCTCATTCATGACGATGCCAATAGATCAAATTTAGTACACTAGAATTTAGTGACATGGATTTGCTGCAAGGCACGGGCGTAAATCCCGGGGGGGATGGGGGATACATCCCTCCATTTTTCGGAGGGGGGGGTGGCATGTACAATCATCCCCCCACTTTTCAAGATAGAAAAGGTATGTTTTAAATCATCACATGGTTAATGTTATTGTTAATGTGTGGATTCATCTTTAAATGCAGTCAAAGTGCTTGAATTGGCCTAATTTTGAATTTTAAAAATGCAAAATTTCTCGCATGGTCGCTCCGCTCCCGCGCTCAACATAATCTTACAAGAATTTTGCCGTGACAAATCCCTACGTTTATCTTATTGCAAAGGTTATATCCACTGCAACATATGCGTTTAGTTGGAGTGAATCAGTTTAATACTTAAATTATTTATTATTTATAACTATTTAACTCCCTATTTGCTCTTTTTTTTATATTTCTTGTTCATATCCTTCTATAGTTTACGTTATTGATAATATACACTTATCATCCTCTGTATTTAATGCATATTATTTAAAACGAGTGAAACAACTTTTTTAAGGCTCGTTATTTACGCTCACCGCCGCAATTTCTCCCATAACACTCCCTTGAAAGATGATTCTTTTTCTTCCTACTATGGAAAATTTGCTCGTTCGCTTCGCTCACTCGCATTTGGACACTAAATGCAATCCAATGGTGTATGTCACAACAAGTCTATTGCAATGTAACCATCACTGAATAGTCTTTCAAGTGAAATATGGTAGTATATTATGCACGCAGTTTTATACACCTGTATATATAATTACACACCATTTGAAAGAGGTTAGGGGCAACATTCTTTCTTCCACCTACTGAAAATTTGCTCGCTCGCTATTCTCATTCGCCACATCCAATTATCACACCTTGTGAAAGACGATTGTGGCGGATTAACGCCAGTGCTGCAAGGAAAATAGAATAAAAGAATGAAGGCTAAGGATGATACATTATTCTTGAGGCAGAGTCAAACCAATCCTGTCACAATCTTCATAATCTAATATATTTGCTGCATACTTCAGACTAGAGGGTTAGAAATAAAACAAAGGTTTCGACGGGGATTAAAAGTTCGGTATCATTTCTTTGTTTCGTTTCTTTTCTTTTACTTCTTCGAGTTAATTTACTTTAAGTCAATTCCTGTGAGCAGAATATCTAAGAGCAACATTAAACTTTGACACGATCTATGACATTGCCTACTGTGATAATATAATCTGAATCTTGGATTAAGTGCCCATCAAGACTTTAACAACAACTAAACTCTAAAAAAATATTCCGGTTAAAAAAAATTAAAGAGGCATTTTCTAAATATCCTTGTCCAATGTTGCACACAACGTAGTGCTGTAATTACCTTCTACGACGGTGGAGTATTCATATCAAAAGATTGTGGATTGCTTTATTTGTCAACGAATTTGTTAATTCTACACACCAAAACCAAATTTGAACATTATAACTTTTCAGTTTGATTGAGTTGTTTAGATGCACACTCTCATTTGAAGCCCATAAATAAAATTGTATGAGCTGGTTCAAATATGTAGCTTACAACTCTTTTTTAAACAAACTTACATGCACAATGAAATAGGATTTATTTTTAACAACTGTCGATTCACAATTCAACCAACTTTGGGGTTGATTTACGGAAAATATCTGATAGAGCATGGAAAAATGCCCAAGAAATGGCTTTATACGGGTTAAAGTCTAATTGAATTTCGACTGTTGACTTGGTCACCCTGCCCCAGTACCTTCTACCATTATGGGTATGATATTGCACCCTTGAAGGGGGGTCAACTTCGATGTCTTACATGGGCGCCACATGGCTATCCACCACTACTGATATCCTTCCCTGTACGTATAGGTGTAGCCATTTTCATAACGATAATATACATTGATAATGGCGATATTATAATAATGCTGACGTACAGAATCATTACTATTAATAGCCTTTACTGTTAGAAAATTTCTACTTAAAAAAAATCCCGCAGCAGAGTCTTGAGAACACCTGTTATCTTACTGCACTGTGCAATCTTACATGCATTTGTGTGGAATTACAGATAATAGTTATTTGGTGTATGTAACCTTACAAATTCTTAAAACAGACCTGTTCTGTAAAATTCAATAAAAATTGTATAAAATCTTTCCTGTTTTAACAAGTTACAGAATGATTTGGTTAATTCTTTCTGTAAAATCTGTTTTTTTTCTTCTTCTGTAAAATCTTCTGTTTTTTTTCTAACAGTTCCTTTTATCATTGTTTTTAAGGATGTTATTGGTATTGTATACGAAAGGGTTCTTGGTATTATTCAGACAAAGGGGTCGGTCATGGGTAATATTGAGACAGAAAGGATACCCAAGCCACTGGAAGAGGGGTCAAGATAGTGCTGAGTACTGAGGACAATCCCCATTCGGATGATGTTAAACACGACCTACCGCGTACGCCCGGGGGGGGGGGGCACTTCCATTCACGAGTGGATACCATGCGCGACCATGAAGTCTCGAAAAGCACCCTAAACACGTAATTTCCATATTCTGAAAATGCACCCCTTAACGAGTATTGGGGTGTGAAACCCTACCCTTAACAAGTATTGGAAACAAAACGATTATCTTGGCAAATATTTCCTGAAATGAACCCCTAAACAAGTACAGGAATGTTTTATTGTTACGGGTCCTTCGGTCGTCGGCTTTACCTTACTGGTTTAGAATCGGACCCCACCTTCTACACCTCGCGCAAATCAGACTCTAAACACGAAGTGTTGGGGCAAAAAGGACATCCCTTTATAAAACATTTTAATTTTGTTTTATCATCCCCGCAAATTCGACCCTAAACACGTAATTTTCCTAGCGAAATAGATACCCTTTTTTCATTATTTTTGTGTTTTTGACACCCTTATCACGTTACGTACGTAACGTGCCCTATCGTGAAAAAGACATCCTTTTTACGTGTTTTTTTGGTCGCGCATGGTATCCACTCGTCAATGTAAGTGCCCCCCCCCCCCGGGGCGTACGCCTAAACTACAATCACTTGTATGAAATATTGGTAGATTGATGATAATCATGAGCAATGGCCAAAATTGAGCTAAATAATGAAGGATTTCATTCAATAAACTACCGAATACAGCGGGGATCTATACTTACCATTTTTGAAAAATAAAATAAGAACGATCACAATAAATGTATGATGTAGCTCAAACGCTCTCATGATGTCCTGATCTACGTGTTCGTCAATACAGTGTTTGGTTTCAAAGTCTGTCAAGTGCGTGGATATCATCAACGTTCTAAGGCCTTATGAAGTACATGTATGTCTAGCATACATGACTTCGGCATGAAGGGCATTTTAAGTGTAGGTAACGCCCTTTTTAAAGGTAGGGGCCAAGATGCAAGAAAACTTAAAACATACAGGCGTAATGCGTATTTCCTTATCACTTAACATCTATCAATGTTTGGCCTATGCTCCGTCTATAACATATCTTTTAAATAGTCATTATTTTGGGTAGAAATCGCATTTTGTTGGTTCTCTCTCTCTCTCTCTCTTAGAACATATAGAACTAATCCCTAAATTATCTTTCTGATCCACAATATTTTATTTTTCTGTTTGTGTTTGATTTATTATATTAGCATAAATTATACGCCCCCTCATTTAGTCTTTGTCTTCTCCATTCATCTCTTTAGTGTTCTCTTTCTCATCACTTACTTGCCATCTTTATTCCTACTCTCTCTAATACTTGCACACACACACGCGCGCGCGCGCGCGCGCCCATGTCCGCTCTCTCTTTCACACACACCCTCTCCCTCTCACACCCACTCACTCACACACGGGTGATGTCATTTTCTCATTTGAATAGTGGGGGTAATTAATGGAACTCTTTTACGTTCTCCTTTCTTCTTTCTTCTCCTGTTTTCACTTTAATAATGATTGTTTTTTTTTATTTCAAAATGAACAATCAAAGTCAGTGCTCACCTCACTTCCCCATGCAGGCCTAATTGTACCGCCTCTGCCCCCACATAACATCATTATATGTCTCCTCTTTATTCCACTTCAAATTTCACTATACTTAAATGAAAAGAAGTAAGGTGAATTGAAACAGAAGTATTTTTTAAAAGTTGTTTAATAATGAAGTAAGTCCGCATTTAAAATTCAATATCGTAATGATTCAAAAAGGGGCAACATCCAATTAATAACCAAAGCTTAATTGAGAGATGTATCGGATGCACTTATGTTTTTATCCCTCAAAATAATTGTGGTTATTATCTTAAATATGTGAATCAAATCCATCATATCGCATCAGAATCATGTTTTGGAAGGTTGGCAAAAATTGATTGCAAATTTCGGTATTAATCGAAAAGGGTCTAAATCCACTACAATTTTTTAAGGTTTGTTGATTTTAACGCATTGCCCGCAGTATACGTTTGAATACATGATATGACTGCAATTCTCTATTATCAGTGAAATTTGATGTAAATAACAGATTTTTACTACTTTTTACCCTAGTCACACTAGAGGCGGAATGAGCCGGAATGCCGTCGGAATGTAAATTCTTGGCACATTCTTGAATATTCGAAGTGCATTCTAAAAAATTCTGACTGCATTCTGAGTGCATTCCAAATATTCTGGTCCATTCTTGTGTCCGGTCCGAATGTTTTCGGACTTTCGAGGTGAAAAAACTTTCCGTTTTCTTATGTTATTACATAAAATCATATTTTTTTATTTTTTTCATATTTGTGTGAATAATGTCTCCCTTATAATGAAACAAGTTGCAGCAATAAATATTAAATATCTAATGCACTAAATCAGTGGTCAGTCCAATTTGTCTCGTTCTTGAAGGAAAAAATGAATAAACCTAATTTCATATAATAAAATAGAAAAGAACAAGTTAGGATGTGACATCATCAGCCCACCTAATTAATATTCATGTCGACTGTTTTCACAAACTATTGCTAAACTTTAAAATTCAATAAC
The DNA here is from genome assembly GCF_018143015.1 of Lytechinus variegatus. Classification (NCBI taxonomy): domain Eukaryota; kingdom Metazoa; phylum Echinodermata; class Echinoidea; order Temnopleuroida; family Toxopneustidae; genus Lytechinus; species Lytechinus variegatus. The sequence continues at coordinate 28,512,004 of NC_054743.1, read as the reverse complement.
TTTGTTATTTTTTATCCGATTTTGATGAAATTTTCGGCATTTTGCTCAGTGAATTCTACTCTGTTTATTTAAGCTATAAATACTTTCAGCCCGGACCATCCTTTTAAGTAAATCATAAATGTCGAATGTTTTTCTTATCTTCGGTGTAACAGCGAGCACCAATTGAACATGAACATCTGAGGATGGGAAAATCATCACTCCTGGGGGTTATAGTGTGTATGGATAATAACTAGTAATACTAAAGCAGGGTATTATTGCCGATAATGAACAAGAAAGTAGGTACACAAAACATTACTGTATTCATAAATAATTTATTCAAACAACAAAGATGACTACAAAGTAAGTACACAAAGCATTATTTATAAATATATTATTCAAATAACAAAGATGACTACAAAGTAGGTACACAAAACATTATTTATAAATATATTATTCAAATAACAAAGATGACTACAAAGTAGGTACACAAAGCATTATGTATAAATATATTATTCAAATAACAAAGATGACTTTCAAATAGGAACACGATTAAGCATTATTTATAAATATATTATTCAAATAACAAAGATGACTATAAAGAAGGTACACAAAACATTATTTATAAATATATTATTCAAATAACAAAGATGACTTTCAAATAGGAACACGATTAAGCATTATTTATAAATATATTATTCAAATAACAAAGATGACTATATAAAGTAGGTACACAAAACATTATTTATAAATATATTATTCAAATAACAAAGAGGACTATGATATATCAGAGAGAGGAGCGCACAGTAAGTATGTACACGAAACTTTATTCACAATAAATATATTATTCAAACAACAAAGACAACTATAACTACCATTTAGGAAGAAATATCAGAGAGAGAGAGAGCACAGTCAAAACGCTTTATCCTACATTAACCTTACAGTGGTTGCTTAAGTTCAAGCAACCCTGCTAAATCTATTGATGGTTAAAATAAAAAAGTAACATTTGTTGGAAACACTTGTTTGAGTTTTTAAACCTACTGTAGGGTTTATGTACTAAACAGCGTTGTATGAAAAATAGTGTTTATACTGTGCAGGTCGAAAAAGAAGGGGAAGAAGAGAGGGGGTGGTGTCCAAGGGGGAAAGTGTTCAAAAGATAGAAAGATACATGTATACAAGAAAAATCTAATATATAAGATCCTTATTACGTTTATTAGTTGCAAGTAGGAAGTAAGAAAGATTCCTATTTCATGTCTTTTGATAAAACAATCAACACCCATTAGAGAAGTTACGTTAAAAGAACGGGAACGTTCCTAAAATATGATTCGATTGACTGATTGAGTAAAGTTGATTCTGTTTCTATTTATTTTAATTTCCGTAGGAACTCGACAGGACAGCTTTTGCTGGTAAACATCAAGCTGGTATATCACCAATTATCTGGGAAACATTTTCGTCTATAGTGGCTGACGGTATAGACGCCAGATATGACTCTCTGGTCTTTTAATCAAAGTGGAGACAATGTCAGAGTGGGGATTCGAACTCACAACCTTGCGATTATGAGTCCAATTCTCTAACCACTTGACCACATGGTCCTTGGTCCACTCCAACTCCCATGCCTGCGGCAATTACGCTTGAAAATTCTTATCTCTGTCTTATGCATTTACATGGCTTTATCAAGACAAAGTAAAATTGCTTCTGTGATGAAAACGTGGCAATGCAATTCCAGCGCGTCAACCTTGCATGCCGGATAATTTGCACTTTATAGCCTTTGCATAATTGTCTATTTTATCATGTTTATGTTTCGTATTTTGTGATCTCCTGAACATTCCCGTCCAGTAACGTATAGCCCTTATCAGACTTCCATGACAGTCAATTAACATGGCTAAATTAGAAAGCTAACAAGCACATACAACCAAGCAACTAAAGTGACAAGAAGTAGGAGAATAAACAATAAATTGTCGCAAACGATGGCCACCTCCTGCCACGTCTTGCTAATAACTTCAGGATCACTGCGCATGTTCAAATTGTCCGATCTTTGTGGTTTACTAATAGTCTTGACGATATCGTCTGCTTTCGTGTCGTGCGTCCCGTTTTCGTGGTTCTGTGCCGCGATGTTGGTGTTGTTTTGTAGAGTTTGGTTGGTCACTGAATTGAGTATCCTGAGTCTGAGTGAGAAATTGACGGGCGTGAAAATTACTGTGACAAAAACTTGATTAATAACGTCTTATACTCTTTGTGGCTTTGGTCGTCTTCGGAGAGGAACTATTAAAATCAAGAATCTAAACCCATTTAACAGTGATGAGTGTTATGATATGTAGGTCGGCTACTTGTGTCTACATATTCTTTTCAAAATTACTAAAACAATGGAAAAGATATGAATGGCGAAGGAAAGTATCGAAGTGACTGTGACTTTCATGTCACTGTCTGCATGGTCTGGAATAGAACTAAGATCACTGCTAAAACCTACGTCTCCATGTCCCACTGTCCCTCACTTCTGATTTCTAGATTCCAGTATTAATAGATATATTGAACGAGATGTTTTCAGTGGTAAGGTGTCGTGCGATCGTAAAACAAAGTAATTCGAGAATCTTCCTGTAACATTGAATCTCATGTCCGGACATGGCGTCTAAGGTGCTAGAGTACTACATTTCGGACATGGCGTCTAAGGGGCTAGAGTGCCTCATCTTAATAAACGGAGGGTTGCTGTTTTGATCAATGATCGATTAATAACAAAGACATAAAAAATGAGACATTCTAACCATGGAGCTATAATAGCTCTATGTTCTAACTTCTTTTCGACGTATTAGAAAGGAGTGGGTAATAATAACGGTTATACTTCGTAATTCCGAAGGTTCGTAATTCCGAAACACGTAAATTGCCTATACCTCGATGTTTGTTAATCCGAAAACGTAAAAGGGTTCGTTAATCCGAACATTTGTGGCGATATTCCGAAGGCTCGTTATTCCGAAGGTTCGATAATCCGTAAACAAAATAAGGTTCGATGTTCCGAAGATTCTTTAATCCGAAAACGAAATAAGGTTCGTTGTTCCGAAGGTTCGTTTGTTCGAAAACAAAATAGGGTTCGTTAATCATTTCGTTTTCGGACAAAAGAACCTTCGGAATTACGAATCTCATTTCGTTTTCGGATTAACGAACCTTCGGAATTACGAACGTCATTTCGTTTTCGGACTAACGAACCTTCGGTATTACGAACCTGATATCGTTTTGGGACTAACGAACCTTCGGAATAACGAAGCTTCGGAATTACGAATGTATGCGAATAATAACATATCTTGCTATGCAAGGCTCGCTGGGAGAACAGTTCAGAAGTGCAATACCTGCTTTTCTGGTTAAAATACGGATTACCATTATTATTAATTGTTTGTTTGTTTGTTTGTTTGTTTATTAGTTAGTTTTCCTTCTTTGAAGTGGAGGAGGGCACTCACTCTTTGACCTTATCCTCAGCACGCAGCATGGCAGTACACTCTGCGTTGGAGTAGAGGCGTATGATGAGCGGGCTCAGCATCGCTCGTCTTATCCAGACCGGTATCTGTCGTCTTCCACCAGTGTGGTACAGCCGCAGGACAATGATGGAGCATATCACCTCGGTACAACTTAACCCAATCATCACGATGAAAAAGATCACTGTTTTGTCACAATCAGATGGTGCAATATAAAATGGGAGGGTGCTTTATGGTATATGTTCAACAGGTTCAACAAATTAGGATCGGGTAACTAGTTATTTTGAATGCCATTTTGTTTCCATTATCGCTCAATCGCCGGTATCTTTTCAAATTAGCTCATTAGCATGTACAACTCCCGAGGAATCACAAATCCATGCCACCACTGTTCAAATAAAGAAACTGCCTTGACGATTTCATCAAGTAGATATGGCGGCTTAAACAAACTAAACCGTGGAAGCTGCATCAGCGGCCATCGCCAGATCAATATCTTCATGAATTCATTTCCCATCAATCTCCATAACATGGCAATTAACCACGAATTAATGTGCGTTTGATCGACAATTACTTTGTTTCATTACTATTCCGTTTTTCAATTTTGAATTTTTCCTTTATTTTGAATTGTTTGTACATGTCATGCCTAGTAAACTTGTATCTTAATATGGAAAACGTAAAGTGTTAATGTAAAGCTGATACGTTACCTAAGTATGCCATACATAGTCAAAGATGGGAGTTGGTCAATGCGTTTGCATAATTATGTAATAATTCCAAAAAAAATAATATATCAACGTTTTTTGGCGTAGATTGCTGTACAAGGTAATTCACTGCTTTTCTTTTGAGATTAAACATAACCTTGGAACATTTATCGTCAGCCAAGTTAATTGCACAATATTAATTTCGATGGGGTTTATACAGAACCACAATACCATTCACTTTTTTTTAGTTTTAGTTTGTCCTACTTTATTGAATATTTACCGATGATAGACGTAGTCTCTCCACTTGGCGGAAGCCTGTCGGCCACGAGCTGCTGGAAGAGGATCAAAGCCAGAAGGTTACTGACGGCCAAAGTCACCTTCTCACCCGAAGCTGGATGAAGCCAACAGACGAGCACCATCAATACCGTCAGGAGAATACACGGAACAACGACAGTACGGGTGTAGAAACCTGCAATGCGATTATTTGATTGGCACAAACATGGATGACTGGCTGATTGCATGGATATTTGCATGAAAGCATATTCAGGATGGACATAATCTGATTGACAGGGTGAACGCATGATCGCAGTAGGTCCATGATCGCATTCATGTCTGAATTAATGAGTTCTTGAAAATTCGCGAATGAACTATAGGGCACACATGAGTATTACAGACCCCCATTCACTCACGTGTTAAATCATGGCTTATCAAAAAATCATTAAAAATCAATCCCTCGATAGATTTTGTTTTAATTCACTGACATGAATCACAATGAACAGTGGAACAAAACTAAATATGTTAATCAGGTACTTGTCCAGCTCAAACAAAAGTTAAATGGCCTGAAATAAGACTAACCATAATTTTGGTCAGTTCACGGCAGAAAAACCGGAACTGCATTGCCGATAATAATAATTAATATAAAATACAAAAATGCAATCTAGCCTCTCAAAACGCTCTAATTGTGAAAGGGTATGGACATAGCATTATCTCTATTGTTTTTCTTTTGATATACAAACATTTGATCTATTTTTAATGAATTATTTTAATCAACAAAGTCATGTGATCTTTACTTACGCCTGTCCGGCATGCTTTGCGCGCGGATGAATTACTCTCATGTGCCCTATAGAATTACTGCTTTTGCGATCTCTTGAATACACGGATATAAGGTCACGAGTCGGTGAATGCATGGGGGGTGGGGGTGAATTCTTTGATTCATGCGTATATGCATGAAATTTATCCTAATTGAATGCAAAACACATGTGCATGAAATAATTGCCTTCAACTTAGTGTGGATGCGTTTGAATGCATGAATGCATTCTTACGTGAATAACTGATTGGATGCACAAATTGATGAACCGACAAGTCCATTCAGCAAAGGAATCTGAATGCATGCAGTGCCAAATATGGATGAATGAGCAAAGAAGCACAGACGATATTCAAATACATTCATACCGTGTGAACCATAATTACGGATTGAGAGTGCATGTGCGCTTGAATGAATTACATTTACGGATGGTTGACATAGTGTTTAAATTCAAATATAAACGTATGAATGCCAAAAAATGACGATCATATGAGAATCATATCTGAATGATCTAATTGATTACATGAACTTAACGCATTCGGACATAAACAAAATGTGTTTCTCAGTGTAATCCCAAGATGAATTGCTGGTGTGTATTAATTATAATGAAGATGAACGCAAGGGTGTATAACTGAATACCAATATGATTTTCTAAATATACAGTAAGGGGGTATTCGGAGTGAAATTATTTCAGATATAGGTACCTACTTACTTGATTGTCGGTGGATTTCAAGGACAAATTGGACTGCAGTCCATGATAAGTCGTAGCAGCAAGAATGAATGAACAGGTTACTTGCTGTTATCTCCTCGAGAACCCAGACTCCATTTTTACGAAAATAAGTCGCGTTGGCTTCAGCTTCGGTTGACATTCGGAAATTTACCTTATATTCAGGAATACAATAAATAAATGAAAGTTTGTTTAGTGACATTTCATAATTTGGCACAATGAGTCCAAAGTTTTGAGGAGCCATACATGGCGTCTTAATCAAAAGTTCTGTAAGTTCGCGAGTAAGTGAAAATCTTGACCCTGTTAAAAGAAAATGCTATTCATAATACATTTTGTTATATGATATTACACCATCTTTCCTTCATTTTTTTTTCGTTTTCTCATTTTTTCTATGTGGTGGAACTCCAGTTGCAGAGGTCATGGCTCACAACTAACGTCCCCGTCTATACGCGGGTATACATATCAATATCCAGGTAATTTTCTTTTTTCACAACTTTCTCTCCCCTTTTTTTAAGTATCACCGACGGTGATACTTGATGAAAATTTGGAGAGAAAGTTCACCGTTAACCCTTTTAACACTTTGAAACGTTTGATGCTTCAAGCCTTAGAATTGTAACGCCGTGCTTCAATTTTAAACCAAGCAGGAAAAGAAAATTTGCAATTTGAGTTTTTTCCCGTGAATAAAATCGTTGTGCCATGATAATGAGTGATTACAGCAGAAAGGTTTCCGGTTGAATCTCGGTTTCATGACATTGCTCCGGCGACAATTGCTCCGATGGAAAAAATCTCCATGTTATGCCAAACACAAAACTAAATAAACCCTAATCCTTTAATGTCTTTACACTATAATTCTGAACCAAAAAAATCTACTACCATCCTATTAAACAAAATGTTATGCCCTCTAAGATGAGGACCCCATACATTTAAATGGCGAGCAACCTACCAAAAATCAAAGTCAACTTTTGTTCGTCCGAGGAATTGATGAGTTTGCCAGGGGTGGGTATGGCCAACGCTGGAAACATTCTTATCGATCCTCACATACCGAAGGCAGAGCTGTTAGTTTCCGCCTTTGATTATGAGCCTACAACAGCAGCTCTTAAGTTGGACCGTAGAGAAGTGCGCTCCGAAAGAGACGAGCGTTCCACTTATTCTAGTACAAAAGCCTCGGTCACAACGCATCCATGCACATACACTTTTCACAGGGCGAGGCCAGTCGGCGTTCCTACTCAGCAGTCTTTGGCCTCTCCACAAGATAGGGCTAACTCCCTATGGGGAAATCAACTTAGATTTTCAGGATGGAACGATGGCCTGTTCGTACCACAGCCCCCCCCCCCCAGTTATACCACCACTAGCTTCCCCACTAGGACCCCAGTTTCAATTTGGTCCCCGTACCCAATTAGATTTTCATGGCCGACCAGCACTGTTCAATCAACATGATCAAACTACCCAGACACCTCCACATTGTCCATGTCAAGAGGCCAGTCGAGGTACTCCTCTTGCCGTGCCTCTGTCACACCTGACAGACCAAAATATACCTCCAGCCGAGCTCTGGGAATATCGGACAGACCAAGGTATACCTTTGGTCGGGCTTCAGGTACACAAGACAGGCTGAGGTATAACTCTAATAAAACGCCGTATCCGTCATAAGAAGACAGAGGACCATCGTCGGTCCAATTCCACCAACCGATCGGCAGCAAAACTTCAAAGGTTGATTCAACTGTGGGGAAGAAGGCCATTTTAGTAGGGTCTGCCCTATTGGGAGATCACCTGCACACAAAAGACAAGCAAGGGCTTTAACCTCTGAGAAGGAGGGAAATGGACAGGGATCGGAGGAGATGGTGAGTCTAAAGGCTAAAGATCAAGAGGTTGAAATAGTCATTTGTAGAATTGTTTTTTTTTTCAACATAGAGTGTTGAGTTGATAGTTGGCAAATTTTTTTGGACACTGCGGCAGCTTTCATCATTATATCAGATAGGCTATTCAATCGCCTCCAGCCTCGGCCACCCATCCTTAGGTGTGTAGTTCTAGGGGGTTGGCCGAGACATGACGATGGACTGTTTTGTGGTAGGGCCTATCAACATCAGGCTTGGTACCCAAATACTCAGCGAGAAGATTCATGTAGCTCGGATAGCAGATGAGATGTTGCTTAGAGTTGATTCATAACGAAAACGCAATGCAAATATTGGCATCCCAAATGCTATTTTAACCATGAATGGTGAAGACCTACCAATCATACAACGAGAATATTCATAAAACAAGGTGATATGATTGGGAAGGTGTCTAAGTCTTGATTGTCGGACCTGACGTAGAACCTTCAGAATCTGTCCAAGTAAGGAGCGCTGGCACTGTGGATACTCCTAAATCGGATCTACTTCTTCACCTTCTGGAGCAGCTCTATTGAGGGGCTGGCCCAGGGGAACAGGGGTAGAGAAGGCTTCTACTTAAAAAAAAGTAATAGATTTGTACACCTTGTCGATTGAGTAGACGATGTTGTGCAATTAAGTCAAAGACAAAGGGTCCCAAATATGTCTGTTGAAGAATATCTTTTCCATAGAAATATCCTTTTACAAAGCCAATTCGTTTGAGATCTGAGTATCTCAGTTGACCCAGCTGAGGTGGCAGAGGACAATTTAGTCAAGATAAAACGGAATCTGACTAAGTCCTCGAGCTCCTCCGCAAGTTTTTTTTTTTTGGACAAACAGGGAACTCTTCTACCTCTACAAAGGATTTATGAGAGTGATGTCATGGTGATTCCTGAATCACTAATCATTCGGCTTAGTCATGATCCTCCTTGAGCAGGGCATGATGGGATCGGTAGCACTCAGCACTACTGATACAGCATGTTGGAACACACGTGCATAGCCAGGTGTGCAACTTGTACAACAAGAAAGCGACCTCTGGGAGGCATCCTACGAAAAAGTTTTCGTGCGAGCGCTCCCGGCCACGGAACGTGTCCACCTTCAATTCATTATCAATCCTGGTTAGGGCAGATTAATACAAGGGAGCTCTATTGCCTCAAATAAAGGGGTAATGCTACTCCATCGAACCTAAATATTCTATATGCTTTATGTAACACAAAATGATATAATAGATGCTTATAATTTTACTTTTTAATTCTACTACATAATTTTGTCATTTTGTCATTATAAAGTTGGTGTGCATCCTTAATTTTATATATTTATTGCATAAATGTAATGTACTAATGAAATGAAAAAGTAAATAGTTACTGATATTCTGTATGTATAGATGAATATGAAGAGCTTGATTCTAAAGGAGCTAAATCCACTTTTGACCGAAATTGATTTTTGATACAAATACATGTATCTTAGACTTGGCAATCAAGTGCAACACATCGCATTTCAAAAAAGGAAAGTTTGGTAAAAAAAGATGAATGCAAATTAGAGTTTTGTTTCAAAAGGAGCTAAATCCAAAACAGTTTTGTTCTTAGAGGAGCTAATTCCATTATGTGGTTATTTCTTAAAATATTTCCTATTTTGAATGAAGACAAGACTATGCATTCAATATTTTTGGATTTAGCTCCTTTTTGAATTAGATATCGAAACTGTCCTTAGAAAAGATTACTCAATATCTTTTTTTTTCTTTTTGTAATTTTCATTGGATAAACATCAGAAAAGAGGTGAAACGTACTCTGCTTGCCATATCTAAAGCAGATATCAACCAATAGCGCCATCTCGAGTCCTCAACTACTCATATCTGGCCAGTTTCCTGACCTATAATGCCAGTGTAGTCTAGTAATATAGACCCACTTAAATGATAACATGCTAATTAACTACTGAATACATTTATACCGCAATAATCATGTTACCAAGTAGCAAGTAGTAACAATTACTTTTCCTCTCAAAACATTGTAGTTTCTCTATACAGATACGTTATAAGTCAATTTATTCTCTGCAGTATTACATATCTGAAAACGTGTATTTTTTAGACTATGTATTTATAACACTTCCATTTATTTGAAAGTAGGATAAAAGAGCAATGTAGATTAAATGCCTTGCTCACGGGCATAGGGACCGCGGCCGGGATCGAACCCCGGACTTTTTATGTATATCCAGGCGCCTTAGACCACTCGGCCACGGCACCTCCTCTGATCCGTGCAACCGATATTAGCGCACTCTATCATAAATACATCGAATTTTAATTAAAAAAACACATTATAAACAGTATAAGGGATCTGCCTACCCCAAACGTCTAACTCTTACCTTTTCTGCAGTCTCTGACCAAGGGCCAAATGTCAAGTTACAATACTGGACATCGTATGGGAAGTACGTGATATCGATAGGACAGGCTGTAGCAACGATGGCCGGAAAGTACCAATCCATGCTCCCGTTACTCCATGCTGTGATGTACGTATCTGGGCGACTGATGAATTCTTTGACGACACTGAATGCAACAAGGGTAACAATAAGTATGGAAAAGGGGTATGGCGCAGAATCGCATTTTGGAGGCATGTAATTTCTACAAAACTAGAGTCTTCAACACTTATACTGTGTAAAATGCAGGTTTTGGTAGAACGTTCTTCTAAAGTGCATAAGAACACAATAATTCTTAAAGAAGAATTAGCAATAAAAAAAAGTACATCCACTTCGAACACACTTACTGCAAAGTTCAGAATTCTATTGAAAATACCTGTCAAAATAGAATGGACAGATAAATAAAGTGGTCAATGTCAAAATTTGGTGGACTGGGACAGCACATTGTCAAAAGATTCGAACCGGACGAAAAATTGCAGTTATATGCCGTTTTTCCAGGGACAACATTTGTGTTTTTTAATCACCGATTATCGACTGCTTTGTTTTTAAGGGCTTTTGACAAATTGTAATCAGAAAGCGGCTGCGAAGTAGCTAAAATGCCATATATAAATTCTCACACCCTGCAGAGACGCCCTACATCTTTCAAACAGTTGCGATATATTCCTTCCAAACAATAGATTGTACTCACTCGTTAAAACAAAAGTCAAAGCATAATCCTTGCATAATATAATGGCGAATTCCTCAGAAAAAAGTGGGGTTTAACTGTTACGAATGGAAGTACATAAGCGGGAAATGAAATAAAAGTATTTCAGACTGAAGGGAATGTCTTAGATTTGCTTATATTATATATTAAAGAAATGAGAAAATCGTCTACACTAAGAGAATACTGTCTTATTTATTTCTTAAACAATCGACATTTTCATGTAAAATCATGATCAATATTAAGGCGGATCCTAATCAAATTACCATAATAACACATTTAAATTTTGTTGCATACTTTTCACATGGACGTCGTTCTTGGAAATATGAAATATTGTCAGAGGCAACAAGTAGTACATGAAAACTGGAACCCACCTATTGTATATCATTCATAATATAAAAACAAATCGATGGACCAGGATCCCTAGCAAAAGAATCATCAATAAATTTGAATCACTTTTCGCTCCCTAATTTTTTTTTCAAACACACACTGTAACAAGCCTGTCTACTAGAAAGCTCAGCAGCAACATATTGATAAGTCTGGGAACCGGACATTCACTTGAACCTGCTGCTATACCAATCATAACAAATATACTATTATATATATATATATATATTAATATATCTAAAATCGTCCATTTGGCTATTTGATCATTCATGAGGTAAGCAGAAAGAAGTTATTTCCGTTGAAAACGAAATAGTCCTTTTGCTAGGTGGTATCAATGATCATGCACTATAGTGTCTTGAAATTGATTTTGTTTTCACTTTTCTATTATATTATTTTTTAAACCTCTGGGCCCTGTAGTGATTTTATTTCTTGGAAGCACTGAAAGAAGTAAAACGATATGCACTTGTCAGGTACAGAAAAATTTCCTTTTTCATTGTTCGGTATCCTTACTAGGCCTATCATATTTCTCTCTACATAATCATTATCATCGAACGATTTATCATCATTCTATCCTTCTATTCAATGCATTTTAATTATCATGATTATCAACGTTGTCCGTTTGTCGCAAATGACTCTTTCATAATTGTTTCTTCTAAATATGATGAGAGCAAACGTCACAGTGACCATACAGACATGTTTTCACTTTGTATCGCTTACCAAAAAACATTTCATTGGTTTTCTGTATAATTAGTATAATTAAAGTGAGCAAGGTCACAAATATAAGGAATAACAAACTTGAAATGAATTTTGAGAATGGATTGGTAAAATTTACAAATACCATAAATCATTAAAATACGAATTCGCAATTTCAGGCAATTAAGGAGGGGCCCAGTAATAGCAATAGTATTCTCAAAGAAAAAAATAAGGAAAATAGTCCAAAGATTACAAATTAGGTGTCCAAAACAATTTAATTTGAGCGAAAATTAATGACAAATAATTGTATGCAATTTTTTTATTCAAAAGCGCCAACAAATCTACCTCATTTGCATATTAAGCAAATAAGCATCCTTATACGGAAAAAATGTCAAGATATTGTGATTGTCCTCATAGGACTGCTTAAAAACATTTCATTTATGTTGACATTTATATGCTGCTATCACCTAGCATGAGAATTCATCCCAATGCCCAAAATTAATTTGCATATTATGCAAATTAGTCATTGAAAATAGAAAATAAGGAAAATAATCCAAAAATTATAAATTAAATGTCAAAAGCATGTAATTTTAACAAATTTTATCAATGGAGGACACATACCAAACTTGTCCAAATTGTTTTGTTCACAAAGAGGAGCTCTTGTTCTCCTTTCCAACTTGGCAAGATATACCTTGTCATCACTCGTGACCATTTATTGAAGTCAATTCGATAATTAACATGATCAAGTGAATGTTTGTTTCTGGTTAAAAGTCAATACATGTAGTTGATGTGGCAATCTGTATATATGTCATTTTTATGTCGGCCTCTGTTATTTTTACCCCTGCCATTGATATGTAGCTCTGTCATTTTTACCTCGGCCAGTTTTGCAGCTGCCATGTATACACAAAGCATTTTTACCTGGTATTGATTGAAAGGAACGGACTCGGAAGAAGGGCAGATAATGTACATAAATAGTAATGGGTAATGAGGGCATCCTCCTGTGTCTTACAAAGAAGGAAAACTTTTTTTTTTTTTGGGGGGGGGATTTTGGTCTTTGTTTTGTTTCGTTTTAATGCGCATATTTACTTATGGTAGAGTACGATGTCGGGAAGCCAAACGTCATTTCTTTCAACAGTTACGTAATCTACTCCGTCGTAGTCCATTGGATCCCACAGCTTGTTCTCATCCCTCCATTTCTGGAAAAAATAACAATAGGGGTGACGATGATGATAATAATGATAATGGTAATTATAGTATAATAGTATATAAGGGGAAGAAGAATGATAATAATAAAAAAATCATACTACTACTACTACTTCTACTACAAATACTACTACTACTACTGCTGCTGCTGCTACTACTACTACAACTACTACTGATAATAATTCTAATAGTTTAATTATAATAATAATACTTACGATAATAATAATAACTATAATAATAAGCATGAAAATGAGTATAACTAAAAAAATTATAATAATAATAGAAATAACAATATTAGTGAATAAAAACAGTGATAATTATGCTTACAGTAGTATTAACGATATATTAACAATAAACATTGTGATACAAAAATGATCTCAAACATCCTTTTCATTAAAGATCGGACAAAATAACATACAGGAAACAAAACAAAATCAATTATTAATTTATTTCTTTTAAATTGTTTCAAGTTTTTCATTCAATTAGTAATAAGACAAACATGGCATATCCTCTTGGTCGCGTAATGGGTGACAAGGGGCGACAGCCTCTGTGTTCTTATCATAAAGGAAAAAAGATCTGTTAAAATGGAAGAAAAAAAGATAAATAAAAAATAAAAGTACCCCAAGGAAAGGTTTGAATCATGAACTTACCCCTGATAGTTTTTTAATTGCGTAACTTTCAGTCGTCTTTCCCCCATACCAATGCACTCTGGCCGCCCGCAAAATTATTTTCCCACAGCAGCTCCAGACCCCAATATTAATATTCACGAGCTGCGTCTTCGGAAAAAGAGTACGCATGCATGCAGGGGGTCTTTACAAAATTGTTGTCGTTCGCGTTCGTCCTCAAATTACCGGTACCCTTCTTCTGAGGGCAGTTTACATACACCCAGGAAATTCAAGGAAGAGTTGAAACTTGCCAAACATTTAATTTACTGTATCTTAAAAAATATTTGTGCTATCATGACAAATTTGATATCAAAGAAATGAGTTTGTCATGCCACTTTATCACATTGCTTTGTCATCAGGAGCTGAAAAATATTTAAGTGTCATCTTTTCCCCAAACTTCTACATGTTTTGGACAAATGAAAAGAACTTGAAAGCTAGACAAACACATTTAATAATTTTGCATGTTACTTCTAAACACAAATATTGTTCAGTGGTGTCATAAAATCAGTTACTTGGTGACATTTTAACAAAATGTGAATAGATGATTCAGGTTCGTTACAAAATGACCAAATAGTGTTTGACGAAATATTCCATTTAAAAAGATTTTCTCCAAAAGGCAAAATGTCATGCAGTAATTTGAAATTAAATTGTCTCACTTTATTATCTCTAACATTTTTCAACTTAAAATCTAATACGTGCTTCCATTATAATCTATTGGTAGTTGACAAATTTCCTCCCACCACCCTGAAACAGGGGGGTTCTCTTGTTCTGATTCATTGATTAATAAATGCGACAAACTTTAATGAAATCACCAGATGATGTTTCAAACATTTCTGGTTCAATTTCTGTTTCATCTTTGGTGTAAACTGTATTTCTCATTTCACTCACCCATTTCTGAAGATATAGTAAGTTTTACGATGTTTGGCAAGCGAAAACAGTTTAACTGAATTCCATGGGTGTACGTAAACTTTTGGCCTCATCTGTGTATCTAGATCCAATTCATTTATCAAATTGGCATTAATACTAAAACAGCATGCTAGGGTAGGCCATGGCTAGAATAGGGCATTAAAGGAGAATGAAACCATTGGAACAAGATAGCTTGTGTGAAAACAGAAAAATCAAAGAAACAGATCAACAAAAGTTTTAGAACAATTGAACAAATAATGAGAAAGTTATTAGCACTTGTATATTGCGATCACTAATGCTATGGAGATAGCAAATTGGCAATGCGACAAAGATGTGTGATGTCACTTGTGAACAACTCTCCCCATTACTTTAGTATATATTTCACTTGAATTGCCTCTTTTATCACATCTATCCATAGATCATGTGTTCTTTTTACATGAGGGCATGTAATACATATTTTTTAAGAATACATCATGGATAGAGAGTTTGTATCATCATAAGAAAAAGAAAAAAGAGACATTTTGAGGGTATTTTATAGTCCACCAAAGGGAAAGTTGTTCATCAGTGACATCACACATCCTTGTCGCATTGCCAATGGGAGGATCTCCATAGCATTAGTGATTGCAATATTCAAATGCTCATAACTTTCTCATTATTTGTCCGATTTTTTTTTTTTTTTTTATTCTTATTCTTTGATTTTTCTGTTTCTACACAAGCCTATTTGTTCCAAAGGTTTCATTCCCCTTTAACGTTATCTTATTGGTTTTACGTAATTAAACGAATAAGTTCGGCATTAAAGATAAATACCATCAGTTGTAATAATCTCAAAATGAGATCGAACAGAATCCAATGAAATACCACCAAAGAGATTGTATGAATAAAACAAAATATTGCCCTCTGAAAGAAAATGCGTAAAAGTGCTGAGGAATTAGCAAAATAAGCGCGAAACTCTATCAAATATCGGGTATTTTTCGAAGCGATATTAATACACTTCCCCACATAAATTATGTTTTAGTGATCATTATAATTATGGATTCTATCAAATGTCGGGTATTTTTCGAAGCAATATTAATACACTGCCCCACATAAAATCTGTTTTAGTGATCATCAGAATTATGGAGTTTGAGCGAAGATTTCATGATTTTTAAAAGATAGGTTAACATTAATGTACCAGATCTAGATTTATGAAAATATTTGACAATAGCCTTCTTATGAAATAGAAAGTCTAATTTGCTGATTCATGTCTAATTTGCTGATTCATGCTGCAACTATACCTAGAATCTACTCGTGTATTTTATCTTTATTCAGTTCTAACTTTCATGGCATTATTCGGCTGCGGGCGTTAGACAGGTCCAGATTTGAGAGCCTAAGCAAGCCATAGCCTAGCCTAACCTAGCATGTTGTCTTGTCGTTAATGACAATTTGACATGTGTTTAAGAATTGGATCTATAGGTCTAAGCCTGAGGCCCAGAGGGTACCGGCAATTTGAAGGTGCTGATTCATGGCATGCAAATAAGCGAGCGACCACAATTTTGTAAAGATCAAGTCCACGCACATGCGGACTCTTATTCCGAAGACGCAGATAATGAATTTTCATATTGGGGTCCGGGACTTTTATGGGAAAAATAATTTAGCGGCCCGCCCTTGCTCGTTTTCCGTGTTTCCCTCCATCACGCTTGCTAAACAGTTTTTTTTCTGTTGGGGCTGGGGGTTTGTTATATATATATATAAGAATAATTGTAGAAGAATATTATGAAAGCAGTTACATTAATCTATTAGTTATTTCCTCTTTAAAAGTAGCCTAGAATGATCAAGTACATGCCACAGCATGTTTGTAAGAACGATCCAGATGTCTTTTTATTATGCAGGCCTTGCCTATTTAAAAGGCCAAGGAGTTGTATTGTTATTTCTGAATAGAGATTAGGAACAATAGGCTTAGCTATGTTATTGACACTCTTGATTTCAATGAGGTCATTCAAGAATGTTTTAGAAATAAAGAAGCTTCCAGAAGAGTGAATTCTAGAAGCTTGTAGATTAGTTGAAATTTGAGAATGATCTAGAACACTTGTAATTAGTATAAAGCTGCAGATTTTTCAAGATGATCATCACATCATATGAGAGCAGGAGATCACATCACATCATATGAGATCACTTCACCAGATCAGATCAGAGCAGTTTATGCATCAATGAACTGTTTGCAGTTATTTTGAGAGAGAAATTATCAGTTCTCATCGAGATCATCAACATCATCAACCTGTTCAAAGAACACGCTTCAACCCATGGATTGCTGAAATTGACTGTTAATCATCATCAACATCGTCTTCACGGACATTTCAACTCGTTGCAGTGACTCTTATTATTCATCGGACTTCAACATCAGTTTCATCATCGCCATCATTGTGAATTTTCGCCAGTCAACTGGGATTTTATCATTTGGATTATTACTTGGATATAGTATCATCACTTCGGGATTTTACATCGGACACTTCAAGAGATTTATGTAAGATCATTATTTGTTTTATTTATGTATAATTATTTCCTGTAATAAAAAAAAGGAAATTTAAATAAAATTTTGATTGTTATTTGTTGCAGTATCGTAACAAATAATTTTGGGGGCTTGTCCGGGAAAAAAACCAAATTTGTACAAGCCAAGGCAATTTGAATCGAAAACCAAATTTGTAAAAGCCAATATGAGACGAAAGTCAATTTGAAACAAAAGCCAATTTGAATTGGAAACATTTTGGAAATTTTTGGAAAGTTCTAGAATATACTGTACTGGGTTATTACTTGCTTGTATTTGTGTATATTCACTATGGCTACATTTGATGTTGAAGGATTTCTTGCAATGACAGAATTGTCATATGATCATTTGAAGTCACTGAATAAAGATGATTTGATAACAGTTTGTGATCATTTGGGTGTATCTCTAGCCCCAGGTTTAAAGAAGGCAGAGATAATTGACTTGTTAGCTAGTCACATGAAGCTTACAGAGGAGTCTGAAACTTCTATCAATATGTCAGAGGATGCTCAGATCCAACTGGCAAACATTGAATTGGAAAAGGAAAGAATCAAAGAAAACCTTGAGAAGGAAAGGATCAAAGAAAACCTTGAAATGGAGAAAATAAACATTGAAAAGGAAAGAATCAGAGAAAACATTGAAATGGAGAAAATGAGATTGGAGTACCAGTTAAAGTTGAAAGAAATGGAGTTAGCTCATGCAAATACTAATACTAACTCTGTTAAAGATAAATCTCCCCAAGGCTTTGATGTGGCGAAAAATATTCGCCTTGTGCCAAAATTTGATGAAGAGGGAGTTGATACATATTTTGTGTCATTTGAAAAAGTGGCCAAGAGACTGAATTGGCCCGAGGAATACTGGACTCTTCTCCTTCAAAGTGTTTTCGTTGGAAAGGCTGCAAAAGTCTATTCTTCGCTCTCTGAAATGCAATCATGTGACTATGCTACAGTAAAAGAAACAATTCTCAATGCATATGAGTTGGTACCAGAAGCGTACAGACATAAATTTAGGAACATGCAAAGACAAACAGGCCAGACGTATGTTGAATTTGCTAGGGAACAAGAAATGATGTTCGATAAGTGGTACAGATCACTGAAAGTTGACAAAGATTTTGTTCACCTTAGGGAAGTTGTCCTCCTAGAAGAATTCAAAAAGAGTCTTCCTTTTGGCATTAAATCTCACTTAGATGACCATAGAGTTACTGAAGTCAGTAAAGCAGCCATAGTAGCTGATGAATTTGAGGTCACACATAAGGGTAGTGGAGATAGGCCTCCTTTCAAGAATTATTGGAAAAAGAAAGGTAAAGGGTCATTTGAATCCCACAGTAAACCTAGTGAGGGAAAATATGCAAGCAAGGACAAAGACGCTAACAAGAATCAGGCTAGTGGGAGCACAGAATCAACCAAAAGGTCTGAGAGTCGTAGTTCCAAAATTTGTACTCATTGTCATAAATCGGGACATTTGAAAGAATCATGTTGGAAATTGGTTGGAATGCCAACCAAAACTAAGAAAGACATGGGTTTTGTCAAGCAAACAAGTGTTCCCTCGATGGAGTTTGTTCCATCAGAGCCCAATCAAGATGTTGAGAGTGTTTCTCTGGTATTTGCTGATAAAGTCAAGCAGGTTGATGAAACTTTTAGAAGTTTTTTACATGATGGTGAAGTATCCCCTTGTTCAACTGGTGCTGCTGGTAGGTCAGTGGTGATCCTTAGGGATACAGGAGCTGCACAGTCCCTGATGGTGCCAGGTGATTCGGCTCTTCCTCCGGAGAATTCAGAGAATGCCAACGTCTTAGTTCAAGGTATTGGCCCAAATTTCATGTCGGTTCCTTTGCATAAGGTCGACTTAAAGTGTGACCTAGTTAGTGGTCCTGTGACTGTTGGTGTCGTTCCAGAATTACCCATGGAAGGTGTTGATTTCTTGTTAGGTAACGACTTGGCTGGAGATAGAGTTGTTGCATCTCCAATGGTTTCGGAGAAGCCCGTTGAGGTTGCTGAAACTGAATTGTTGCAGGAAGATTTTCCAGGGATTTTCCCGGATTGTGTTGTTACTAGGTCTCAGACTCGTAGAGCTGAAAAGGATGATGCGGAATCTGCTGATGTAGAGGAGAGTACTGATGTCTGGTTAGCTGAAACCTTTTTCAAGGATTTGAATGGGGATAGTATTGAAGGCTCTGTTGCTAACAATGATAGTTTGTTTAGTAAATCCTCCCTTGTACAGGCACAACAGGCAGACCCAGAATTAAAAAGCTTGTCACAAAAAGCATGTTCTGAGGCTGAGGCTGATAAGGTTCCTGAGTGCTTTTATGTCAAAGATGACATTTTGATGAGGAAATGGAGACCTCCCGGAGACCAGCTGATGAAGATTGGTGTATAATTTACCAGGTTGTAGTTCCTCCTTGTTACCGCACAGATATTCTGAAAATGGCTCATGAGTTACCTATGGCAGGTCATGTCGGTATTCGGAAGACAGAAGATAGAATTATGAGGCATTTCTATTGGCCTAAGATGCACAAAGATGTTGTGCATTTCTGTAAGACATGTCACACATGTCAGATTATTGGTAAGGCACAGCCTTCTATCAAGCCTGCTCCATTGATACCCATTCTTGCATTTGATGAACCTTTTACTAGGGTTCTTGTTGATTGTGTCGGACCCTTACCCAGAACGAGGTCGGGTCACAGATTTCTCCTGACGATTATGGACTTGTCTACACGGTTTCCAGAGGCGATACCTTTGAGAAGTATCACTGCAAAGACAGTGGTGCAGGCGTTAGTGCAGTTTTTCACTAGGTACGGTCTGCCGAAGGAAATTCAATCTGATCAAGGGTCAAATTTCATGTCAGGAATATTTCAGCAAGTTATGAAGGAGTTGGGAATAAAGCAGATCAAGTCCTCTGCTTATCACCCACAGTCCCAAGGAGCGTTAGAACGCTATCATCAGACTTTGAAGACCATGATTAGGGCTTACTGTGAAGACTATCCCGATGACTGGGATAAAGGGATCTCATTCCTACTGTTTGCAACTAGGGATTCCCCAAATGAGTCCACAGGTTTCAGTCCATTTGAATTGGTCTATGGTCATGAGGTTAGGGGTCCTCTAAAGCTTATCAAAGAGAGGTTTATGGTTCAGGATGATGATGTAAACCTTCTAGACTATGTGTCAAAGTTTAGAGAAAGGCTCTCAAAAGCTTGTGATGTGGCTAAGGAACACTTGAAAGAGTCGCAGGGAAAAATGAAAGCTCACGCTGACAAAAATGCAAAAGAGCGAAGTTTCAAGCCTGGAGACAAAGTGTTAGTGTTGTTGCCTTTGCAAGGTGAGCCCTCGAAAGCTAGGTTTAGTGGTCCCTACATAGTCAAAAAGAAATTGAATGATATCAACTATGTGATCAGTACCCCTGATCGAAGAAAGTCTCAAAGAGTTTGTCATGTAAACATGTTAAAAGAATACTTTGAGCGAGAGGCTAGTCAGCCAATAGGTACAACACAGGTTAAAGAAGAAGAAAAACATGTAGATGTACATGAAGAAGAATGTTATGGAAAGACAGATAATGAATTGTCTTATACAGATGTATCTAAGAACGAACCATGTGGTGTAAAGTTGTCTAACTCAGAGATGTTAGGAAACATGGATGAGGCATTAAAACACCTGCCTGAAGATCAAAGAAATGATATATCTGGCCTGTTAAGAGAATATGAGAATGTATGTAAAGACAAACCAGGTCGTACACCTTTAACTGTACATGATGTAGACGTAGGTGATGTAAGACCTATCAAACAGAATCCTTATAGGCTCAATCCAAGCAAGTTGGAAATGGTGAATAAGGAAATACAGTTTATGTTAGATAATGACATAATCGAACCGAGTCAGAGTAGTTGGAGTTCTCCCATTGCAATGGTTCCAAAGCCAGACGGCTCTCAGAGATTTTGCATTGATTACCGAAAGGTAAATGCAGTAACTAAGACTGACTCGTATCCAATTCCTAGGTTAGAAGATTGTATTGATAGGGTTGGAAATTCTGCCTATATCACAAAGATAGACTTGCTTAAAGGATATTGGCAAGTGCCACTGACTGACCGAGCCAAAGAGATATCAGCCTTTGTTACACCTGAAGGCTTGTTTCAATGCAAAGTCATGCCTTTTGGAATGAAAAATGCACAAGCAACCTTCCAAAGGTTGACAAATCAAGTGATTGCCGGACTTGACAATTGTGTCGTATACATTGACGACATCCTAGTATACAGTGATACTTGGAATGATCATCTGAATCATTTGCGAGCACTGTTTGACAGGCTGGACAAAGCCAATCTAGTAGTGAATCTGATGAAAAGTGAATTTGCCAAGGCAAAGGTCACATATCTTGGTCATGTGGTTCAAGGGCAAGTGCTACCAAGAGAAGCCAAGATACAAGCTATCTTAGACTTCCCAATTCCCACAACTAAGAAAGAATTGCTCAGATTCTTAGGTATGAGCGGCTTCTACAGGAAATTTGTTCCAAATTTCAGTACTGTGGTTAGTCCTCTGACAAACCTGCTGAAGGCAAAAGTGAAGTATGTTTGGTCTGACGAATGTCAAAGATCATTTGAGAAATTAAAGGCCATTTTGGTGAATGAACCTATTTTGGAAGCTCCAAACTTCACAAAGCCATTCAAAGTAGCTATTGATGCTTGTGATGTTGGAGTAGGAGCAGTATTGCTCCAAGAAGATGAAGAAGGCATCGAAAAACCAGTGTGCTACTTCTCTAAGAAACTAAATCGATTTCAGAAGAAGTACTCAACTATTGAAAAAGAGGCCCTGAGTCTCGTACTAGCCCTTCAGCAGTTTGAGGTGTATCTAACCAATGGAGAGATTACAGTCTATACAGACCACAATCCTCTTGTGTTTTTGGAGAAATTCAAAACAAAGAATCAAAGACTGTACAGATGGAGCCTAATGCTCCAACCATTCTCTTTGAAAATTGTACACATAAAGGGAAAGAATAATGTAATTGCTGATGCTCTGTCAAGAGTATAAAAAGTGAAATTATTCATGATTTTGACCAAGTGTTTCATTTGAAGAAAATATCTTTGATGTTCATTTATTTTAACATGTTCGTTATGTACTATATCTTTGTACACGATAACTGTAAATGATTTATCAAGATGACTTTGAACAGTTAAAAGAAAAAAGTAATCTTAAAGAAACCTTTACTACGGTAAAGCTTTCTTTTCCCCGGTGGGGGAGGTGTTATATATATATATAAGAATAATTGTAGAAGAATATTATGAAAGCAGTTACATTAATCTATTAGTTATTTCCTCTTTAAAAGTAGCCTAGAATGATCAAGTACATGCCACAGCATGTTTGTAAGAACGTTCCAGATGTCTTTTTATTATGCAGGCCTTGCCTATTTAAAAGGCCAAGGAGTTGTATTGTTATTTCTGAATAGAGATTAGGAACAATAGGCTTAGCTATGTTATTGACACTCTTGATTTCAATGAGGTCATTCAAGAATGTTTTAGAAATAAAGAAGCTTCCAGAAGAGTGAATTCTAGAAGCTTGTAGATTAGTTGAAATTTGAGAATGATCTAGAACACTTGTAATTAGTATAAAGCTGCAGATTTTTCAAGATGATCATCACATCATATGAGAGCAGGAGATCACATCACATCATATGAGATCACTTCACCAGATCAGATCAGAGCAGTTTATGCATCAATGAACTGTTTGCAGTTATTTTGAGAGAGAAATTATCAGTTCTCATCGAGATCATCAACATCATCAACCTGTTCAAAGAACACGCTTCAACCCATGGATTGCTGAAATTGACTGTTAATCATCATCAACATCGTCTTCACGGACATTTCAACTCGTTGCAGTGACTCTTATTATTCATCGGACTTCAACATCAGTTTCATCATCGCCATCATTGTGAATTTTCGCCAGTCAACTGGGATTTTATCATTTGGATTATTACTTGGATATAGTATCATCACTTCGGGATTTTACATCGGACACTTCAAGAGATTTATGTAAGATCATTATTTATTTTATTTATGTATAATTATTTCCTGTAATAAAAAAAAAGGAAATTTAAATAAAATTTTGATTGTTATTTGTTGCAGTATCGTAACAGGTTATATACTCAAGTTTATACAAGAACAGCCTGAATTGTATATATCTTTCCCAAAAAATGGCAGTGCGAGCAATTACCTTTAGTCACTGGCAAGCTCATTCTTGCCCTTTATTTGAAGATTTAAAAATTCTTAATGTTTATGATTTGCATAATCTATCAGTATGTACCTTCATGTATGATCTGCGTAATAAAAACCTACCTCACTCCTTAGCAGATTATTGTAACCTAATTGAGCACAATTATCCTACTAGACAGAAGAAAGGCCAACAAGTAAATCTTCCAAAACTAAAAACAACTCAAGGCCAATTTTCACTTTCTTTTCTAGGTAGTAATTTCTGGAATAAAGTACCAGTCGAAATCAAATTGAAGAAATCAAGAAAAAGTTTTAGGAATCCTCTAAAAAGTTATTTGTCTTCATAAATTCACACCATCAACGTGTAAGTCTACTGTAGATAATTAATACAGTTAAGATACTTCAAAAATGTTTATGATAACCCTTTACAAGGAATATATTGTGATTTAATTTTTTGTTTTGTTTTGTTTTTCCTTCTTAAAAGTGTATTTTGTAATATTTGTGGGGCCAGGCTCGATTAGCACTTGTGCTATTTTCTGGTCCCATTTACCATTGTATTTTTATACATGTGTAACTGTTATGCAATTTGTTTTATATCCTGTAAACATGTGAATACTGTTGGTAAATAAATAAATCAAATCAAACTAAAAATAAAGTACATCTTATTTGCATATTTGTCTAGAAAGTATAAACTTACCATCCGCACATCCAATGATAGTTCAACCTGTTGATTCTCCTCTCCCTGTCGATAAGAAGAGATCATTTTATTTAAAACAACAAAATTCATCTCCTCTCAAAAGTGTAGGGTACAACTAACAATATTGTTTTTATTTGTGTGAATAGATCAATACGTGGGATGATGGATAGCTTGACACATTAATTTAAAAAAAATATCTATCATGTATGGAGGTATTGGATTTAAAAAAATTTAAAGCACTTGAAAATGATGAAAACTTTGGGTAATGACAACAACACACCTGATGTTATTCGCAGTTTGTCAACTTGACAAAGTTGAATACTATTCTAAAATAAAATAGAGTAAAAGTCAGAGATTTTTTTTCATTAGCTTGTATCTTTACACATGTACATACGTCACACCCTTACACATACACAACGTACGCACAGGAACACACACACACACGAGCGCAATATCTCCATGTATAATTCTCATTCTTAATATTCTATTCCAAATATTCATGCATGACTTGTTTTCATTTTCACCTTGACGATAACATGTGCGCAAGTACAAGTACATTACTTACAAACTTGATGAGCTCGACCGGAATGATTCGGAAGGTTACATTCGTAGGTCGGCTGATGTCACGCACCGGTCGCACTGTGATTGGTCCATAGTTATCAAGGAGATGTTGTAGTAGAATGCTCTGATTGTTTCGTCCTGAAGTTAAAGCAAAACAAAATTTAGAGAGCTATTTTGTATTTCCATATATCTGGTAATGCTCAGTTTGCATAATGGGTACAAGGTATTTCTTCATGCTAGTGCTCAAATGTATTCATTTGATGAAAGCATAATAGTGAAGCATGGATTAAATAAAAGTCTGCCCTATTAGCCACTCATGTGTCCTTGACATTATGACTGATTGAAAGACTGATCTGAAAAGGAGATATTTCTTATATATCCATCATTAAAAAAAATACCACACCTAAAATGACTATCCTTATGTTTTGTTCAAAAAGTGATTTTTTTTGGTCTCATTTCTTGACTGCGAGTTTATTACTAACGCATGTTCATGATTTTACCACTATTTTCATAAATGTATTGATTTTCTACAATATCTATCAGCTTTGTATTTCATTAATCTCTGATAATCCGAGTCTTAAGCTTCTGAAACAAACCTGTAAAAAAGAACCTTCGCAAACAATCAAAGTCTAGTCGATTTTTTAATACTTTCATGCATATGCCTGATTAAAGTCCAAATATTCATGACGTTCACTTTAAAAGCATGAATATAATTTATAGCACTTCCTTCTCTCCCTCCCCCATCAGTGGCGTAACAGGCGGGGGGAAGGTGGGCAAGCTGCCCCCCTCCCTGGCAGATTTTACCGGGATTTCATATATATATATATATAAAAAAGAGAAAAGGGAGAAAGGGAAAGAAAGAAAAAGAGGAAAGGGAAAAATGGAAAGAGAATAAGGAAAAGGGAAAGAAAGAACATGAATAGGGAAAACGGAAGGAAAGCGGGAAAACGAAGGAAAGAATAACATGTGAGGAAATACAAAATATCCTAGAATACTAACACATTAGCATACTTAGCAAGCGATAGACAGATAAAATCAAAAGATAGGGTTAGGCACGGGCAAAAATGGCGGGAAAATGGGAGAAAGAGGCAAAAAAAAACGGGAAATGAAGGTAGAGCCAAAAGCTGAATTGTAAAATCTGAATCTGAAGATAATGGAGAAAGAAAAAAGAACTTAAGAACACGACCGGGCTGCCGAGGATTGGAAAATATAAAGAACGAGAAGAAAGGTCGATCATAAGCTTGTTAAATTTTATGCAATAATGCTTGCAATCAGGACAAAAAAAAACCTCTTAGCCAAGGCTAGTTATATCCCCTATGTCTTAACCAAAGTAAAACTTTGCACTGGCTAGATTTACCTTAAAAAGCCTTTTATTGAGTACTTTGGCTAAATTTCCAGAGCTATGTTATTACATAATTAGAATTCAATTTCAAAATCATTTTAAAAGGCCAAATTTTTCTAGCTCGCTTCGCTCGCTGGCCCCTTTACAAATTTTACCACATTTGCTATGTTGTTTAGCCTCAAAATAAGTTTCGTTTAATATCCACAACTGCGTTGAAGTTAATGTGTTGTGTAATATGTACCTGCGATTTGATAAAAAGTGGCCAGATCTTTAATCTTTAAAAACGAGGTTCCGGGGGCTCCACTCCAGACGAGTGGCGGCACCAAGGTAGAGGCACGGGGGCATTTTCCCCAGTGAGCTGGCCCCCTCCCCAAAATTTTGAAGAAAAAAAAAGAAATGTATAGTAAATTTTATCATAAGCATCCATCTAACATGACTAAAGCTGCAAATTGCTCCAAAACAGCTTTTTCGTTCTTTAAATTTTGAAAATGTTCTCATCCATTCGCTGTTAGCTCCCAACCATAAATCGTTCAGGTCATTATTTAAAATTTATATTTTCGCAGTAACTGTTGACTGAGATAAAGAAACTATTTCTTCACTTGTGACTTCAAAATCCAATGTTCAAGTCAATATGCTTCTCACGATTAGAGTTTTCATTATTCGTTTTTAGCGAGATACACATTCTGTGTATTCATAATTTTCATTTTAAAAAAATTAGCTCGCGCTACGCGCTCACATCAATTAGTTGATCAGATAGTCATCCAGTTCATGGTTACAAAAAGTGCTTAGAACCTCCAGTAATCATCTCAGGATATCACAATTCTCAGCTCGCGCTCCGTGCTCGCATTATTTATTTGGTGAGATATCATCTTTACGACCCAATGGAAACAACTAGTCCTTAACATGTCCCTTTTCAAGTTAGTAGGGTCTACCTTAAAAAAAATAATAGCTCGCGCTTCTCGCTCGATTTTGTGAAATAGGCAAATTATTTGTGTGCCCCGCCCACATGTTCTTTGCCTCCCCTAGCCTAGGTTAAAAATCATAGTGCCGCCATTGCCCCGGACCTGATCCGCATAGCAGTGGCCCCGAAAACAAACAAGAAAAGATAAAAGAAAAGGAAATGAAATGACAGGAATGTGTAAAATATAATTTAATTTTCTGAGTACCATGTCAAATTCAATCTCACGTTAGATAAAAGATGATTTTTTTTTATCTCGCCCGCTTCGCTCGTTCGGGACTTTTATTAAGCACATTTTCGCCGCCCACGCCATACCGTGCCCCCATTTCTTTTTACTTGTCACGTATTTAACTTCGCCCTAGTGCTCGGGCAAAATAAAAAAAAAATCCTGTTCTAACCATATTATGACCGGGAAATTAGTGGCTCATGCCCACGTACCCCCCGGCCTCCGACCCCTGTTACGCCCCTGTTTTCTCTCTCTCTCTCTCTGTCTCTCTCTCTCTCTGTCTCTCCTCCTCTCTGTCTATCTTGGTTAACATTAGCGCATTTTTCTGAGCAAATTTTCAAGAAAATGATTTATATCAATCATTTTAGTCTCGTTTTGTTTTTCTTTCTCCTTAATTTATTTTCTCTTGGTCGTGAAACCTCTGAGGGGAGCGAGTGAACGATACCTCCCCCTCCCCCTCGAAACATTTACGCGCAAATGATCTTAACAATACACTTCTTTCCCATTATTTTCAATAGTGGAGGAAATGGAACCATTGACATCATCATGGACATGCTGAATTAAGCCCACAGAGCACCAATAGATGCATTTCTTTACGAAATGACCAATAGTTTGCCCAATAATGCAAACACATTAACGCTGGCACTTAATGTTATCATAAATCAAACAGTGACAAGATGTGTCCTCCAAGGTCAATTTTCAAGTAGCCTTTGACGCACTCATCCTCAGATAATCGTTTGTAATAAAGGTTTTGAATTATGTATCTTGCTCTTTTGTATTCTGTATCCACCTATTTATGGTTGCCCTCGAATTACTTTATCATACTTCCCGATAGGGATGCCGAGTGGCTATCCATTACTTGGAAAACTTGAATTATTCCCACTACACTATTGGATCAGTGCAACGGTGGTAGGTTGATCCTGTTTGATCAATTGATTTCCAAAATCAAATGGCGCACACACAAATATTCATAAGGGATCAATTTCTGAATCTAATGGCCTTGAATGAAATCAATCTGAAAATGCAAGTTACATTGTTATCGTGATTTCTTGTTAGAATTCCTTCTAATCACGACCTCTTCTACTTCTCTACTCTTTATCTCTAATGGATATGAGATTAAGTGTATTCATATTCGGATTTATAATACATTTTATGTTATTAATTTCATATGCCATAGGAATTACTAGCTGAAAAGAAACATGAATATCAATTTAAAAACTTCATTTCTTTAAATCCATAAAAGCTTAAAGTCAGTCAGTCTCCAAGCCCCTGTGTTAATGAGCAAATAAGCAAAATTTATCATCTCGTGGCTGAATTCATGTCCCTGCAAAATCTCGTGAATTGTGAGACTTTCTTTCTAAAAGAATTTAACCACTTTCTTCTTGAGTAATATTGATTATTTTTGTAGCATATGAAAGAGTAAATATTACTCTTTTATACTGATTATGTCTTTTGAATAAAATATTTTGATACATAAGTGAATCTCAGGCATGGAAAGATGCCTCAAAAAAATTCTTCCTCTTTTTTTCTCTTGCAAATTGTGCAAAATTTTGTGTTTTGGGCACAAATAACATTTACATCATCAAAAAGCTCAAACTCTATACTTTCTTACAATGTCACTCTTTATATGTGGCACATTCTTATGGATGGGTCAGCAGGCAGCTTTTTCTATGAGGTGCCGTTTGTACCAATATTATATAGAACAGTTATTCGTTATATTATTAAGTAATAACAA
Organism: Lytechinus variegatus; assembly: GCF_018143015.1. NCBI lineage: Eukaryota > Metazoa > Echinodermata > Echinoidea > Temnopleuroida > Toxopneustidae > Lytechinus > Lytechinus variegatus. Next base: position 28,483,012 of record NC_054743.1, on the reverse strand, counting down.
TTGTTTATATATGATTTTCATTTTATTTGTAAATAAGTATTCTATTATATAAAATAACATTTCTAATTATTTATATATAATCATAAGTCATACTTCGTTATTTGTAAATAATAGTAGTTCGACATTCCATTATTTATAAATAATTATTATTTGTTTTTCATTATTTATAAATAGTGTTTTTTGGTTTTTCATTATTCATAAATAATGACATTACATGCTTCATTATTTATAAATAATTGCAATTCCTTTTTCCATATTTATAAATAATGACATTGCATGCTTCTTTATTTATACATAATTTCGATTCAATTTTCAATTTTTTTATAAATAATGATTTTTGGTTTTCTATTATTTATAAATAAGTTTGTCGAGTTTCGCATTATTCATAAATAATAATTATTTGTTAAATAATGAAAACGTCTACCTCATTATTCATAAATAAAAATTTTCGAGTGCGCCATTATTCTCAATATTTATAAATAATCATTATTTATTAATGATAACATTTTACACTTCTTTATTCACAAATAATTTTTAATAGTTGGCCATTATTTATAAATAATGTTCGAGTTTTCAAGTATTTATAAATAACCATTATTTGTTAAATAATGAGACATCTATCTCAGTATCTATAAATAATTAAAATTAATCGTGCTTTATTATTTATCAATTACAATTTTGTTTCACTATCCCATTACTTATGAATGATCAACAATTTTTACAGTTTGCCATTTGTACACAAATAACCATTATTTATATATAAATAATCATTATTTATAGATAGTGGAAACTCGACTATAACTTGCAAATGTGGGACCGCCCATAATATGAATATTCATACTTGATTGCGATCTCCTTTCTCTAACTTCAATCAGAATATTCTATCCCATCCGACAATGTAATTAAGTTCAACCAGCAATCCATATTAATAACCAACCATTCACATAAATAAATAAGCCCAACCAACCATCCATATCAAACAATCGATTCGGATAGGTGCTTCAAAAAGTGAACAAGATATGTGATTAGATGGAAGGCTAGGTTATTTTGTGCACAATTATTTTTGGGGTAACTTGGTACAGACTTTCATGTTCTTACTGATGAAATACCCAAAACTAATTATTATAGAATTTTTGACAAAATAAGACGTCATAGATGATTTCATGTATTATTCGAAATATCACTGTTTTCGGTAGAATTACAGTAGTGAAATCATTATTACCTCCACAATTTAATCATTTATCTATGTCAATTCCATCTCCTTTTACTAAGTTATTGAAAACCATACAAGCTTAGTTCTTTAATCTCATATGGAAGAACAAGCCAGATAAAATTAAAGAAAACAGGTTGTTGGTGATTATAAAGAAGGCGGTCTTAAGATGCCAGATATTTTTTTTTTCAATATGTCATTAAACATGTTAAAGTTAAAATGGATTCGGAGAATGATTTTTAGGAAGGTGTAATGACGTCTTTCATTTAATGAAGTTATTTTAATCAAAGCCATTTGTAATAGAATTTGGGGATGAAAATTTTCTGTCATTTTCTCATGAAGTTGTAAATTCATCTCGGAAAAATGTATTTTATGCTAAGTTTTTGTATTATACCAGCGAGAAAAAATAGTTGGCTTATACCTATCCTTTGTCATGTTTGTGGAGAAACAATTCTATTCAAATTGGGAATACGTTTGGATTTTTTCAATTGTGGCTTAGATAGAGCATTAGATTTATTAATGACTTGATTGATGAAAAGGGCATTTACTTATTCATGATTAATGTAAACGAAAAATTGTTTTTAAGTAAATTATTTGTCATAATTTTCTATAAGTCAAACAATAAAGGGTCAATATCGAGTAAATGTCGAAAATTGTGAAAGATATAGAAATTCCTTTGATACCTTTACATATAAAAATATTAGTACATGACCGAAAAGAATGTCAATATATCTATAAAAATTTGCTTGTAAAAACAAAATGTGTTCATTTAACATGTTTAATATATTCAAAATGGGATCGATATTTACATGACCCTCGTGATAATATAAAAATTTTAAAAATACCATATCATGTTATTACGTTTTACTGCAGACATTTGTTTATTATTATCAGTATAAAATACTAAAAAGAATATTATTTCTTAATACAGAATAAAGATGAAGATTGTTTTAAAAAATTGTTGTTTTTAATAAGGAGTTGGAACATATAGTGCCCTTTTAATAAATGTAAATTAAGTAAAGAAATTTGGAAGGAAACAAAAAAATGAATAAATGAATGTTCTCAGGCACACGTCAAGTTAATTTAGAACAATATCATCGTTGGTTTCGGTGAGAAAAGAAATGACGCATTGAATTGTTTTGTATGTATAGGCCTATTTAACACACATTTATTTCTTCAAAAGTTGAACGGTAAAAAAAAAAACCTGTGTTTAGATATGCATGTCCCACTTTGTGGAATAGCCTCCCTGAAGACATAAAAAATGTACCTCTGTCGAGACTTTCAAATATTTCTAAAAACTTTTTTATTTAACTCTTAGCTCTTCATGTGCCTTGAGCACTCTCCAGAGTGGATTTGGCGCTTTATAAGTCACATTATTATATATTATCATTATTATTATGAAGATGAGAGATATATTAGTTCTATTTTTGTTTTCGTTTTTTTTTACAAAATTTGATACTAAATGGATGTCACTTCATTCTTTATTTACTTGAGAGAAATGTGAACTTTTATTGTTTGAGTTCATTCAATGAGTGTGTAATAATGTTTACTTGTGAATATTTTTATATTATTTAACTCAATAAAATGTCTTTTGACTGCTAAAAAGTTGGGGAAAAGAATCCTTACCCTTTGTTAAAGGTTTTCTTCCCTCAGTCCTATTCCTAATCAGTGTATCAATGAACTTGAGACCCCCCTCCCCTGCCCCCACACACTCACCATCATATCTATTCAGATATAGTAGTAGTAGCAGTAGTAGTTGTAGTAGTAGTAGCAGTAGTAGTTGTAGTAGTAGTAGCAGTAGTAGTTGTAGTAGTAGTAGTAGTAGTAGTAGTAGTAGTAGTACTAGGAGGGTAATAATAATAATGATATTAATAACAATTATAATCATAGGATTGATAATAATAATTATTATTATTTCATAGTTTCATAACATTACATTTTAGATAGTTGAATCGTTTTACTTGGACCAGTTAATTTCTTAAGTGTCCTGTATATGAATGAAGTTCAAAATTTATCTCTTTCGTGCGTCATCGTTCGGTTTGGTACTGATAACATCAATGCACGGGTCTGTCAAAATGATGGCTGAAGCAATCTCATTAAATATAAAACAAAAATACAGCATAAAACATCAGGCTGGTAAGAAGTTCTGCAGTGATGAAAACAATCAGTTATACATTTTTTTATATTATCAATGATCATTATTATTGGTAGTAATGTCTATCATAACCAGCATCTTTAATAAAATGATATTGATAAACGCATTACGTTGAAGCATCCATGCGGACAGCAATATCTTGTCAAAATTATCGATGGAAATAAACTATGCATTTTGAAAAAAAAAACATGAGCACGAAACTGAAACAAAACAGAAGATGCATTTGATAACACAGTAACGGGATGAATAGCTCCTAGTTAAGTTAATCGAAATACTTGCCATTTGAAGCATGAATAGATGCACCTAGTAAAAGCAATAGTAACGTGATATTTACAGTCATCATGTTTACAATCGTAATTGTTGAACTCTGCTCTACTTATTCCTTTCCGTTGAGAATATAGGGATGAAAGGTGCACCCAACTGAAGACAATTGCCATACATATAAAGAAATATATTAAAGAAATAGGAACGCCCAAATTATGGAATTGTTTCAGAAGTCGTCTTATTGTGCTGCTTTCGGGCAGTATGATGCATCAGTTTGCTTTCAAACGAACACGAAGACAGTGGAGATCAAATAAGGTTTAAGTGCTCCCAATGATGTTGCTTCAATAAGGAAGGATATTGAGTACGTGTGTGAGGGGCCAAACAGGCCATTTATATGACAACTATGAAACCATACATCTATTTAAGATTTGTCCAATACATGTATTGTTTTAACCAATCAGAACGCAGGAAACTATACATCTATCCCACCGACCCGATCCAAGCTCGTTTAGTTGCATGGTTAAGCAAGCCAAACTGACATTATTCCGCCCAACTAAACGTCCATGCATCCGTGCTAGTCCATCCAATACATGTATAGTTTAACCAATCAGGTCGCGAGAAAATGTACATCTATGCCACTATTCCACCAAACTATACATCCATGCATCCATACCAGTCAAGCTAATACGTGCATAGTTTTGGCCAATCAGAACACCAGAAACTATATACATGTATGCCACTATTCATTGCAACTATACACCTATACCCACCAAGCCAATACATGTATAGCTTTAACCAATCAGATCACCAGAAACTATCAATGTATGCAACAAGTTAATTACACTTATACATCCCTCTGCCATTCTCAGAAAAACGTTTCAATTGATGGGGAGAAAAATCGTAAAAATTAAGTCGACAGAATGGGTTGAAAGATGCATATTATGAAAGTACCATGGACGAGAAAGTGGCAGCAGAAAAAAGGGCATCTTGCTGTTGCATCAGTTTGAAGTACTGACCGGGTTAACTCAAGCACTGAGCTACGGAAGTTGATAATCAACATTGTCCAGGTTTGTTACTCAGTTATATCAGTTTTGGAATAAATGGAATAAAAATGCGCACGATGCAGTTGGAGAGTTGTAGCAAAACAAAAAAGGCTGCAAGATATATTATGAGATATGATTTTTTCAGAAGCAGCATGTTACAAAATAAGATATGATGTATTATAATAATCATTACACTTCTTACATTCAGTTTAATGTTCATTATTTTAATGAGGCATCCCCAAAATAACTTTGCCTCTATAACCCGAGACCCATTCTGGGAATCCCACGATGTTTTATTATCAAACTATTGAGTGGCATGTAATCAATCTTAGTTATGGAATTTAAATCAAGTTACAAATTGAAATACCTATTTTGTTGGACTAGCGAATTCCATCTTCAGGTATTCGTATCACGTTTTTTTTTCATAATTCGAAATTAATGTTGAAAAAAAATGTTTTAAACGGAACAGGAAACGGACAACTTTAATTTTTTTGCTGTTGTTGTTGTATTTCGTTGGAATGAGAAAACCAAAGCGTCACAGAATAGTAGTTCATCTTAAAAGTTTCAACGAACATGCCAATATCAGGCCCGTAACGAAAAGGGATTCCCTGTGTACCGAGGAACCCTGCCACTTGCCGACAGCAAAGAGAGAGGGGGAGAGAAAGGAGAAGAAATGAAGGAAACGATGAAATATATAAAACAAAAAGGAAAGCGAAAGAAACAAAGGGCATCAAGGTCGCGTTTTAAGTCAATATGCAAAAATTATTCTAGAATCTATATGATCTAGTGGAGATTTGAGTTAAATTACTTTGTTTCAGCGAGATACGCAATTTCGCACGATGTTCATGATTACAAAAGTGCTGAATAGCCCCAAAAAAGTGTTTGATAAAGCCCCTTTTACACCTTCACGGATGAAACACGGATCATCACGGATCTCAGTCCGTGATGATCCGGGGTGCCAAATTTGTATTTTTCTAGCATTCCCGGAGTGAGTACGGAGTTAACTGGTTATTAACACGGATATTTACGGAAAAGTACGGAGTCTACAAGGATAGGCAAGGTAGCAATAGGGATCCTGTTTGATATGCTCCCGGAGTCAACACGGAATACCCGGATGATCACGGATGTTACTGGGTCTTTACACGGACTTTACCACTTCTTGTCGCCGGCATCTTGCTAGAATGAAGTTTCGTCCCTTTTTGCAGCATCTGGAGCATGCTCGTGCTTGGTTATGAATACGGACTATAGTTCGTGTACGCAAACATTTGACCCCGGATAAAGCCGGTATCAACAAGGATCACCCGGTTCTTACAAGGAGCCTCCCGGATGCATTCGGTATAGCTACACGGAAGTACAAGGAGTCTACAAGGATGAACACGGATGATTATCAGTCCGTGTACTCCGGGATGAAAAATTGAACATGTTCAATTTTTCTCCCGGACATGCCGATACATCAAGGATGGCGCCGAATGAGTAGCCGGAGTGCACACGGTAGTCCCGGACTGCACACGGATGACCCCGGATTGACAATCCGGGATGATCCGTGTTGCTTCCGTGAAGATGTAAAAGGGGCTTTAGCGAGATACACTGTTAAAGAACCGTGATTTTACAGGGAAAAGGGGAAGATTTTCCAGAAAGCAATAACATAATCATTCTGTAAATTCATAAAACAGGAATTTTCCTGCAATTTAACAGAACAGGTCTGTTTAAAAGGGGAAAAAGGGTGTTTTATTTAAGGAAATTTGTAAGATTCCATACACCAAATACCAACTTACAGGTGTTCCCAAGACTCTGCTGCAGGAACTCCTTTCATTTTAAGGATAAATTTTCTAACAGTGTATTGCCATTGCATTCCTAAATGTCACGAGTGTTAGAATGTCAAGTTTTCAGGTGAGGATATAAAAAGAATTAGCTTGAGCTTCGCACTCGCACTATTGATTAGTGGGATATGATTCCTCCTCATGGGTCATTAAAACGTCCAAAAGAGGTCACTGTTTTCAGTTCAGTACGTTACGAATTTCAGCTCGCGATGACGGAGTCATTTAATTTTTTTATCCAATCCAATGCAATGATACAGCGCATTAAACAATGGCAATTCAACATGTTCAATCTTTCTGGTAAAGAAACAAGCTAAGATAAGATTAAGAATAAGTGAGTCCATGCAATGCTAGATTGATAGGTTAAAGTTCAAGTTTCCTTTATTTAATTTCGACGGAACATATTACACAAATATAAAATGATTACCATACTAATCAATACAAATGAATATACTATGTAAGAAATAAAAGCATACAAAGGAAATACATGAATGTTTCGTTAAGCAATTAACAATAATGATAATCATACAATTATAATACATACACTCAGGGTAGAACTAAATGTAGAACAATCACGAATGAACATTTGCATGGCTATTTTTTATTTATCCTTTTAATAAAGTAAACGTTGAGGAAATGGAGGGATCCACTGAAAAGCAGGGCTTGTTTAATGCGGATCCCTCAAAGAATTGGATAAAAGATATATTAGTATAGGTGTAGACAACGACATGAATGAGGGGGATGTAAAAAGTTGATGTGACGGTTGATAAATGGAACATGGAGCTGATGAAAGGAGAATGCAGAATAAACAGTAACCGAGAGGATAGGGTGCTGCTTATGTGTGGGTGAAAGAGGAAGAGAGGAAAGAGGAAGAGAGAGAGACAAAAAGATGTAAAGAAAGGGGGAAACCAACACGAAGGAGGGAAGTACATTGTAAGACAAATGTTGTCGTTGCTTACAGAGTTCCAGTATTTAGGGCCGTAGAAATCATTGTTTTTGTGCAAAGAGAGAGAGAGAGAGTGGATACAGGGAATATGGAAACGAATGAATTATCGGGTCGGGTAACTTTGAGTGGTGTTGTCTTATGTAAACATCATAATCAAAATGCTTGGTAGTATATGTATTATCAATTTGTACATCAACTGCCCTGTTTGAAAAAGAAAAGAATACTGTAAATGTAGGATCTGACTGAGAGTTAAACCTTAAATTATTGGAAACACTTGTTCTAGTGTTTAACCTACGTTACATGAACCTAAAGTTAATGTAGTAAAGCGTTTTTTAAGTGTTTTTACTGTGCAGATCGAGAAAGAAGAAGCGAAAGAAAGGGGTGGGGTCCGAAGGAAAGAAGTGCTTAAACGGAAAAAAACATATAAGGAAAATGAGAAAGATAAGATTCTGTATTTACATTTATTAGATGTAAGTAGGTAAAAAGGATTCCCGTTTCATGTCTATTGATACAGCAATCAACACATATGAGAGAAATGACGTTACAAAACGGGAGCGTGTATAAATAGGATTTAACGGAATAAAACCGATCCATACATTCGATTCAACTCCACGCCTGCAATAATGACAGTTGAAGAATCCTTCCCTCTGTCTTCTGCATTATCAGGGTTTCATCAAGAAAAGATAAAGTTCATCAAATGGAAACAAGGCCAACTACAGCTCTATCTCGTCAACATGCCGGATACTTTGCACTTTCTATTCTTACACAATTTTTTCGCATGTTGTGATCTCTGGAACATTCCCGTCAGAGTAAAGCCCTTATTAGACCTCTTGACAGTCAATTGACTTGACTAAATTAGAAAGCTAATAAGCACATACAACCAAGCAACGAAAGTGACAAAAAGTAGGAGAATAAACAAAAATTTGTCGCAGACGATGGCCACTTCCTGCCACGCCTTGTTAATCATTTCTGGATCACTGCGAATGCTCAGAGTGTCCAATTCTTGTGGTTTACTAATAGTCTTGACGATATCGTCTGCTTTCGTATCGTGCTTCCCATTTTCTTGGTTCTGTGCCGCGACGTTGGCGCTGTTCTGAAGAGTTGGGTTGGTCATTGAATCGAGTATCCGGAGTCTAAGGAGAAATTGATGATTAAACACAGTCGTGACAACTATAACAAATTATTCATTACCAACTTCTTATTACTCTTCTCTGGAGAGGAACTGTTAAAATCAAGAATCTTAACCCATCTAAGAGTGAAGAGAACAAAGTATTATGATGTGTAGGTCGGCTAAAGGTACATGTATCTACATGTATACATGTATATATTCTTAGCCAATTGGCTGAAACAATGGAAATCATATATATGAACGAAGAAAAGCGCCGAAAGTGACTTTTACTTCAATGCCACTTTCTGGACAAGGACTAGATTTCGGATCACAGCTAAATCCCACGTCTCCATGTCCCACTGCCCCTCCCTTTTTATTTTATGATTATAGTTTCAGTAGATAAATTGAAGGAAAGGGTTTCAGTGATCAGGTGTCGGGGTTCGTAAAATAAAGTAATTTGTTTAAAATGAAGTAATTTTTTAAAATGAAGTAATTTCGTAATTCGAGAATCTTTGTGTGTCATTGAACCATATGACATGGTGACACAAGTGGAAAGAGCCCGCTTCATGAACGGAATTCGTGGGTTCGATTCCCGAAAGAGTCATACGTCATACGAAAGACTTATAAAAATGGAACCTGAATCTGTCTTCTTGTCGACGTATTTGAATGAAACAGTTGTTACAGTCTTAAACTGTAAACTCCTGCTATAGTGTAACTCGCTCCCTAGCTTGTTGAAAATGTGTCCAGTGTGTGCGCGCACTGCCTGCCTCTGTGTTGCTTGGTCCCATTATTTTGTTTGTACACCAACGCACCGGATGCACGCAGAGTATCCCCTGCATGTACACGTACACTATCGCCCATGATTTGCTCGAAATGAAAAATATACTGCACTTTTTTACCAGGTTATTATATGTCTTAAATCTCTTTTATTTTGTGATAAGAAAGATGTGTTTTTTTAGAACGGACTACAACCCCCACCCAAAAGAAAACCTTAAGTAGTTGGGAAAAAAGAAACATACAGAGTGTTTGTGCGTGAATATTTTGTACTGAAGTGATTTTCTCGCAAAAACTCGATCCCCATTCACTGTGCGCTCGTACATTATATTTGCAATAGAACACTTTTACGCGAACTTACCCGTCGAGTTACACTATAAGCACTATTCGTTTATAAGATCGCAACAACAGTTCAAAAAAAGCTGAAGTGGCTCTCCTTGGTGATATCAAGAAATATGATTATTATGTTTTGTTTGTTTTCATTTTTCTTGGGTGGGTTCACTTACTCATTAGCCTTCTTTTGAGCACGCAACATGGCGGTACACTCTGCGTTGGTGTAGAGACGCATGATGAGCGGGCTCAGCATTGCTCGTCTTATCCAGTCCGGTATCTGCCGCCTTCCACCAGTGTGGTACAGACGCAGGACAATGATGGAGCATATCACCTCGGTACAACTTAACCCAATCATCACTATGAAGAAGATCACTGTTGGACATTAATGTTTAGATGTGTTTAGACGCTACATGCCTTACAAAGTGAAATCTTGAAATTTTAAGTGAAAATGAATTGAGCCGAACACACTTCTTGAGTCAAGGCTGCCACAATTTGCTTATGAACACCAATGCGTGCTGATATAGATAGATGCTTCATATTATTTTATTATGATATATCACAATTATTTGTCATGGAACAGGAAAAATTAATAAAAACGGCTATTTGCGGCACATAACCTTCGAGCTATTAATAATCATCCTAGTTAATTTTACCAAAACCTTGGTCCCTCGTGCCCTGTTCACAAATATCTTTTGAACCTGTATCTCTTTACTTTCTCCGTTATTGGTGTTATTATAAAGTGACAAATGGAATGAGATATTTACCAATGATAGAAGTAGTTTCTCCGCTTGGCGGAAGCCTGTCGGCTACGAGCTGCTGGAAGAGGATCAAAGCCAGAAGGTTACTGACTGCCAAGGTCACCTTCTCACCGGAAGCTGGATGAAGCCAGCAGACGAGAGCCATCAATGCCGTCAGGAGAATACATGGGACAACGACAGTGCGGGTGTAGAAACCTGCAATACGATTATTTCATTGGCACAAACATGGATGACTGGTTAATCGCACGGATGATTGCATGGATGAATACATGAATGATTGCATGAATGCATAAACAGGATGGACATTGAGATGGTGAACGCATGATCGCATTCATGTCTGGCCTATGCCATCAGTTCACACCAGGCTTATCCAAAGAATGATGATCGAATGAATGTCTGAATTAGAAAAGTCTTGAAAACACGAGTGTGTGAATGCGTGAGTGTATATTCATGGGTTAATGTGTATATACATGAATGAATGATGCGCATATTTATTTTATTGAACGCAAAGATGCATTCACTTGTGCACTCATTAACTGCCTAAAAATTAGTGTGGATCTGTGCACGGACCTATTACAATAGGTCCATGATCTGCTGTGCGAATGCGTGAATGTATCTTATCTTGATAATTGATAGGATTTCCCAAATGATGGACCTAAGTGAGTGCATTCAGCAACGGAGACTGAATACACATCATGACAAATAAGAATGAAGGGACAAATAAGCACAGACGATATTTCAATGCATTCATCCAGTGTATGAGTACATGCCCGCGCCCGCGTGAATGAATGGATGAATGAATGATTGCATTTGACGTCATGTTTCGATTCCATCGTAAACGTATGAATGTGAAAGAAAATGCCAATCACCAGAGAATCATACCCGATGGTCTAAATATAATTACACGAATTTAACAAACACATTCGGGTAAACCAGAAATGCGGTGAAATCACAAGATGCTTTGTTAGTGTACAATGATAATGAAGATGATTGCAAGGTTTGTAGCTGAATACCAATATGAATTTCAGAATAGCGCAACGGGAATATTCGGCTGAAAATTATTTCAGAAATAGGTTCCTACTTACTTGATTGTCGGTGGATTTCAAGGACAAACTGGACCGCACTCCATGAAAGGTTGAAGCAGCAAGATTCAATGACCAGGTTACTTGCTGTCGTCTGTTCGAGTACCCAAACTCCATTTTTACGAAATATATCCACGTTGGCATCAGCTTCTGTTGACATTCGAAAATTGACCTTATATTGAATAAAGGAATAAATTAAAGAAAATAAAATTTTAAAGGTATTTCATCTCATTGATTTTAACGGAGATAAAATGATTTATTTTATCTGAGATAAAATGGATCACAGAATACTACCACAGGACAGGGCACGACAGGACAGAAAACAAGATACACAAAACACTACATAAAACAAGAAGAAAAGACCAGTGAGAATAAAGAACATAAACAAAAAGGAGAAAACAAGAAAACTGCACATTAGCAATCAATAGATAAAATGAAGGTAAGAGGGGAGGGAAAGCGGCAATAAGAAAGAGAGAAAGAGGAGGAAGCTGATTAGGCAGAGACGTTGGAGATATGCGATTTAAATTTATGGATAAAAATTTTCTTTCATCCTTTACCATGTTTACTGAAACCTAAATGGGTCGGTCTATTGCGCACTGATTCCAAAGGTTTGTACCGGTAAAAATATATGTGTATATATTTTCAAGAAGAATGGTTCTATATAGCTCTCGGTTGGGGAAAGAGTCCGGTGGTCCTTGTTGGATAATGATGACTATTAAAATTTAAAGTGAACATGAATTAATCAAATATTTGGTAGTTCAAATTAAAGATTATAACTATACAGTGCGTCCCAGAAAAAACGAAACCGAGATTTAGCGATCATTTATCATAACTTAATCATAAATAAAATAGACAAATGACCTACCAAGTTAAAGCTTAGAATCTCCTCTTTCATCTGATATTATTTTTCATTCACGCATGAGTGAGCAAATACAATTTGAAGAAAGGATATCAAAAACTCATTTGGCGGGGGTTATCTGGGTTTCAAAAAGAAAACCACATTCTCCTCTTTAATTTGAGACCTAAATTACAGAAAATGGTCAAGAAATAACAAAGTTCTGGTCATTTGAAATAAGGCTTGAATTTCAATAATTTTATAAAATGAAGAGGTTCTCCAGGCTGGCTTTCAAACTCACTCAATACTCCGTTTTGTTGACGATCAGCCATGCATTAAATCTTTTGTTCACCGTGCGAAGGCTTCTGTGGGAAACCGGTGAAAACACGTTTATCTCATGAAATTATGGAAATACAAGCCTTATTTCAAATGACCAGAACTTTTTTTATTTCTTGACCATTTTCTGTAATGTAGGTACCAAATTAAAGAGCAGATATTGAACTTTTCAGAAATGTGGGGGGTTTTTTAACCCAGATACCCCTCGCCAAATGAGTTTTTGGCATCCTTTCTTCAAATTGTTTTTGCTCACTCATGCGTGAATAATAAATAACCTAAGTAATATCAGATGAAAGAGGAGATTCTAAGCTTTAAATTGGTAGGTCATTTGTCTATTCTATTTATGATTAAGTTATGATAAATGATCGCTAAATCTCGGTTTCGTTTATTCTGGGACGCACTGTATAAATCACCGATCTTCAAAATAATATGTTTATAGAACAATGCATCAGCATGTGAACAAAAATCTGCACAACGTCTAATTCTTACTTTATCTGCAGTCTCTGACCAAGGGCCAAATGTCAAGTTACAATATTGGACATCATAGGGGAAGTATGTGATATCGATAGGACAGGCTGTGGCGATGATGGCGGGAAAATACCAATTCATGCTCCCGTTACTCGATGCAACGATGTACGTATCTGCGTAACTGATGAATTCTTTGACGACACTGAATGCAACAGGGGTAAAAAAAAAACGAGATGGAATAGGGGGTAAGTAATTATGGAGCAGAAGCGCATTGTCGAGGCATGCAATTTATACAAACGAAGGACATGATTATAATTTTATATTGTTGGTAAGAAGCAGGTTTTCGTTGAACACTCTTCTAAAGTGCATAAGAACAAAATAAGGTTTATCTTAAAGATGAATTAGTAATCATAGAAAACTTCAACCACAAAATCACTTTAATCAAGCAACAACAAAAAATGCATTTTTTCACATCTTGGAAACGGAGACGCCAGTCCCGGGGGCCGTTTCATAAAGCTGTTCGTGAGTTAGGAGCGTCTTCAAGAACGACTGGTGATCGTTTCTTATGCGCTAAACCATCGCCCATATCATAGCATTTACCACAAGAAAGGATCGCCAGTCGTTCTTAAAAGTTGCTCTTTACGAACAGCCTTATGAAAAGGCGCCCTTGACCCAATTATCTCAGATCGCGAAGTTAAAGGACAAGTCCATTCCAACAAACGATTGATCTAAATAAAGAGAAAAATTCAGCAAGCATAACGCTGAATCTGTCGAAAAAAAAGTCGGATGTAAAATAGAGAGTCATGACATTTTCGAGTTTTGCTCAATTTCACAAAATATTATACGCATATTTTGGTTGGTATGCAAATGAGGTGACTGATGAAATCCCCAGCATCTTATTATATTGAAAGGACAAGTCCACCCCAACAAAAACTTGATTTGAATAAAAAGAGAAAAATTCAATAAGCATAACACTGAAAATTTCATCAAAATCGGATGTAAAATAAGAAAGTTATGGCATTTTAAAGTTTCGCTTCATATCACAAAACAGTTATATGCACATCTCGGTCGGTATGCAAATGAGGAACTGATGATATCACTCACTCACAATTTCTTTTGTTTTTCATTATATGAAATATGAAATATTTTTATTTTCTCGTCTTGTCATGTGAGATGAAGTTTCATTCCTCCCTGAAACAGTTTGTGCTTCAGGCAAGGAGGTCCTAATCGTCAAATTCGTAAAAAATTGAAATATTGTATATAATTCAAACAATAAAAAACAAAAGAAATAGTGAGTGGGTGACATCATCGACTCTCTCATTTGGATGTAACTGGGTCGTTCATATAACTATTTTGTAAAAAATAAGCGAAACTTTGAAATGTCATAACTTTCTTATTTTACATCCGATTTTGATGAAATTTTCAGCATTGTGCTCGTCTGATTTTTCTCTATTGATTCAAATCAACATTTTTTCTGAGGTGGACTTGACCTTGAATATGAGATATGTTTAATTCTCTCCTCATTGCCATCTGAAACAGAGCTTTATTCCTCACTGAACATGTGGTATTACCATTGTTTTAACGTTTTGTGGTTCAATCAAAAGGGTACTTATTGTCAAATCTGTACTGAAATTAAAATATCTTTTTTAACATTGTATAATTCAAACAATACAAATAAAAAACAAATAGTGAGTGATGGACATTATCGAGTCTCCTAAAAAGTGAAACCTTAACCTATCATGAACTTCTTATTTTACATCCGATTTTCATAAAATTTTCAGTGCTGTGTTTGTTTCATTTTTCTATATTGATTCAAATCCCAAAATATTAGAAATGCAGACTTTTAAAATAAACTGTTCTCTCGCCTCGCTCCCAGCCATTTTGTCAAATCTGCGCACCGTTTAGGATTATGCTATTGAATGTGCCTCACTTAATCATTATTGTCCCCCAGCATGGATAGGACAATAATCTTAGTAGACGATTAAACATTTGGCATTTCCAATATTACACGCATATTCGTGTCAGTTTGCACATAATGATCCGACGATGATTTTATGAATACACTGAACATGCATTTATGGGTAAATAGGGGTTCATGATTTATCCTCATTTCTCACATAAATTTCGACGAGACGCCTTAAATATTGTACATTAACTGATGTCACTCAAACGGATTATGAGTGTCTTTGAATGTCCCATTTTTTCATGTACAATTTGGAATAGATTAGTTTACAAGAAAGGTGATAGAAAGATTTGAAGTTAAAAAAAAATACAGGGGTAAATATGGCAGAGGTAAAAAAAAACATAACTTGTAGGTCTTACTCACTCTTGCAATCAAAATTCATAGCAGACGCCTTGCATAATACAACGTATATAATGGCGAATTCCTTTTCTTTAATGTAGATCATGTAGTATAGCTACAGGAGGGCGTGTAATACAGATTTCCAAAGAATACATTATGGATAAAGAGTTTGTATCACCATAAGAAAGAGCAAAAAGAGACATGGGGGTCATTTCATAGTCCATCAAAGGGAGAGGTGTTTAGATGTGACACCACCCATTTTTGTCGCATTGCCAATGGGAGGATCTTCATATCATCAGTGATCGCAATATTCATATGCTCATAACTTTCTCATTATTTGTCCGATTTTTCTCAAACTTTCTATGATTTTATTCTTTGATTATTCTGTTTCCACACAAGCCCACTTGTTCTAAAGATTTCAATCCCCTGTAAGGATGCTTTGCTCGATGTAACTCTCTATAAAAAGGGGTGGTAATTTGCATTCGCATATCTTGGGTCCATATCGATTGAGCCTAGTTGGATTGTGTCTAATTCTTCGAATATCTTAAAATTAATAAATGGACATGTCTAACCTAAAAGTCAGCTCTGCTTTTTCTAATCTGTTGCTCCTTATATACCTGTGAGAGAATAGAGTTTTAACACCACAGTTTTTACAGTGTTTGTTGTAATTTTGACATAATAATTACTAAAGATGATTCTTAAAGCGCGTTTGTATTCTTTCTGAAGGTTGTCTTTGGGCAATTGTGAGACCTCCGCTCCAAACTGGAGCAGCAAATTCAAATATTGGCCGAATATAGCAAATGAAAATTGTAACTAAATCCTCGCGAGAAACACCGTAATTTACTGCAGTGCGGAGCATCTACAGTTTTGCATTTGCTGTCTTTTCCATATCGGGCCTATATAAGGCTTATCATCCTTTTTAACTTATTAATATAAACGAATGATTTACCACAATGATTGTACCCTTTACATCTTCATCACCATAATGATCAATGTTATTCGTTTGTCACTATTGGGTTGGTCTAATTGCATTTATAATGAGAGAAGTCATGCAGACGTGCCTTTCATACTATTTCATTGATAAGCAAACCAATATCATTAGTGTAATGAAAGAGATAAAGGTCATAAACATAAGGGAACCAAAACTGAAAATGAATTTTAATAATGGATTCGGAAAGTGTGCAGATATCATTAATCATTAAAATACGAATTAGAGGCAAATATGGGGGCCAGCATTGGTGATAATTTTCAAATGATATTTTCTACACTGTCGCATAACTTGTTATTATTTGGGGCGAAAAAAAAATTACATGAATGCAGGTTTAAGTGGAAGTATATTATGTCGTGTTCCTTAACTTTCAAATTTCAGTGTGTTCCTGCCGGGAGTTTGATGTGATTGTTGCGCATAAATCAACTACTAATGTTAATGGAGGCATATTATATACATATCAAACTTGTCCAAATTGTTGGGTTCACAAGCGGATCTTTTTCTTCTTTCCAACATAGCAAGATATTTTTTGTACCTTGTGATAACCCATGCACAATGATTGAAGTCGATTCGGCAATTAACATGATTAAGAATTTTTCCCTTGTTTTCATAACCTGATATAATACATAAAATTAGTCATTTATAATAGCACATTTTAATATCACAAGTCTGAAATAGTTAATATAACAATCATTGTATCGTTTTTAGGCTGATATCGACTTCTGTTTTTTTTTACCCCTCCTATTTTTACATCTTTCATTTTTTCCTATGTCATTTTTTCATCTATCCGCAATTTTACCATTGCCATTCTTACCTTTGTTATTTTACTTGCGCCATTTTTATCGCCGCTATCTTTGCCTCTGACATTTTACCCCCTCCATTTTACCTGATTTTACCACTATCTAATGAGTTACTATAGTGCCTCTTCTTGTTTCCCTAAGTTGTCTAAGAAGGAATAGATAAATTCCAGTTTCTATACTGAAGACACATCTTGTTATTATTATTTGATGGAGGTATAATCTTTGTTTGGTTGTTTTCATAGTGCCCACATCATAACATCCTGGTTTCATATGCAACTTGATTTAAATTCATTCAATGAGCGCATATATCAAGTACATGTATATGGTAACAAATACGTGGATATATCTTACTTTTGGTATAGTACGATGTCGGGAAGCCAAACGTCACTTCTTTTAACAGTTACGTAATCGACCCCGTTGAAATCCATTGGATCCCACATCATGTTCTCATCCCTCCATATCTGAATAATAAAATGACAATAATGATGATTTTGAAGATTACGATGATGATGATAGTGATGATAATGATAGTAAATCGAAGAAGAATAACAATATAAAGTACTACTACTATTATAACTACTACTACTATTACTATTACTACTACTGCTGCTGCCACTACTAATGATAATAATGATAATAATAATAATCATGAAAATGATTAAAATTCAATAATGACAATAATAATAGTAATAACAATATTAATAACAAACATTGATGATAATTATGTTTCTTATAGTATTGACGATAACCATTATGAAAAAAAATGATACAAAACATCCTGTTTATAAAGGATAGACCAAAGTAACATGCAGGAAACAAAAATTTCCATTAAAAAAAAAATCCGTTATGGGTGACAGGGGCGACTACCTATGTGTTCATATCACAAAGGTGGTGTGATGAGGGAAGAAAAAAAGGTGAAAGAAAAGGGAAACGTGTGAAAACTAGCCCAAGGAGAGGTCTGACAGCCCATTTACCCGGTAAAAAAAAACATAATTTGAATGATTCCAGTGAATATTTAGCACGTGTGAAACCAACTAGAACATGATTAGAATCACGAACGCTAATCACAGTCACGATTACAATAGCAATCATCATTTGATTCAAGAGTCACGTGTGAAAGACCCTACGTCACTTTCTTATATTGCACTCATCCCTGATATTCTCTTGTTATAATGACGTATTTTAGTTCGTCTTTCCCCCATATCAAAGCCCTCTGGATCGCCCATACTCGCTTTCCGTGTTTATATTTGCCTCCTATACCCTTCCTCGTCCATCAAGCTTGCTAAACATTTTTGTTTTATTTTCGTTTGCTTGTGTGTTTTTTTGGGGGGGTGGTTGAGAGGGGTTGGTTAGTATAATCAAGTTTTCTGTACTTAACAAAATGCTTTTAGATACAAATTACTATGCATATCTTAGTTGCAAATTTATCTAAATAGTGTTAACTTACCATTCGCATATATGCTGATAGTTTTACTTGCTGATTCTCCTCATCCTGTAAAAATAAATGAGATTATTATTTTCAACAACAAAATTCAGCCCGTCTCAAAGGTGAACGCTATAACTAACCATGGACATGATGGGGGTAGAACAGACTAACAATATTTTCCTTTACTTGTGTAAAAAAGATCAATACTTGGGAAGCTGGATAGCTTGACCAATTAATGATAAAATACACTATGTCGGAATGTATATTGGGTTCAAATTAAAATACATTTTTAAAAAGTTAGATAAAAAAATTTTGTTTAATGAGTCAGCAACAAACATTATATTATTCGTAATAGTTTGTCAGCTTAACCTGGTTAAAAAAAAGTCTTATGAAATCGAGTAAAAGACAGAGGCAGTTGTCATCAGTGTGTATCATTTACACATGTACACAAATGAACACACACACACACCATAGAGCCGCTGCAGACACGCGCACACACCTACCCCCAATATAGAATGTTCATGCATGACTTGTTTTCATCTTCGCTTTTATGACAACATGTACACATGTAAAAGTACTGTACTTACAAACTTGATGAGCTCGACCGGAAGGAGGCGGAAGGATACATTCGTAGGTCGGCTGACATCACTCACCGGTCGCACTGTGATTGGTCCATAGTTGTCAAGCAGATGCTGTAGTAGAATGCTCCGATTGTTTCGTCCTGAAGTTAAAGCAAAACAAAAACTTCCAAGAGCTATTTATTGTTTACATATATTTTGTAATGCTCAGTTTGCACAGTAAAAGAAAGTACAAGATATTTTTGTCACGCTAGTGCTCGAATATAAAATTTTTATAAATGAACAAGTTAGTAAAATTCTGCCTTATTAATTGTCAATGTTTTCTTGACATTTACAACTGCGAGTAAAACGGATCTAAATGGGATATATATCGTACATTTGACTTTATTTTGCATAAAAAAATCAAATAATTAAAACAATATAACATTAGAAGAATTAGCATGGTGTACAAATCAGACATGACATCATTCATCTAAATTAGATAATACAGCGATTTGAAATCAAAGACAATTTAAAATGTGATATATGACATGTATGAGGGAACCTGCAATAGATAGCAACGCTTGTACAGTCTGTCGGATACAAAAAGAGGAAGTCTTTATATGTAGGAGAGGACAATAACATGATTCGATTGCATAAAGAATTGCCAAAATATTACAACTGTTGGTATTTGAAGAGTGTACATAAAAAAATGTGTTTGCCACTATTACTCAGCCAGTGCGTTTTTAACAATTTTTTTGTAAAATTCACTATGTAACCTACTCAGGAAAATTATGAAAATTAATCGACATCAATTTCAATTTACATTTGAAAATATTTGAATGCATATTATTTACAATGTTTTTAATTTCATATTCAGTGATCGAAGTAAAGAAAATAGTTTTATGATTGGGTTTGTTTAAAGGGGATTCTAACCCAAATTAAAAACTTTTTTTGAGAAAAAGAAAAATCAGGCAAGTTGATAGTTGAAAGTTTGAATGATATTGGACAAACAACATGAAAGTTATGAATTTTTAAAAGTTGTAAATATTGGTAATCACTATACCCATGGAAACTTCAAATTGGCCGCATATGGGATGTCATAGTGATATAAGGCAAGGACTACTCTTCCATGTACTCCAATACATATTATGACTATGTCATTTTTTCCAAATGTTTTATTTCAAATTATATTTTTTTTCTTTCATGAGGACATAAAACAATATACAACCTTGGTTATCTTTAGATTACTGCCCCAGGGTAACGGGTACAATAGGAGAGAACCACAAATACCTGATAATAAGTACATGGCCTATGGGAAGTTGCCCTTGTCCCTAATTTACTTACCCAGTTGCCAATTTGAAATCTACATACTATTAGCGATCTCAATTTTAAAGCAGCTATAACTTTCTTATTGCTTGTCTGATTTCTTTCAAACTTTCACTATTCTGTTTAATGTGTTTTTCTCTTTCCCAATACACAATATTTTATGGCCAATGCTGGATTTCCCTTTAAGTGTTGGAATCTATTATCAGTTTTTGGAATATTTTTAGAGAGAGTCGTACCATTATTTACAAAATTAGCCATAGCAGCAGGATTGACAACCAATGCATTATGATTAATAATTTCTTTTTGAACTCCTTTGATTTCTTTGTGTGCAAAACATTATTGATCACCTTCCACGTACTCGATGAATCCTTTTTGCACTTGCTGAATTAATCAGCAAAATATGTTTTAGATAACATAAGAAGGATGTAAGTACCTTACGATAACGAACGTATTTCCTTTCAAAATGACTATTTTCTGGGTTATTTTTATATTTACAATATATATAACCATCAATTCGACGAATACTTCACCCCCGTTGATTATGATTATTTTATCTATTTTCTTTTGTAAAACATCTTCTGTCCCAGCGCTTGCGTGTATCCACCATCGCATTTACCGCTATTTCCATGGACGTATTGATTTTTCACATTAGCTATCAACTTCCCTACTTCAATAATCTCTCGCAATCTGAGCTGTAAGATTTCTTAAGGCCTAAAAGTTAATAATATTCTATCAATATGAAAACAAACATCTAAAACAAAAACTTCGCAAAGAGTCAAGGTCAACTATATAGTCGATTATTTACTATAGTGTATATACCAGATTAAAGTTCGAATATTTATGACGAGCACTATAAAAGCATTGGTATGATTAGTAACCTTTACCTTTCCCTCTTGTACTGGTTTTAATTTCTTCTAATGTATTTTTCAGTATAGCTGGTGGCGATCAGTTTATTTGTACTCATTTTCTCACAGATTCCCCATCCACTGTGATTCTTAATTCACCATCTTATCTGAGATTACGATATGTAGGTAAAAGAATATCTTATTACTGTACTCCTACATGTACGTCAACTTTTCAGTTAAGTTTTATTCAATGTGGGGACGTACATCCGAACCCAGGTCCAACCCCTAAAAATAATGAGGATACTTATGCCAACTGTAATTATACAAATAATATATCTAAGATGTGTGCCATTAGAATTAAGTATGACATCAATACCCTGTACCAATTAAATTCTAAGCAATACAATGTATCTTCTACCATATGGTCCACATTAAATGATTTGGGTATTTGTAGAGGTCGAACAAGAAGATGTCGAAAAGGGGGAAGATGTAGACGACGACGAGCGCATCAAGAGCTACCTGAATCCCAGACATCTAATGAAGTCACAAAAGATTCAGTGACCTTAGCCCTGTGGAACGCCAGATCACTGAATAATAAGACTCATATGTTCTGTGACCTCATGATCAACAATCGAGTCGACATCGCAGCTATAACAGAGACGTGGTTCACAGGTGATCATCGCGATGACATCCCACTAGCACAGATATCATCCACCCTCCAGAGCTATATCGTACATCATCAGCCAAGAGAGGGTCGTCTAGGAGGTGGTGTAGCTGTATGTATACATCAATCCTTCAAAGTCAAGGAGTTTAAATCAACCAATATCTTCACATCATTTGAATACATGGATGTACTCGTTACTGCTCATGGACATGTTCCGGTTCGACTTCTGGTCGTGTATCGCCCACAACGAACCGCTTCTGGACAGTCTACTGATCAGTTTTTTCTTCAAGAATTTTCTACACTTATGGAGCAGCTTGTATCTTCAACGCATCGGTTACTGATTGTTGGTGATTTTAATTATCACGTGGATATTGCTACGGACTCAAACTCTGTCAACTTTCTGAATGATATTGCAGCTCTTAACCTTCAGCAACACGTCCATTTCCCAACACATACAAATGGACACACATTAGATCTGGTTCTTACACGAGCAAATGAGGCCTTCATTAGTAATGTATCAAAAGAAGGTTATCTACCATCCGATCATGTAGCCGTCACTTGCTCTTTGAACATTCGTAAACCAAAGCCCCAAAAGGTACAGATCAGAACTCGCAAAATCCAAAATATTGATCTTGAGGCATTTCGTCAAGACATTCTTGTGTCTGAGCTATACTCTACCCCCTCGGACACCATAGATGGACAGGTTGACCGGTTTGAGTCTACACTTTCTACTCTTCTAGATAAGCATGCCCCGGTGGTTACACGCGTCATTACAAGCCGACCTGAATCTCCTTGGTATGGTGATGACCTGCGAGAACTTAAGCGTGAACTTAGGGTATTAGAACGTAAAGCTTTCCCACGTGGTTTAGAGATCGATCGGGAGCGTTTCCGAAAGGCAGCCCATCAATACAGTAACAAGCTGAAATCTGCAAAGAGTTTGTATCATCGAAACCAGCTTAAAGACTGCACTCCGCGTGAACTATTCAAGACGATTGAACGGTTAACGCAGCCTACCACTTCTTCAGTCATTCCCAGTATAAATAACTGTAACTCAGTAGCTGAATGTTTCGTTGATTTCTTCAAAGAGAAAGTAACAAACATAACCGATCAGCTAAAGGTTACATCTTTGGCTACATCTTCGCCGAGTGGCATCTGTGAGGAGCTTTCCAACTGCAAGTCATCATTTACACACTTCAAAACAGTGTCAGATGAAGAAGTACGTAGGGTAATCATGCAGTCCTCTACATCAACTTGTGATCTTGACCCCATTCCAACATCATTTCTTAAGCAATTACTACCTGAGCTTGTTCCTATAATGACAGAAATCATTAATGAATCATTTATATCTGGTTGCTTCCCTAGTAAATTTAAGTGTGCTAACATCATTCCCAAATTAAAAGGAAATTCTCTGAACAAGGAAGAGCTTAAAAACTACCGCCCTATTTCAAATCTAAGATTCTTTGCCAAGATCTTGGAAAAATTAGCTGCTTCTCAATTACAAGCTTATCTTAACGAATATGATTTACATGCCAAATTTCAGTCAGGTTATCGCCAATACTATGGTGTAGAAACGGCTCTTCTTAGGGTAACAAACGATATTTTGATATCATTAGACAGAGGTGAAGAAGTTATTCTTATATTACTAGACTTTTCGTCAGCTTTTGACACCATTAAACACGACATTCTCCTGAAACGTTTAGAGTATATATTTGGGATACGTGATCTGGCTCTACGATGGTTTCATTCATATCTTTTAGGTCGAAGCCATCGTGTCGTCATTGGAAGTGAGAAATCAACTTTCCACTCTTTAACTCAAGGTGTTCCTCAGGGATCTGTACTGGGGCCGATCTTATTTACACTGTACACTTCCCCACTTGAGTCAATCATTGATAAGTTCAAAATACAAAAAATGTTTTATGCGGATGACACACAACTGTATGTTACCCTTAAAAAGTTTAAGGATTCTGACCCCACTGCTGAAATTACACAATGTATTCAAGAGATTAAAGAATGGTCACAGATCAATAGCCTCAAACTAAACGGTGAAAAAACAGAGTTTTTACACATTTCCTCACGTTTCCGAGAAACAGAATCAATCCAGATGTTAAAACTTGGTGGAATGGACATACGCGCAAGTACTTCTTGTAGAAATCTAGGAGTTATATTTGATGATAAATTGACATTCGATGAATTTATATCGCAAAAATGTCGCTCTGCATCATATGCCTTATACAAAATTGGTAAACTTCGTGAATTCTTGGATAAACCCACCACTGAAAAATTGGTACATGCTTTTGTTTTATGTCACATTGATTTCTGCAATAGTCTCCTTTCAGGATTACCTATTAAACAAATTAAAAAACTGCAAACCATTCAAAATTCAGCTGCGAGATTAGTAACACGAACACGCAAGTATGAAGCAATTACTCCAGTTCTCAGAGAATTACATTGGCTCCCTGTCCGTTCCCGGATTGTATTCAAACTTCTAGTTTTTGCACACAACTGTTTTTATAAAATTGCCCCGTCCTATTTACTCGATTTAGTTTCATATTACCAGCCATCCCGAAATCTTAGATCAAGCTCAAAAGCATTATTTGTTGTTCCCTCTGTCTTTACAAAGTCATATGGTGAGCGTGCTTTTACTTATGCCTCTGCTGTCCTCTGGAATGCTTTACCGAATTCAATGAGATATCAAAGTGATTTATGTACATTCAGGAGATCCCTCAAGACATATCTTTTCAATGCATAAAAAACTAACTTTGAACTAATGGTCCAATCTAAATATCTCGATTACTTTATTCTTATATACCTTTCACTATTTCTTCTCTAAGCGCATAGGGACATGCTATGCTATGTGTGATGCGCTATACAAGAATTGAGCATTATTATTATTATTATTATTATTCCCTCCCCCTCTATGTATCTCTCTCTCTCTCTTTCTTTTTGTCCTTTTTTCCGCAAGAAAAATCCTGGGGGCTCCCGAGCAGCCCCACCTCCCAAGCCTTTCGTCTCCTTCTCTCTCCCTCTCTCACATATATTCTTGTTTCTATCTCCACCCCCACCCCTCTTTCTCTCTCATTTTCCCTTTTTCTTATGATCTTCATGACTGTATTTTCTCTCCTCCATTCTCCCCAACTGCTTTCATTATTTTGTACACACTCACATTACAATGTTCATTTCTGTATACATTGTATAGTTTTTTTACAATCATTTAACGAAGACCGATAATATTTTTTTCATTTCGCTCTTGTTGATGTGAAAAAACACTGAGGTTTCTGTCTCTGCTTTAACATAATTCTAAATCTCTCCTTTGTGCTCCTTGCTAACAGTGGTGTAATGGGACAGAGATACTGGGGGCAGAATATGGTGTTTTGGGCACCCCCCCCAAAAAAAAAATTATATTGAATCTAACATTAATAGAGATTTTAGCATCATTCTAGAAAATGCTATTTGTCTTCCATTTTAATCTTCTTTCTTGCTCTTTCCCCTTATTTTTCTTATTTTCTCTTGATCGTGAACCCCCTCCATTTTACGTGAATGATCGCAATCATCGCGATACATTTCTTTCCCATCACTTTCATTAGTGGAGGAAAATCCCACAGAGCAACCATGGATGCTAGAAGCTCATTATGAAATGACCAATAGCTACCAGATAATGCAAACACATTAACTCTCGTACCTGATGTAATCGTAAATCAAACAGTGACAAACTGTGTCCTCGAATGCCAATTTCCAAGTGGCCTTTGACGCCCTCAGATACTAGTTAATAATGAAGGTTTTGAATTATATACCTTGCTTTCTCTTTGTATTCGGTATACACCTATATGTGTATATAATATTTATTTGCCGTTGAATTTCCTGTAGTGAGCAATAAGCCTATATCATACTTCCCTGATAGGGATGCCGAGTGGCTATCCATTACTTGGAAAACTTGAATAATTCCCACTACATTATCGGATCAGTGCAACGGTGAAAGGTTAATCCTGTTTGATCAATTGATTTTGAAAATCGAATGACACACACACATAATTATGAAGGATCAGTTTCTGAATCTAATGGCCTTGAATGAAATAAATCGGAAACTGGAAGTAAAATTATTCTCGCGGTATTTACTTAGTTGCTTCTACTCCCATCCCAAAATAACCCAACCGGTTTTCTACCTCTCCTTTTTATATCAAATGATTATTAGATTCAACGACTTCATATTCTCGTGTTTTCATGATGTATTATTTGTTTTCATATAATCACAAAATGAATTATTGGGTCAATGGAAACAGCAATGTCAATTTCCACATTTAACTTGTTTTAATCCCTTAAAGCCGTGTATTTAACTTTTGGATCCATACAGAAATGAAAAAAATGACTGATATTCATTTCATTTTTATTCAAACAAATTAATAAACATTTATCATGATCATAACGTATGTATACAAAAGGCTTTCCTTCTAAAAGAAAAGTACATTCTTTAAATATGAAATTCAAATTTTAAAAATTCAATGGTCCCGAAATTTTGAAGTTTAATAGATGACATTAATTCACATCATTACACCTTAAAGTTATAGACTGACATATACAATGAAACATATTAAAGTACAAAAGATAAAGAAGGAATAGTGGAGAGGAGGAAATCGTTCCTATCTTCTAGTTGTTAGTATTATCGTTATTTATTTTGTTTTTTATTTATTTGGCTTTTCCATATCTTTAACAAGAGTCGCCCCTTTGTAATCCTAAAAGGACTGGGGGCCATGATCCCCCCCCCCCCGACGCTTCGCGCGATATTTGCGAAACGCAAAGATAGCCACGCAAAATTGTATGGCCTCTCTTTTTTTTTTTTTTAAAGTCTCGTGCAACTTTTGAGACTAAATTCGTGACATACGGGTATACCATCGCAACGTCATGTGACTTTGTACGAGGCTATGTCATGCCGGAAATGGCTCATTTTATACTTTGTTTACAAAGTCTACGGGAGATGAAATTCATAAAAGGGTGATTATTTTTTGTTCTAATTGGTCTGCTACATCAATTTACGGTTTAATTTAGTTGTTAAATGGTCTGTAATAATTTCTATTGAAGAAAAAGAAAATGAAAAAAAAATACATATGTGTATTTTTTTTGTTTTCAGAATTCCTTATAAAGTAACTATTTTAGCATGGCACATAATATGGATATTCAAACTAAGCGTGAACGGTTCATAAATAGTTAGTTGAAGCTTATAACATGCTCAATCAGTGCTCTACATCCAATGATTTGGACAGATGACAGTAATAATTCCCTGGTCGAATATAGACATGTGCCAAAATAAAATAAGAAAAAACTACCCGCCCCCCACCCTCTCCACCAAAACACGCACACAAGTACAAAATGCTGGCCTCCAGATTGAAAAAAAATATTTTCTTCTGTTTGACGAGAAAATGGTGGTTGGGAAGTAAATTATTCTTTTTGCACTGTTAATCACAAGAAGTGGAAAGCTGAGTAGTAGGTTGGTTGGATTGGAGAGGTGAGAGAGGCTTGAATAGAAGAGCGGATCGAGGCTGGCTTGAGTCGGTGAATAGAGCTGTAGAGCAGGAGCAGGAAAGAAGATTAATCGGTGTGACGGGCAGGTTGACGGTCCTTCTTCAGGAGTTCTGTTTGTCCTGTTTCGTTAAGTTGTTCTGCCCCCCTCCCTTATTTTCTACGAAGACAACATAACCATGTAACCTGATGTACTTCCTACCATATCAACCTGATGTTTTGTGCTGTAAATTGGATGATTTCCGTTACCCATTGGATTATTATGAGAATGACTTACATACTCGTGTACTGATGGTCAGAAACAATTAGCCATAATCATGACAATACACGCATTATCATATCAAAATGATCATGATTATTGCCAGTAATGTCTATCATAACCATAAAGTGATACTCATAATACATTGAAGCATGTATCCGGACAGCAACTATCGATATCAGGCCAATATTATCCATGAAAAAAAAATCTGAATAAAATATGAAATTAAACTGAAGTTGCAATTAATAAAGTAAGCATGAAGCATAAAGTTGCAAAGTAAGGGGGTGAGTAGCTTCTAGTTAAGCAAATTTAAATACTTGCCATTTGAAGCATGAATAGATGCACCTAGTAAAAGAAGAAATAGTGTAAAGTTTGCAGTCATCATGTTCACGATCGTGATGGTTGAACTCTGCTCTACTTATTCCTTTTCGTCGTCAATATAGCCGAAGATGAGCTCAGTTGAAGACAATAAAATATTGTCACACTGGAGACAACAAAATGTTGTCACACACAAAATCCAAAAGAAATACGGAGGAACGTACAAATTATAGGATTGTTTACAGAAAAGGTCGTCTTATTCGGTTGCTTCCGGACAGAATGATGCATCAGTTTGCTTTCAAACGAAGATGAAGCCAGTGGTGATCAAATAAGGTTTAGATGCTCGCAACGTTGTCGCATCTATCAGAAAGGATAATGAGTGTGTGTACGGTTTAAGGGGAGTAAGCTAAAACTGGAGTTGGGAGGCGCCACGTTGGTGAAGTTCATCTAAACTGGGTTATCCCATCGATTTTACATACTCTTACCTTCGTTGTCATTTTCAACTTTTCTTATTTAGTGCTTGTATTCTGCGTGCAATCCCGTCAATGGCATTAACAAGTCAGCTCAACATTGTTTAAAACGCCATTTTATGATAAAACTTCAGTACTACAGAGTTGCACAACACAGATACCTGGGGGTTTTCTACTCCATTTTCATCGTATTCCATCTTTTTACTTCGTAACACCGGGTTGGATACATGAATCTGCATAATGCTAAATTAATAAATTATATTGTTTTGCCTACAGGGTTGTATTTCATATGCATTATTCACGAAAATCATGGGTAAATAAAAAAAAATGATGGAACGAATTTAAAGTTTACTTTTATGCAGAGCACAAAAATCCGTACACCTAATTATTCAGCCACATGCACAAGTTGGAATCAATACCATGTATGCTTATTCCATTTATTGTGATAAAAGAGCTATGAATCAAGTGTAATGCCGTGCTCAATGCAGTAAAATGCCGAGCCGGGAATCGAACGCGTTAAACCACTTTGATACGGCACCATCTTACCTCCGCTCGATCCCTGACACTAAAACACAAATACATGTAAGGACATCCACACCCCTCTGTCTTAAAGTTTATTATTCTATCCAGAGAAATGCATTAACCCCCCCCCCCTCTCTCTCCCTCTTTCTTCCTTTTACTTTCTGTCAAGTTTTTTTTATTAATCCATAAACCCCTTTCATCATCTCTTCAACCCACACACACGCACACCCCACAACACACATACCCACATTCACATTTATTACTCACACACACTTCTCAAAACATTCCCTCTACTGCTCTGTCTCTCTCTCTTTCTCCCTCCCTCTCTCCCTCCAATTTCCTCTTGTAATCCCTTGTATGTTCACTTAGCCTTACTCGCAAACACACATACATTCACCCACCCACACTCACCCCAAGCAGTTACAGCAACAGCACTCCCTCGCGCACATACACTTCCTCTTTCTGTCGACTCGATTCCTCCTTCAAATATAACCAATTAGCCATAGTTCAACTGGAAATTTATTCGGCCTTCAGTCCCATGCGTAAATAAATTTTGCACTTTTTGTGTTTCCTGTTGCCATGTGAACAGCTCTATTATACCTCCCATTAAATGTGATGTATGAACTAGATATTAGAAAGTAAATGCATTTGAATACCCGTTCATGATTTTTTTGTTTGCGTAACCATTAAAATGATCAGACCAATAAACTAAGGTAGATTGTTGAGGGAAGGAAGTGATAATAACCTCTACCGTCAAATGAAGAGTTTAGTTGCAAAAGGGGTTAGGTCATTTTGGACCATTCCAGGAAAACCATGTTTTTTATTCTCACTTTGCAAAATTGCAAAAATTTTATGAGAAATTAAATTGTCATGATATACTAACCTATTATGTAAACATAAAATTGGGTATAAAAGAAATCTACCTCTCTTCAACTGTTTCTATATATTTTATTAAAAATTATAATTGTGGACCTAAGCCCTTTTGCAAGCAAACTGAATGAATCCAATCTCTTTTGATTAAAAAGGTGATTTTTCTTTGCCACTTTCATTCACGTTTTCATTTGAATTTCAAATTGTATTTGGTATCATCGGAGCGTCTAAAAATTTAGAAGTTTAGAGACAGAAAACAATAAAATGTATGAAAAATGGACCTAACCCTTTTTGACAATTAAAATCTTCAGATGAGTTTAGTTGCAAATGGGGTTAGGCCCACTCCAAGAAAGTCATTTTTTAAATTCTCCCATATTGCAATATTCTCATAGAAACTTAATTTTCATGATACACTACCATGAGAACATAATTATTGGGTATAAAAAAAAATCTACCTGTGTTCATATTTTTAAGATATTATCTAAAAAAAATTATGTGTGGATCTATTCTCTTTTGCAACCAAACTGAAATGGATCCAACCCCTTTTGAAAAAAGGTTTTTTTTGCCATTTTAGTTCACTTTTTGATAGGAATTTCAACTTTTCTCTGGCATCATCTTATAAAGCAACTAAAAATCAATACTTTGAGACAAAAAAAATCAAATTTGATGAAAAATGGTGGGTCTACCTTCTTAAAGGGCAGGTAAACCCCAACAAAAAGTTGATTTGAATAAAAAGAGAAAAATCCAACAGGCATAACACTGAAAAATTCATCGAAATCGGATGTAAAATAAAAAAGTTAAGACATTTTAAAGTTTCGCTTAATTTCACAAAATAGTTATATTCACTGCCTTGTCGGTATACAAATGAGGAGAATGATGACATCACTCACTATTTCTTTTTGTATTTTATTATATGAAATATTCAAATTTTCTCCGTTTTCGTTTAAAAACTATTAATTCCTCCCTGAACATGAGCAATTAGCATTGTCTAATACTATAGGTATAGTGTTCAATCAAGTTGGTCCATATTGTCAAATCTATATAAATGAAATATTGAATAATTCAAACAATAAAAAAACAAAGGAATTAGTGTGGGACAACATCGACTGTCTCATTTGCATGTCTATGAGTTGTGCATAACACTGTTTTGTGAAAAATAAGCGAAACAGTAAAATTTAATAACTTTCTCATTTTACATCCGATTTTGATGAAATTTTTAGCATAATGTTTATTTGATTTTCTCTATTTATTCAAATCAACCTTAATTTCTGAGGTGGACTCGTCCTTTAATAAAGACCAACTAGACATGCTAGAGGTTGAACATGATAGTTTTGACATATATATGAGTGAAACGCTGGGAGAATATTTGAAATTCTATTACATAGAAGACCAATTGATGAAAATGATGCAACCTGGGAAAGAATCCATGAAAAAATAAGTTTTGGTCTTTAGCTGGCGTTGTTCAAGGTGCCTATTGCAATATATTCGCTGTCCAGAGCAAGTGAACTGTTCCGTAAATTCCTTAGACTGCAAATCGATCTGAGTGGTGAGCTAGAATCCTAGTCCACGTAAAAAGGCAATAATTGTATTTATGATAACCATAGTGTGTATCTAACGCTTACGCAGCGGAATGCGGGTGGGGGCTGCCTCAAAAATTATAGATGGTTGCTTTCGGTAAAGGCGATAATTGACCACCTTTTCTCCTACTTACAAATTATTTTTCATTACAGGTATTTTGGATACGACACTGGCAGCTAGTGATGCAATGGGCAAATGCCAACTTGCCCTAATGAGAAAAGAGCGGACTTTTTTAACCGAGTCAAAGGCGTCAGAAACTGAAAGGGGGCGTAAATGCAGCGAAGTGTGTCGGATATTTGCAAGGGACACTACTTCAACGCGTGCCGAGCGCAGAGATCCCAATACATATGCCACTTAATAATCATAAAAGTGTTGACCCGAAAATATAGGGTGATAATGGTGACAATAATGACAATTAGACACTTGATATAATCATGCATCAGATGATATGGGAATTTGAACTTTGTAATAGCACGTACGATTCATTCTACTACCCTAGGTGCAGCCAGGCGATGTAGTAAAGTATAACAACAAAGATGAAACGAGTTAAACGTGTTTACGATTCCTGCTCGTTTTTCAACAGCTAAACTCTCTCTCTCGTTAAAGATCTAAAATATCGAGCGTTGAGGAAAAAGCACATTCCAATCTAGTATCTACCTGCATGAAGCCCACTGTGCCAAGTAAGGATTGCCCGGCATAGCAAATAATCGTCTATGAAGAATCTTACAACATTTCAGGAAGTGTATGTGCTCCATTCTTTGACAAGACGCGGCCTGACGTGGTCAGCTTGAGTTTGTGACTCTTATCGTTTTGCTGCCCAACGAACATGAACTACGGGGATTATCTCAGCGAGTCCGGTTCGAAGCGTCGTCCGTCACCTCTACGAAGATTCAGTACGTAGTAGTAGTAGTAGAAGTAGTAGTAGTAGTAGTAGTAGTAGTAGTAGTAGTAGTAGTAGTAGTAGTACTAGTAGTACTAGTAGTAATAGTAGTAGTAGCAGTAGTAGCAGTAGTAGCAATTGTAGCAGTAGTAGTAGTAGCAGCAGTAGTAGTAGTAGTAGGAGTAGTAGTAGTTTCAGTAGTAGTAGTAGTAGTAGTAGTAGTAGTAGTAGTAGTAGTAGTAGTAGTAGTAGTAGTAGTAGTAGTAGTAGTAGTAGTAGTAGTAGTAGTGTACACTACAAAGTGGTATGAGTGTAATCTGGCCAAGAATTCTTTTAGTATTCATTGTAAAGAAGATTTTTTTTTTCCTTCCATACTGTTTGTCGTGTCTTTTGTTTGTTTGCCTTTTTTGTTCCAGGCAGGATCGGTCGAGAGTCAACGCGACCTCTGATCAATATGTCACCGGGGCTACCAAACAATGATTTGTGCCATTTTATTGGAGCAAAGTTTCACCTCAGGTTCGTTTTATCATGTTTATGCTCCAAAACCAATACATAATATTTACAGCTCTCGTTTTCTTCTTATCTTTTTTTTATTGATGAGAAGCATTACGATGGAACAGAATCACGTTGTCAATGTTTACAAGTTTTTTTTAAACGACGCCTCGTTTTCAGAAGATAAAAATCAAATGAGTACGTGTTTAGTGCTTCGTTCATTTTGATATTGTGCTCTCGCATCACAGGCTTGGGGTGCGCTTGCCCCCCCCCCCCTAAAGTAAAAAGGGAAAGATAGCTAGGGTAATATTTTTTCTGAATATTATGTCAAAATCTTTCACAAAATTAGATTTTCACTACCCATTTAAAAATTTGGGATCGCTTCTGATTTTTTTAGATTTTTTCCTTTTGTTTGTGCAAGGTGTGTCTCCTCTATAATTATAACAGCGAGTTATCGCAAACCTCTGGGACGCATCATAAGGGTCTGGTAACACAAAGTTAACGATTAATCATACACTCGATTTCGATAATTGATTGTACATTATAGTCAATAGAATATAACGTAGAAAACAGTTCTACAATTATTGCTAAGCTTTGCGTTACAGGCCCTATAGATCTGCTTTTCCTTTGCGAAATTCTTTCCTCCGTCACCATGCATGCCTTTCCAAGATGCGAGATTAAATCCACTTTCATGCATGTACGACTGGTCATCAGCGTATGCCCGCCTGAGCCTGCGGCGGGCCTCTACTCTGGCAGCTGGCTGTAGATATTCCAACGCTAGGCCTACATGGTAGATTATGACATGGATAAGAAAGTTGTTTTTCAAACAAATCGAGTACATATTGAGTGATGAAAAACTTACTAAATTAAGGCTTAGATATAGATTATTACAGTCCATCGAATCGATATTGCATCTAATGTGGATCATTGGTGGATCACTGGCAATTGATTCCATGTGTCAGATCACCTCTCCAGCCGAAACCATTTCGCATGCGGTGATTACCATGCTTATAGCATATGCAATAGGTCTATCCGTCTGAAAACTATCCGAATTTGCAGGGGGTGGTTCTTTTGCTCTCTCCTTCTACACAAACAATAAGCAGTATAGCACATAACGTGATGGGCATTATTTTGTTCTTTTCCGAAATGGAGGATAAGATTCAAATTCACAGGGGGGGGGGCACTTCCATTGACGAGTGGCTACCAGGCGCGACTATGGGGTTTCAAAACAAGTATTGGAAACTTGACCGAAAATACGTAGATTTCCTAACGAAATATATCCCTTTTTTCAGTATTTTAGATATTGTTTTTGACACCCTTATAAGGTCACATATACGTAACGTGCCCACTCTTGAAAAAGAAATCCTCTTTACACGTGGAAGTGCCTGGTATCCACTCGTCAATGGAAGTGCCCCCCCCCCCCTCCGGCGGCCCCTCGAGCTCTGGGACGAACCAGATGTGGCTCCGGAAGCTCGTCCTAAATCGGATATATCGCTGTTACCATAATGATTGGGCACACATGAGTATTACAGACCCCCATTCACTCACGTGTTATATTATAGCTCATCAAAAAATCAATCCCTCGATAGATTTTGCTTTAATTCACTGACATTAGTCACAATTAACAGTACATTAAGACTTGATATGTTAATCAGGTACTTGCCCAGCTCAATCAAAAGTTAATATGGCCTGAAATAAGACTAACCATAATTTCGGCCAGTTCATTGCCAGAAAAAACCAGAACTGCATTGTGGGTAAAAATAATTAAAATGAAATACAAAATGCAGTCTAGCCTCCCTAAACGCCTTAAAGGGAAGTTCACCCTGACAAAAAGTTTATTGTAAAAATAGAAAAAAATAATAAAAAATATTGCCGAAAGTTTGAGAAAAATTCATCAAATAATTAAAAAGTTATTAGAATTTCAATTATTTGACTTGCGACGTCATATGAGAGCAGCATTCTTACATAGCGAATGGTAAAAAATCAATGAAATGTCATTTTCTCAGAAAATTGAAAATGGTTTTCACTGTAACTTTTGTATATCAATAGACAAATCATTTCACACCCGATCATGAAAAGAAAACAAAATTAAGTCATCAGGAACCATACAAAATTTGAAATTCATGCATTTTATATTACATAATAAATGGGGCAGCTGCTCGTTTATGACGTCACAAATCCAAAATTTTGAACTCTAATAACTTTCTTACTCTTTAACGGATTTTCCTCAAACCTTCAAAAATATTTTTTTACTATTTTTTCTGCTATTTTCACAACAAAGTTTTCTTCAGGGTGAACTTCCCCTTTAATTATGAAAGAGTATGAACATAGCATTATGTGTATCGTTTTTCTTTTGATATATTAACATTTGATCTATTTTTAATGAATTAATTTAATCAATAAAGTCATGTAATCTTACTTACGCCTGTCCGGTATGCTTTGCGCGCGGTTGAATTACTCTCATGTGCCCTATACTGTGGGTCAAATGACGAAAAGTTGAAAATTTTGGTCTCAAAAGAAAGAGTGGGTTCTCCTGAAGAGATTGATACCTTGCATTCTATACCTAATCTGAATAAACGTGTTAAAAGAAAAGAAAACGTCTCATTAGACACCCCTCATTTTAATGTAAAAGTGCAGTGTTCCATTCAAATATTTTGTGCGCTTCCTATGGCATTGCAGCTACAAGTTCTACTTGCTTGATGTCCATCAATGGGCTAAATATGTATTGTGTGAATTCACAACTTCTCGATAACATGTTTAATTTTGTTCTAGGTGATTTATTACCTTTGTATTCGCATGAAAATAAACAAAGTAAATAAAAGAAAATTGATAACAAACAAAGAGTGTAAGCATTTATTTTGCTCATTTCGCCTCCCTTCTGCATAATAACCGTTAATTTGGAGGAAGAAGAGGGGGGGTGCTCTAGGCATCAACCCCACCATGCTTACAAGCCAGGAGGATGGGGGTATGTACCCCGACTCAGCTCCACCCCCCCCCCCCCCGTAGCTTTCAATGAAGTGAATAGCATTCAAGTGCGCAATATATGATTGTATAACATCTGACTGAAACAAGTTTATATATTTTAATATTTTGTTCATCTTTCTTTCTCTGCGTGCTCTATATATTGATAATAGGAATCCTGATGATAATTAGAAGTTATTTATCAATTTGAAATCCCTCCTTATTTCATTTCACACTCTCAAACCAACCAGATCTGATCTCCTATTGGCAGTAGAAGCTCGCATTTCTGCATGATAAATTATAATAAGCATTGAATATACATTTGAAAGCGTCATTTCAGCATCGTAAGCGATAAATGCACTAAATGCCCAGTTACATACTTATCAACTGTTATTAAACATAACCTATCATTTTGCATGAAACTGTTTGAAGCTTTCTCACCACCGATTTCTAGCAGACGACGCCCAGCCATAGCAACGACAGTGTGGAAGTGTAGTCGCGCTATAGGGCACACATGAGTATTACAGACCCCCATTCACTCACGTGTAATATCATAGCTCATCAAAAAATCATTAAAAATCAATCCCTCGATAGATTTTGCTTTAATTTACCGACGTTAGTCACAATTAACAGTACATTAAGACTTGATATGTTAATCAGGTACTTGCCCAGCTCAATCAAAAGTTAAATGGCCTGAAATAAGACTAACCATAATTTCGGCCAGTTCATTGCCAGAAAAACCAGAACTGCATTGTGGGTAATAATAATTAAAATGAAATACAAAAATGCAGTCTAGCCTCCCCCAAACGCCTTAATTATGAAAGAGTATGAACATAGCATTATGTCTATTGTTTTTCTTTTGATATACAAACATTTGATCTATTTTTAATGAATTATTTTAATCAATAAAGTCATGTGATCTTTACTTACGCCTGTCCGGCATGCTTTGCCCGCGGTTGAATTTCTCTCATGTGCCCAATAGCAACCAGGATTTTGCACACGAAACGCATACTGAATGGTTCCGTTGTACGTTAAACGTAAAAAAAATCTCATGTCACACAACTGGCATTGCGGGACAGTGTTTTACGACGGGGCCTAAAAGTCATACATGATATGACAAGCAAGCTCTGACTTATGGATTCGAAACCTATGCAGGCAAGGGCCTTTCGACCGACAATCTCGAATATGCTTGAATAAATAACTTTCTTCAAGAAAATATTGAAATATTTAAATCTTTCATTTTGATTGCAGCAATGTTGTTGAATTGTATTGCACTTATTTTTGGGGGGTGTTACCTTAAATCCCCAACTGCCCATTATTTTCAATTTGTGTGTTTTTACGTTTATCAGATTTGTAGGATTAATCAATACATGTTTATAATGGTATATGAATAAAATAAAATCGAATCAATTAACATCAATAAAAATCACAAAATAGTTGATGATTTTTTGACGAATTTCCCGTACATTTTTGACATATTGGATAGGCTCCAAATTGTTGGACAAGAGTGTCTTATTAAGACTAGACAGCTGACAGCCGTCGGCTTCGAGGAGTTAAAAAAAATTATCCTCGTACACAGACGGCTCGCGATCGTGCAGCTGCCATTATGGGGTTAAAAATGCAAAATCCCCCGGACGGGGCTCATCGATTTTTGTCTTTATTTCATAAAAAATATTTGAAAATAACTGGACCAAAAAAAAATTATTATTCCGCTTTGGACCTGAAATGACCCACAAAAAATAATTCAAAAGGACAAAAAAACAACATTGACTTACTTCGGCTGTCGCGCAACTTCACTTCCTTGGTTTATCCGAAATTTATACATAATGAGTCCCAGTACAGATCGAGTTAGAACCTCAGTCTCTGTAATTGGTGAGTGGAGCCAAAAGAGTACATCGGAACAGCTGTACATTCTACTTCCATTCTTCATTCATGTCTTTAGTCTCTATATTTTGCGGAGTCCGAAGTTTTTGGTCTGCATTAAAACATGTCCATATACAATATCTCGATCTCCATCTAAATAATATGCAGATTTAGAACATGTGCTTTTTCTTTCAAATCAAAATTCATATTCGGAAATAATCATCTACAGAAAAATCCAGTAAATTAAACATTCACGGACAAGTCCTGAAGGGGACAAAAATTCTTTATTACCAAAACTGTTATCTAAGAGATAATTTGAAGCCATCGCAGTTAACCATCAAAGAATCGACCGTCCTTTCTCGTGTCTAAACGAAGGGCTGTGGTAAAGGGTTATAGGGGTTCGGTATATTTTATCTGAGCCTGCTGAATGTAATCTGGATCTGGGCCTGTATGTTGGTTCATACTTGCCCCATCTCCTCCTTCCTATTATGAGGATGTTTTCTTAATGCTTATTATAGGGGAAGGCGGGGTAAGTTGTGACAGTTTTTGCTTTTTGCATGTTAGAATTGATATGATTAATAATCTTGTCGAAATAAGTACCTTGCCTTGAAATTTAATTCTTCTGAAATATTTTCCACCTATATAAAACTTTCTATCCCCACACTGAAAGTTATCGTGACCTTTGAAAAACAACGATGTCAAATGGCTCAACTTGCCCCATATATGGGGTAAGTTTGAGCCATCTTCTGGGGTAAGTTGAGCAACAAAAACTATGTACAAAATGTATGAGGGGAGAACCAGCATGTCAATTTTTTGTTTAAAGTCTTTTCACTTCCTAATTCTCTATAAATACTAACATCCTTTTAAAGGAAAGTGCAGTCATGTAAATTTGCTCCTTTCAGCCAGCATTTCAATCGATTTTTATGGTTTGTTTGTTTTTTAAGATACATTACCATAGGAATTACCATGGCTCAACTTGCCCCATGCTGTTTGGCTCAACTTACCCCAGTCCGAACTTAGTGCGATAATTTTGTATCCACACATTTATGCATCCATCATATAAAAGACTATGACAAGAATGAAGATCCATACCTGGACTAATAATGTTGTTATCATGTCTTTATTATATTCAAAGACGTGTGTGTTTACAAAGCACTTATCTATTTCACACTCTTTTTTTACCTTTTTGTCTGAAATTGATGTTTTTCCCTCTAAAAAGTACTTTTTGTTTCAAAGTTGAAAACAATGTGGTGGGGTTAGGGGTAATGCTATGGGTCATCAATACATGACACCACCACAATGTCTGACTCATTCATTATTGGCCTGGGGCTGGTGGCTCAACCTGCCCCTATGCTCAACTTACCCCGCCTTCCCCTACAGTTTGATCACACCAGTTGTACGTTCTACTTCCATTCTTCGTTTATGTCATTGGTCTCTATAATTTGCAGAGATGGGTCGACGCTCGAGCTTAGCGAGGAGGATTGCAAGGTTGCCTATAATTACGGAAATACTGATGGGTATGTTATTTTTTTTCAATCATTGCTTTACGCGTGTATTTACTGCTGATATACTTGTGTGTATATCTTATTGTTTTCATAATATTATTGATATACTTATAATTCTTGTTGATGTTATATCGTTTTAATTCTATTAGTTTGATTTCGCTTACGATATCTAAAACTATTTCCAGTTGAGGTAGTAAAGCGCTTCTGATAAAGCAAGTGTTAAGCGCTATATAAGCGAGTATAATTATCATTATTATTATTATCATCATTATTACTATTATCATCATTATTGTTATCTTTATTATTATTCAAGTTTAATGGAATAGTATTTGGAAATTATTGTTCTTACGTATTACACTGATGCTTTTTGGTGGTGTTAGTTGTTATATAGAAGGAGTCATGACCATTTTAGCAATGTAATTAAGATTATCTTCATCATGAGATAAATAACTTTATACAAACTAGTCATAAAGAGAACAAGATCTAATAATAATATAGGATATTTATATTGCGCACATATCCACCTTGTTAGGTGCTCAAGGCGCTCCTATATTACCCGACTAAGCTAGGCGTTCATATCGCACACAACTTTTTAAGGAATTACTTCCTACCGGTACCCATTTACCTCACCTGGGTCGAGTGCAGCACATCGTGGATCAGTTTCTTGCTGAAGGAAATTACGCCATGGCTGGGATTCGAACCCACGACCCTCTGTTTCAAAGTCCGAAAACTAATCCACTGGGCCACAACGCTCCACAAGACTCCATCTACAGTCATTTTAAACATAAAAAAATCATGGAAATCTTGGTTTTGCTTCCCTCAGTTAATTTTCCAACCAACTTAAAGAGGAAAAAGCTGCGGCCTAGTGGTCTCAATGCAGGCGCTTGACTACACACTTGAAAGTCGGGGTTCGATTCCAGGCATTGGCACTTAATTATGCCCGTAGGCAAGGAATTTAATCAACAGTGATCTTTTATCCTACTCGCATTCCAGTTTAATGCGTGTGCACTTGCATATTTATTCAAATCTTGACAGAATTAAACCCTTGCTTGCCTTCTTGAGTGAACTGACGGTGAAGATACACCAGCCGCCGACCTACCAAGACAGTGACACGGACAAACAGCTTCGAGTAATGGTCAACCCAGGGGGGTGTCACGGGATATCATCGGTAAGTATCCATTAATTGATGTTGGCTAAAAAGGTGAAGTGATGGTGGTGATGCCTGTGGTGCTATTAATGGGGCATGGTATTTTGATATTCGCCGTTGAAACACGGTAATACAGTCATGTAGTCATGGTAGTAGTGCTTATCTCTCCACACCAGAGAAGTATTGAAACACCAGTTTGGAATCAAACTGATGCTAATTTAATACTAATTGGTGTTGTATAAACACCTATCTGGTGTTAGACCAAAACGAAACTGCTGTTGTGTAATACTTCTCTGGTGTGGACATGTATAGATTCTGGACTGGTGTTAAATCAACACCAGAGTTTTTGAAGTGTCTACATGGCCCTGGGAAGCGGAGGTGCTGGGATATTTTCCTTAGGGATATGTGTGTATTATTCTTCATGGGCAGCACCCCTTGATTTCTGGTAGGTGTTAAAAATCGAGAAATGTAACCAAAATGACCTATATTTCAAAGTCAAATTTTGCTTGTCAAATTTCTCTGGGCTAACATGACGTTCATTTTTAGTGAAACCCCTGTTTGTCTGTTTTTTCGAATTTGTAGTGACCAAAGTAACCATCGATAACCTTCCCTCTTTTTTGCCTGTCAAATTTCTCTGGGCCAAAATGGTCTTCATTTTGAGGTAAAACCCCGTTTTTCTTCTATTTTGGCTTGTCAAATTTACATCACCAGCAAACAAATCGTTCCCAGGGCCCTGACAATCTATAGATATTTAAATAAATGACGCGAATTATCTTCGATATGCCTCTATCACACCATACGAAAATAATCTAAAATTCGAGAGCGTGTTGTACATGTCGACTCATTATAATGAGTAGCAGTATATAAAAATAGGAGGAAGAAGACGAAGAAGAAGAAATCCCATTTAGCATGTTGAGGCAGGCACTGAAAGTACAGACGATTTATCAGACACAATATTTATCTCTTGAACTTCTTATTAAACTTTTATTTATCAATAATTTGCAATTCATTGAGCAATTATCGGTCTATCAATAAAATATGACCTTTGAAATGTAATGACCAGATGTTTAAAGGGATATCGCTTATATAGTGGATTTGCATTATTTACTTGCCCATGAAAAATGACAGTCTCCTAATATCTTTTAACGGTATGATTTAGATATTCAATTTCAATGTTTTGCTTTAAAGATATCAGATTCGCAAATTGGTAATGATGGTAGATTGTCATACACTCAAAGCGTAGTTGGGCAAAAAATGCCGAACTTTTAACCAACCCTTGGCAACATACTGTCCACACAACTATTGCATAAAATGTGCCCAAACTGGGTAATAAAAGCTAATAATTGGGTAATAAATTTGCTCAATTGGATAATACTTACCCAGAATATATCAACACACATTACCCAAGACACCCAACACAGTGGACAGAATGTTGCCCTACATTTTAAGTGTCTAACAAAATAACAAATAAATCTTGTCAGGGGGCAATTGGAGGAAGAGCGTATATCAGACAGGATTATCAGGATATGTTTAGGATTTCCCATTACAGAGATTTATTAGGCCTTGATGATACAAAGTTACAAACTTGTATTTCCATGGTTGCAGTAACTATTTCAAAATGTCATTGAATAGAATCCAATCAAGTGACCACCTTGGCGTCTGGATAAATAAAAATGTTTGCAAACCATCCTATTTTCCAAAATTTATACGGCGGCATTAACTTACGTCGCAAAATATGTTCATTTACCAAAATGAACTGTGGAGATGGATGGAATAAAATGCGTATAATGCCAAATGAGGGTGCATCTTCTTTGGTTCAAACTCTAATGCAATCAGGATAGTTACTCATTTAACATAGCGTGACAGTTAATGTATCTGTCCAATAAAACCCACTTCTTAAATAGACATACTTATATTTGCACTCCACTTATGTCTTAAGGAAGCGGAGTTGAAGAGGGGGCGCGTTATCTGCATGATCAAGGGGGTAGCATTTCATAAAATAGTCGGTGATATTCATGAAAATATGCTGTCCATGGGTGAATTCAAAGTGAAAATGTTGCGTGTCGTACGGGACATTTCTGAGTCCCATACGACACACAACATTTTCACCTTTAATTCAGCCATTATCATTTTTTTTGAGGGGGACGGTAATCAGTTTTACACATGACTAACCACTATTACTTTATTATTGATCAAAAATAAGTTTTCATTGCTCAAACAATCAGCATGATCATGTAAGAGACTAGAAATCATTGACAAAATGTCCCGTACGACACGTATGGAATCGCCCATTATGTAAATAAATATATCACAAACTTGGATTTTTTAAACAAAAATGTCGAACTTTTTGCTTGCTCGCTCACAACGTCTTATCAATTCTACCAGATACGCCAGCCACATCGAGCCCTCTCAAAAGTTTTGGCTCATTAAGTCACTGATTGTTAGGTACCGAGATGTTTGTATCTGATAGGCCCAGAGCAAAATTTTCAGGTTAAAAACATCGATAAGATGGTTCGTGACACGAAAGAAAGAAAGAAAGAAAACAAAAACAAAATGAAAAAAAAGCTTAATATCTATGAGAATATAAGTAGAGGTGTTGTGGCTCAGTGGATAAGTCTCCGGACTGTGAACCACAAGGTCCCGGGTTTAAATCCCACCGCAGCACTAGCGTCCTTTTGTCAAGCGTTTATCTACATTTGCTACTCTCGACCCAGGTGTAGCAAATGGGTACCCGTTAGGAAGAAATTCTTTGAATGCTCGATGCATCAGGGTAGCCGTGCTAAAGTCGGGCTAATAGAAACATTTGTAGTAGCGCTATATAAATGTTCCATATTATAATTATTATTTAAAAATAAAGATATGCACAGCCTAAAAAGAAACAATGTAATTCTGCGATTGGTATAATGCATATTAATATAAATACGTTGATTAAGAGACGGATCTGGTAATAATCTCAAACAGAATTTTACCTAAATGTACTCTGCTAAGAACGCAACCTATCCATTTTCGTACTATTTGATATTATGAATGTTTTGCGTTTAGTAACGATGCACATGTAGGGCAAAAATAAATGAACATTGCCGTTCCCCCTCAACCAATTATTAAAAACAAAAACCATTCACGTTTGAAGTCAAGGTGGAGACGTCATGTTCATGATCACTTTTTTCTGTTTTATCCAAGGTTGCCGGATTGATACTGTCACCCGGTTCTCTGTGTTTGGTGCAAGAAAGATCGTATCCTACATTTATGGAAGCAGTGAGTTTGCCCTAATTTCACAAGAATGTTTAACTTTCCACCCTTAATGTGCAGCCCGATTCCAAAATGGGCGCGATTTTTACCATGTTTACCGGTGTAACTTTGCAATTACGGTGTCTCTATATGAACATGGAGGCAAAATCAATACATTTAAATGATAATGACTTGGCAACAATGCATTAGCATATAAGTTCTTAGAAATAAATGACTGTATGGGTAGATGTGCATATGCGTTCCTGAATTAACAACACATGAATAAAAAAATGCATCAACTCTTGCATTTTCGCATCTTAAATACTCTCTCACTGGTTTGGGAAGGAGCACCTTGAAAGGTTGCACTCTATATTAGGTTAATTATATTGTAAAGTCGAATTAAATTTTAAATTTTGCACAGATTCGCTGCATAGGAGCGACGCCCCTCGGTATCAAGATGGAAGAGGACGGCCCTAATATGGCTCATTTTAAAGAGCTTCTATCTGCTTGGGATCCGAACGATAAAGAAAAATGGTACAAAATCTTAATCTATATACATATATATACGGGGAACTAAACGGATTTTCCGTTAGACGTTACACTGACTGCCATGGTAAAGTGATGTAACCAAAATAAATGAAATAAATTATGATAATGATAATAGTATTAATAATAATTATGATACAATAATAATAAAAATGACAACAATCATAATAACAATAATAATAATTATAATACAATAATGATACTAATATTGATAATAATATTTGATATCCCATCCATATAAGAAGAAGAACAGGACAAGAAGAACGAAAAAAGAAGAAGGATATGAAAGAGAAGAAGCTATTCTCATAAAAGCAATTGCTTCCCAACAGATCTCGACCCATAATATTGGCCCTCCAATGGAAGCGAAACAATTTACCATTTCATTTACATAATTACTGGTGTTTAAAGATATCGCTTTCTTGAGGTGACATCGCATATCCTTGCGTTATTCATCAGTTGATCTAATCAATCAGGATTTATGCGTGTGTTTAAAAGATGCAAAGGAGCAGTGAATTAAGCAAATTTCTAGCTAAACGGATCGTTCGTGAGTGACTTCTATGGGCAAATTATGAAGGGGTTTTTTTATCAATGGCATGCAAATTAAAAATAAAACCGTAATTCACGAGACCTTTTTCCATATAGCCATGTTTTTATATAACTTCTTTATCATAAATGGTAAATTTGCACAATACAATGATATTATGCCTCCGAAATCATGGAATCTCTTTGACTGGCGCATTT
The DNA here is from genome assembly GCF_018143015.1 of Lytechinus variegatus. Lineage (NCBI taxonomy): Eukaryota > Metazoa > Echinodermata > Echinoidea > Temnopleuroida > Toxopneustidae > Lytechinus > Lytechinus variegatus. The sequence continues at coordinate 28,438,081 of NC_054743.1, read as the reverse complement.
TGAAATTCTCTAAAGAGTCGTTGATGCTCTCACTTCCACTGTTATTTTATTTATTTACGTATTTTTTCACCATATTTTTAGATTGGCGATCCGTTTAAGTCTTTCGCGGAACATGTTACGTTGCAATGTTCTCAGCCAATCAGATTCAGTGATTTCCGTATTTTTATTCATTTTCTTTTCAGTGAAAACCATTGACACAAGGAAATATGAAACGCTTTCCCGGGAAGTATTTCATTTAAAGGCCTGGTCACACCGCCCGAGCGCTGTTGGAGCGGTCGTGGAGCGGTGAGGAAAAATCATCACCGCTCGCTACCGTTCACCGTTTTCGATTTCGATTTTTTTTATTTTGTTTTCGATTTTTTCCACATTTTTGTGAGCGAAATTCGACTCCCTCTCCCTACCGCTCCACGACAGCTCCAACAATGCTCGGGCGGTGTGACAAACAGTGGTTTTTCACTGACAGTTAAATTGTTATACGTTACTGAAATCCTGACAACTTGGCCTAGAACAAATTAGTCAGTGAGAGTATGCTTCATGAAACACTCCTCCGATTTTCTTTCCTGCAGGGCAACGAGACCGAAGCTGTTCTACCTGGTGCCGAATGGAAATAACCCTTCTGGTGAGACTGTATCGCTTGAGAAGAAGAAAGAGATCTACGCCCTCGCTCAGAAATATGACTTCATCATCCTCGAAGACGATGCCTATTACTTTATGCAGTATGATGGGGTAAGAGTATAAGACTCTTGTTTTTCAATTAAAGTGTCTCGAGTTCGAGTCCAAGTCATACCGTTCTCCAGCAAGAACTTAACCCACATTTTGCTGCACTCAACCCATGATCGAAGTGCGTTCCTTTAATACATGGTGCTAGAAATGGCAGCTGGAGCCAAATGGGTTAAAAATGAATAAATTGTTTCTAGATAGATGGCGCTATATAAATGTATAATATTGTTAGTTGAATGATTCTAAATTGTCGTTAAGCAATGTAAAGCAATGTAAAGTAAACTGTCCTTCATTGCTTGAATTTTAAGGAGGCATTTTTTTACTCCTTCGATATCTAAGTTAGATCGTGTTTGTCGACCAAAACCCAATGTTTGACCCCGCAAACCATCAAAATGAAACGTATGTATTATAGGCCTACACACTTCTCATATTGTCGAACAGTTTTAATATATTTTTCACCATGTTCGATTTTTTTACAGCCTTTGATACCATCCTTTCTCTCAATGGACGTAGATGGCAGAGTCATCAGATGTGATTCTTTTGCCAAGATACTTGGTGCTGGGTAAAAAAATACATTCATTAATTTAATCAGCGGGTTCGGGATGTTGGGGTGCTTAACACCCCCCCCCCCCCCTCCTCGAAAAAAAGACCACGAAAAAATAGAGGAAAAAAAAATGAGGGGTGAAAAATGGTATCAGATTCTGACTATTGTCAAAAACTGCCACAAAATGTTATATTCGTAATAAATATGTCGAAATTTTGCCTGATACGCCCCTTCAATTGTTTTGCTCCCTGTAATTAATGTAATAAAGCAATAAAGTGAACACAATCGCTTTGACATGTTTGAGGATTCGTTTCTTACCCTTTTTTTGCCTTTGATTTATTATGGAGTTTTATATATTTTGGATACCCAACGTAAATAAGCATAATACCTGATTTCAGGCGCGTACGCAAGGGGGGGGGTTAGGGGGTTCAAACCCCCCCCCCCCTTTTTTTTTTTTTTTTTTTTTTTTTTTTTTTTTTTTGCTTGTCTCCCCAGAGGTCAGTCTGGTTAAGGAGTTATCGGGCAAGCGCCTGATAACTCCTTGGTCTGGTTACGGACAGTTCCCCTACCCAATAATGTATATGACAGCAATAATGAACAGAATCTCATGTTTCCCATGAAAAACACAGAAAAAAATTCCACTCGCTTCGCTCGCTCCATTTTATTATATCTTTTATTTCCGCATGTCGCCGACATGATCACGGTATCGCCATTAACAAGGCCATACATGATTATCATGATGTATACTTATGAATACAAGTGAACCAAGACAAAGACATACGTCTTGTTACAAAATATGTTTTACCAATATGAAAACCAAAATGACGGAAAACGCTAAAATGTCGGTTAGCTCGCTCCGCTCGCTCGTAATAATTTATGAAATTCCATAAGTATGTTGTCTCCTGTTCAAGGCCGTATTATGAGTGTTACGAATAGAAGGACATGTAGCATCGACTAATACTTGATTTACTAACAAACTATTGACAAGAAATGTATGTTTTGACGGGAAAACGCGAAAATTTCGGCTCGCTCACTCCGCTCGCTCGTAATCATTTATGAAATTTCTTAAGTTTCTAGTCTCTTGATCAAGGCCATATCATGAGACTTACGAGCAGAAGGACATGTATCATCAACTAATATGTAATCATTACCAACAAGCTATTGAGAAGAATTGTATGTTTTGACGGAAAAACGCAAACATTTCGGCTCGCTCGCTCCGCTCGCTCGTAATTATTCATGACATTTCTCAAGTTTCTAGTGTTCTGATCAAGGCCATATCATGAGTGCTACGATCCGAAGGACATGTAGCATCGACTATGATACCAACAAACTATTGACAAAAAGGTTATGTTTTCAACGCAAAAACGAGAACATTTCTGCTCGCTCGCGGGTCATGACCGCACTGTTACATACCCCATCCCCACTTAAATGTTATTGTCTTATTTGCAGCGCTGAAAAAAAAAAAGAAAAAAACGTCACCTCCCCCCCCCCCCGCTCATCACTTTTTAGAGACTGGGCGGGAGATTTCAAAAAAAATCAGCTCGAAACCCCCCCCCCCCCCCTTCAAAAATCCTGCGTACGCGCCTGCCTGATTTTATGCAATTTTTATTTGTATTTTTTTGCATTTTTTTCTTTCACTCTTAAATTACATTAACATTCCCCCAAATCGATTGCTAATGTGCAAAAAAGGCACTAATAATTCGACGAAACTAAAGAAGGAATAAACGATAATCTTAACTTGTAAGTATACAAGTACACTACTGAAAGTTTATCATTAAAATAAAAGAAGTTCCTGCAGCAGAGTCTCGAGAAAACCAGTAATCTTAACAGATTGCGCGATCTTACAGGAAATTGGTATTTCACAAATTTCCTTGAATAAAACACAATTTTCCCCTTTTTTTAGATAGACCTGTTCTGTTAAAATGCAGAAAAATTCCTGTTTTGTTAATTTACAAAATGATTCTGTTATTGTTTTCTGCAAAATCTTCTTTTTCTTCCTGTAAAATCACAATATTTCAATTACACAATCAACAGTGTAATTAATTCACAAAGTAGACAAATGTTTGATTATGTTTCATCAAAATGAATTGAAATTACATTAGTTTCGGGTACATTTGAAAGGTTATATAATTAAAAATATATATTTCTAAATTACTTTTTTCAATTACTACACTATTGATCGATCATTTCATACTTCAGGTATCGTCTTGGCTGGATATCTGGTCCTAATGCGTTGGTCACTCGACTGCTGTACCATTTACAGGTTGATTGTCAACACTCTAGTTTACTTTCACAAGTAAGAATTCAACAAATTTGCATTTTTCGTATGAAAAAATGATAAAGGAATGGGTACATGAACAGTAGTAGCGGCAGCAGCATAAGGAGAACATCGAAGTAAGAAGTAGCAGCAGAACCATTAAGTAAAAGTAAAAGTAGTATTATTTGAAGAAGCAAGAAGAGAAGAATTTGTAGTAGTAAAGAGAAGAAGTAGCCCTAGTAGTGGTAGTAGTAGTAGAAGCAGTAGTAGGAGTATAGTAGTAGTACAGTAGTAGTAGTAGTAGTAGTAGTAGTAGTAGTAGTAGTAGTAGTAGTAGTAGTAGTTGTTGTTGTTGTAGAGTTCAGTAGTAGTAGTAGTAGTAGAAAAAGAGTACAGTAGTAGTAGTGGTATAGTAGTAGTAGTAGTAGTAGTAGTAGTAGTAGTAGTAGTAGTAGTAGTAGTAGTAGTAGTAGTAGTAGTAGTAGTAGTAGTAGTAGTAGTAGTAGTAGTAGTAGTAGTAGTAGTAGTAGTAGTAGTAGTAGTAGTAGTAGTAGTAGTACAGTAGAAGTAGCAGCAGTAATCGTAGGAGTAGTAGTAGTAGAAGTAGTAGTAGTAGTAGTAGCAGTACACATGGTACAGTTGTATTAGTAGTAGCAGTAGTAATAGTAGGAGTAGTGGTGGTAGTGGTAGTAGTAGTAGTAGTAGTAGTAGTAGTAGTAGTAGTAGTAGTAGTAGTAGTAGTAGTAGCAGTAGCAGTAACAGTAGAAGTAGTAGTAGTAGTAGTAGTAGTAGTAGTAGTAGTAGTAGTAGTAGTAGTAGTAGTAGTAGTAGTAGTAGTAGTAGTAGTAGTAGCAGTAACAGTAGAAGTAGTAGTAGTAGTAGTAGTAGTAGTAGTAGTAGTAGTAGTAGTAGTAGTAGTAGTAGTAGTAGTAGTAGTAGTAGTAGTAGTAGTAGTAGTAGTAGTGGATTCGAAATGTTTTAGAGATTTTCATGTTTTTTCTCTCCTAGGTACTATTTAGTCGTCAATTCCAGCAATGGGGTATCGATGGTTTTATACGACACACAGATACCACACGAGAGTTCTACAGACGAAGAAGAGATATCATTGCAAAAGCTGCAGAAGACCACCTTACAGGTATATCCCCACCCTAATTTCAGCAGAAGATAAGTGTTTGAATATTTTCCTGTGGATAGATAGACACGGAATGACGCCGGGATATTTATATTCATAGCAGCGGCATACCCGAGATTTTCCAAAAGCGGGGCAAATTTTGTGGAGGATATTTCGTCCACGAAAAAAATGACAAGCAAAAAAAAGGGCTTCGAGTTCAAAAGAGGGCACACGTTTTCTTTCATTGCATTTTTACATTTCAATTTTGCTTCTCAAAAGGGGAGCACGTCCCCTTGATCAGTTGTAACTCGTCAGGGGGGCAGGAGTACGTCACCTGCATGAGTTGTGGCTCGCCAGGGGGGCAGTCTGCCCCCCCCCCCCTTAGGTATGCTAGTGATTTAGATGGTGGGGCAAGACGACCAGCTCTCAAGTTGAAGTCATATTTCTTCTCGTTTACATAATACAATAAACACTACCCATACCCCATACTCTTTTCTCCCATCCCCTACACCTTTACTTTCTACTTGTACAGAATTGAGAACACAATTAATTTTTATCGTCCACCTGAACTACTGTAACAGGTCTAGCAACATGGTCCGTCCCTCGAGCAGGATTATTCATGTGGATTAAGCTCTTGACAATCCGAGATGCCGAAGAGTTCCTCTTAGACCAGGTCCTAAAGAATGACGTTCTTCTCACACCTGGTATTATCTTTCTCATGGACCAATCACAGCCTTCGTCTTACATACGAGTGGCCTTTTCAGTGGGGCCGGAAGAAAACCTAGCAAAGGTAGGCCTATGTCAATTGCAATAAGAATACTACATTTGCCATCACGAAATTATTACTGCGCATGCGCTAAAAAGTGTTTGCCAACGCTATGGAGTACCGGAGCGATGACGTCAGCTGCCGTGGCGTCATGGCGGCCTGGAACTAAACAAATGAAACCGGAATGAAAGCGCGTGTTTCTCATAGGAGAAAATGGCGGCTTTCAGAATGATCGCCTGACGATCGTCAGGTGCGACTCTGTTTAGAACCAACCCGCCATGACACCATGGCAACTGAAGTCGCATTTCAGTACTCTATTGATACATGTGAATATGCAAAATCCGACATAGCAACATGTGTTACAGTATATTGGAGATGTGTTTTTTTTCAATGTAGCAGTCATAACTTTACTTTTGTAAATTTTACATTAATATTCAGTCAAGTCATGAAATTTATTGTTCTCATTTTTCCCGCGAAAAGATTACAATTCCCGAGATTCGATTTCTGGTTTCGTAATAATCAATTCAGAACATTATTCAGAAAAAGACACAACGTACATTACTATATAAGCGTATAGAAACACGTGAAGGTACTTTAAGATTTCAGCTCTTTGAAACGACAAAAAAAATCTTTGCAAGGGTAGACTCGTTAATTGCATTCCACAAAGTGCATTCTCCTTTTTACTTTTTCATTTCTTACTTCTTATAATGAATCTAATTAGTGTATATACATTTTTTTTACATAGATTCATTCCGACTGTTGTCTCATAATAGTAGTAACATTACATTAGTAACATAATATATCATATCACTTTCGTTATTTTGTTTGATTTGCCGTATATACTTCTTTCATATATGTTTACTTTTTACTTTTATTGTATATATGGACCCCATGGAATAAAAGTATAGCCATGTCAACAAAACTAAATATGGGCCATCCATCCGTTTTGCATTTTTTAAGCTTTTTATACTGAAAATAAATACTTTACTATAGTATTGATCTTAGTAAAAGGAATGGGAATGGCGCATTGGCAATGTGATTTTTAATAATGAATTATAGACAAGTGTTTGCTTTTCAAATACACTTCGAGATTGTATAAATTAGATGAAATCGTTTGAAACGTGAACAGCAATGAAACAACTTTCATTATAAACATGATGACAAAAACCTGTAGTGTTTTCTCTCCAGTTATCTTGTTAAAAATTATTCTTTGCTATTTTCTTTTCTTTTCTGCCAGGGACTGAAGATACTGGCAGAAACGATACAAGAGTTCAACAAGACTTCCAAGGATAGTTAAGAAAGTGGGAAGAATGTAGAAAATCATGCTGCCAGACATTATATTTCACTCTTACATCAAAATTACAGGAATGTTGTAGCCAAGCAAAGCTAAATTCTGTCAACATTTTTTCTCCAAACTAAACTTGTTAATGATATAGTTAGGGACGTATGGCAGCCATTTCGAATAGCAAAATAAAGCATTCATCACATACATGACAAAGTTGATGATATATTTCGTTAGCAATCATGTTTTCAGACAGTACTTGTATCACAATTACTTGCATTTAAGTGCTTACTCTTGAGAAATTTATTTTTCCCCTATTGATATTGTACATAATAGAGTAACGGGGGTCTGTGGCAGCACGTTTTAATATTAATGAAATAATTATTTAAAAAGAAAATGTGTTTTCAGACATTATTTCGCTCCCGTGTCACAATAATAGACATTTTACAATAAGTGTGCAGTTTTGTCATTTTTTTGGGATAACGTGCATATTTCAGTGGCAAGTTGGATATTGCCAATTTGCGGAAATGCTTAAGGTTACGAGCGTGTCATCATTCCGATTTGTAATCAGCACCCTTGAATTGACAAGAAAGAATGTATGAAAAATAATGTCACGCTTCCCCGGCCAGGACTATTAGGCACCTTTCACAGGACAACGGAACGGACCTTCACGAAGGTAGTTGATTTTTTTAAAAGAGACTTTTGGGCCCGCCCTAAAAGACTGTCGTGCAATGCAAGTCGTGTAACCAGGCGATTCACCAAACGGCTGTCAATTTCGAGAGAATTAATGTTTCTGTTTCATTAAGATAGTAAGAAATTATATCATTCCTAATTCAAATTACGCTTTTGTTCCGTTTTTTATTCAGCAATTGTATAATCTAAATAAATTATGATACTGACGTGGGTTCCTGACATGGATCATAATTTGTAAGATTTTAATCAATGGAAGAATTGCATTTATCACATTGTGGTGGTACAAAATATAAAATTACATTTTGAGATAGAATATTATACAAACTAACGCAATATAGTATAAACATTATTTGCGCTCATGGAAATGATGTCCTACATGTACATGTATATGATCATGATCATAGTGTAATTCATACTGGAGGAAATAATAAGCGGTCGATAATGCAGAATTCCTTCTGAGTAATTTTACTAAATTATATCAAGATACCCGAAGCAAACCAAATGAATGCATACATAATTTTCCCTAACGAAAATCATGTCCTGTATAGTAGTGCAATTCCTTGTGAGATAAAATTAAACACAATTAATAATCCAGCGTTCCCTCTTGGTAATTTTTACTGAAACAAAATATATTGAGATACGAGAAGCAAACGAGACATTGTGCATGCAAAATTTGCATTGATGGAAATTATGTCCTATATCATGTATATAGTAATGTAATTCATACTGAGAGAAAATATTATGGTCGATAATGCAGTAGTCATTCTGAGTAACTTTTACTGAAACAAGTTACATTAAGATACGAGAAGCAAACGAGACATAGGCTGTATCCATACATAATTTACACTCATGGAAATTATGTCGTATAGTCATGTAATTCATACTGTAGAAAATTGTACACGGACGATAATGCAATATTCCCTCTGTATAATTTTTACTAAAACAAATTTATTAAGAAACAAAATCAAACGATACATATGCATCCATAATTTGCATCGATTGAAATTATATTCTATATAATGATGTAATTCATACTAAAAGAATATATACATGGTCGATAATGTAGTGTTTCCTCTGAGTAATTATTACTCAAACAAATTAAGATACGAGAAGAAAACTAGATATATGCATATAATTTGCACTTATTGAAATTATGTCCTACATAGTATTGCAATTCATAATAAAGGAAATTATACACAGTCGATAATGCAGTATTCCCTCTGAGTAATTTTTTACTGAAACAAATTATACTAAGATACGAGGGAAAACGATACATATGCATACATAATTTGCACAAATTGAAATCATGTCCTAAATAATGTGGTAATGAAATTCATACTGAGAGAAATTTATACGCTATCAGTATCGCAGCATTCCCTCTGAGAATATTAAGATACGAGGAGCAAACAATACATATGCCATATGCATAAATAATTTGCACTGATCGAAATCATGTCTCAAATAATAGGGTAATGCAAAAATATTAATAAGAAGAATAATACTAATGTGCTTATATGGCGCATATCACTGCCAAATGTGTCTCTATGCGCTTAATTGGATATTATTACCCTTTTTTTATCCCCCTTAGCCCCGCAGCCTTTTACAGCGCTATGGCATTTCAAGGAATAAATTCTGCCGGGTACCTATTTACCTCACCTGGGTCGAGTGCAGCACAATTCAGGGGCCGCGGAACCGGGGGCTGGGAGGCTTCAGCCCCCCCCCCCACACACACTTTTTTTTTTCTAAACCTGTATAAAATGCAAAAATGACCATATGACTGTGATTTTTAGCATGGTCAGCCCCCCCCCCCCCCCCCCCCACCCCTCCCAGTTTGAAAACCGTTCCGCGGCCCCTGCAATGTGGATAAATTTCTTGGCGAAGGAAATAACGACATTGCTGGTACTCGAATCCACGACACTCTGTTTCAAAGTCCGAAGACTAATCCACTGGGCCACAACGCTCCACGTAATGTATGTAATTCATACTGAGAGAAATTATACGCTATCCTTAGTGCAGCGTTCCCTAGTAAGTTTATCTCAAAGAAATTATATTAAGATTCGAGGAACTACGACAAATGATCCGTTATAAATTCCACGCACCAATCGAGTGACTAACTTCAACCCCCTCACGTAGTATCACCCTATCGCATGATGCTAATTTCCAACGAATGTTGTCTTCAGAAAAAAATAAGAAATTTGTGGTTTTAGCGATGGATAGCCAGGTATGGATAACCAACTGTGACAGGTGTCTTTAACAGTACACATTCAGTTAAACAGCTCATTTTACAACTCGAATTGTTCATATCTGTCTGGGAATAATTACTGAAATGGTTTTCTTATCATTACAACAACAACAACAAAAATTGAACGTAAGAAACATTATAACGTAAACGCATTTTATCATTTTTTGGGGCTTCCCATAATCTTAACACAGAGTTAGAGTATGGCCCAGGTCAAACCAAGGGCCGTTTCTTAAAGCTTTTCGTAATTAAAAGTCAAGTCCACCTCAGAAAAATGTTGATTTGAATCAATAGAGAAAAATCAGACAAGCACAATGCTGACAATTTCATCAAAATCGGATGTAAAATGAGAAAGTTATGACATTTCAAAGTTTCGCTTATTTCCAACAAATATATGAACGAGCCAGTTACATCCAAATTAGAAAGTCGATGATGTCACTCACTAATTCATTTTGTGTTTTATTGTTTGAATTATACAATATTTCGATTTTTACGAATTTGACGATTAGGACCTCCTTGCCTGAAGCACAAAATGTTAAAATAATGGAATTCCACGTGTTCAGGGAGGAATGAAACTTCATTTCACATGACAGTGACGAGAAAATAACAATATTCCATATTTCATATAATAAAAATACAAAAGAAATAGTGAGTGAGCCATGTCATCAACTCTCTCATTTGGATGTAACTGGCTCGTTCATATAACTATTTTGTTTGAAAATAAGCGAAACTTTAAAATGCCATAACTTTCTTATTTTACATCCGATTTTGATGAAATTTTCAGTGTTATGCTTGTTGCATGTTTCCCTTTTTATTCAAATCAAGCTTTTGTTGGGGCATGTCCTTTAAGTTACGATAATTTTGAGAACGACTGGTGATCCTCTCTTGTGGTAAATGTTATTCACCATTAAATGTTCGTTGGTGACTATTGAGCGCGTAAGAAAGGTTCCCCAATTGTTCTTACAATTTGCTGTTAACTTACGAACAGCTACACCCTCCTGGCTTCAGAATTAGGACCAAGTACTATGTACGTTTTCAATATTTATAGGATCCAGATCGTTATGCTAAACACTGCCGACGATTAAGGCGAGTCGTGCACTTTTAAGAGTCGAATCCGGTGTTCTGTGGTGAAAGCGACGGATCTTTTCCACCAGAACATACCCAGGAAGGAAAATAATGACGTCATTGCCATCTATTCTCTATACCAAAAGTCTTTACACGGAGCCAGATGGTATCTTTAGAAACATCATGTGACAGAGACTTTTTATACATTTCTGTGTTGTGGCCATTCATGCCGATTTAACTACTTTGCTATTTTGTGCGGGCTTCATACATCTCTTCATAATATTTTATCATCTCATCGCTACATCTCAGGACGTCAGCGGTAACCTCGTCACGAGAGGGCGGTTTACTCGCCTCCAGAAACTCCCCACTCAAAATGGCCGTCCCGTATAAATGGACCAGATTTCCAACAAGCCCATCAGCCGGGAGCTTCCAGCTTTTCGTAATTTCGGCAGAAGCGTCCCACGTTAATAGCGACTCGTCGTAAGGAAGCCCAATCGCTTTGCAGAACTTCGGCAACACTTCTGCTGGCTTCGACAGCAGATCGTCGCCGTCGATGACAATCGGATCGCTGTCTAGATTTTCGCAGACGTACTTCCATATGTCGTAAGTATCCTTGATCATAAGGCCACCTGAGTTTAAATATGGACAATCACGCTCGAGGTCGTACGACTCCTCGACCGCGGCCTCGCCCTTCAGTAGACCGAGAGCCGAATGTTGAGCGAACATTGCCTTCCGCCACGAACGAAACACCCGAAGTGGGTGCCGAATGAGGAAAACGTGTTTGTAACCTTCAGGAAGAAATATGTATTCATTCGGCGTGATAGCGTATGCCATGTCCTTGACAAATACATGACGTTCGCTGGAGCTTTCCAAGAATTTACCAATCGACGCAAACCTGTATTTATATAAAAAAGAAAACAGTGGAAATTGTTTTGAATTCGGTGTGATCACATCACATGGCTACTTAAGGAGGCACTTCATGCTGAAAATGATATGGTTTTGACAGAAAACACTGAAGATTTCATCAAAATCGGAAAAAGAAAAGCAAAGTTGTGACATTTCATTATTTGCATTATTTCAGTGAAACAGTTCTATGCATGTCTTTATGCATATTCATTGAGCATGCTGTCCTTCAAATCGATGATTTAAGGAGGATTTTGTCGAAAATTTTTGACCCGGAAGAGCAGTTTGGTCCTAAGTTTCGGAGCTGAAGAACATTTTCAAATAATACGTCGCTTTTTACATTCTAGGACGAAACAGGGCGGTTTTGACCCACCAATTTTCGACAAAGACTCCGGGTTTCATTATGAAAGGCATTTTACAATATATTTTCTATGTGATTGAAAGTGTTTTGCGTCCCGGTGCGAACACACCTATCGGTCATGTGACACAATTCAAATACATATCTTGAGATGCATGCAGAGTAATATGATGTTACTTTGATTAGTTACAATTAGTACTACTATGTTATATCTGTTTCAACTTCAAGTAATGACGCATTTTTAACGAGGGAAAATTACTAAAACTGACACAAGGGCAAGCAATTACTTTGCTCTACGCAGGTTTAAAAAGGCAACTTCCTTATACCAAGGAGTTACCGGTGCTGAACTACAAAAACTCTTGTGTTGATTCAACACCAGCCCGGAATCTTTTATGTCCACACCGGAGAAGTATTGAAAGAACTTAAGTTTAGAACCAAACCGATACTCTTTTTTAACTGGTGTTAGACCATAACCAACCTGGTTTAGTTTTAACACTTCTCTGGTGTGGTCATATAAAGAATATGGGCTGGTGTTAGATTAACACCAGTGTTTTTGCAGTGTGGTAATTCATTGTTTGTACCACTCCATATAACACAAATATTGAACTTAAAGGGAAATCAGGCAAAAATTAAAGGTTGTTTCTAGACATGCTAGAGGAAAAGTGAAAATACGACAAGTAGATATTTCAAAGCTTGAACACTATCGGATAAACAATAAGAGTGTTAAGAAGTTTTAAAAGTTTTAAAAATTGGTAATTACTATACCTATGGAGATTTCGAATTTGCCACATTGGTGATGTTATCATGGTTATAGAGATGATTAGCAACGATTACACTTTCATTTACTCCAATAAGATGACTAAAATATCATTTTGAAAGGTTCTACTTCAAATTCTATTTTACTTCCAGGAGGACGTAGAGCAATATGATGTCTGTTTGATATTATGATTACTACCCCTGGGGAATATCTACTTAATTAAGAGAAAACAACAAATACATCATAGTAACGTGAATGGCCTTTGACAATGTTGCCAATTTGACATAAACATAGAGATCTTACCTTTTAAACAGGTATAACATTCTCATTGCCTATTCGATTTCTTTCAAAATTTCGCCCTTCTGTTTTACTTATTTTTCTTTCCTCTCACAAATCTTATAACCACAGTTGGATTTCCCTTTAATATAACGAAGCTAATGCCAGGTGGAATGAGCACATCATTCCACAATTAACTTTGCGGAGCGCTTTTTGTAAGCACTTATCTAGAGTTTACGGAACTGCCAATCGGAAATTACATGATTCACATCAAAACGTGAATTTAAAGGCATGTTTAAATCACCAAATGGTGACTAGTACTTAGGACTGTAATTTTTATCATGAATGATTTAATTCCCAATTTTTTTTTCTTTTTTTTTTGGGGGGGGGGGGGGGGTCAATATTCTCGCGTCTGAAGCCCTCTATTTTATTTGTAACTATTCTTGAACACTAGCAATAGGGTATCATCTTTTGGAATGTTTAAACAAAATATCAAAATTTCAACATTATTTTGCATGATAAAAAAATAGCTATAACAAATAAAACTACGATAACTTCGCAACCCGGCTTTGGGCAGTATACACATGCAGTATAGCTATAAATACTATCAGAAAAATATAGTAGGTAAGATTATCCGTTATAAAATATTAAACTTACGATAAATATTCCGGTCTTACTTCACAGTGGCAAATCTTGTCGAATAGATCACCAGCTTGCCTAAACTGTTCTTCATTTCCCTTGTATTGACGGGGTAGGTGGAGGCCTAATACCTCCCTCACTGTGTCGGTTGTCGCCTTGCAGTAGAGGTAGGGTTCGAACCACACCTCGGTCTCTTTGCAAAAGCTCAGGCACTTGGTGAGGGCGGTGGAACAAGAACGTGGCACACACCACAGGATGGTGCGAGTCCGCGGCCCATGCGGGGTTTGAACGCTTGGAGTCGAACCATTCTGCTTTTCCGAAGTAGCGTCTGCCATTTATTCGTTCTGACTTGCACGCAGTGTAAAGCGTGTTTGCCCACTTCGAAGTTCGATGATTGTCGATTGTGAGATATGTTGTTCAACTCTTTGAAAATATTGTTAGGCAAGTGTTACAGAGACCTTGGCCTGGAGTCTCTCGATGTATCTATTGAAAATCAGTCGATCGCATCGACAGACGCTAGAGGGGGGGGGGGGGCTTTCATGATTTGGCCCCGGGGGGAGGCCACTTCCATTCACGAGTGGATACTATGCGCGACCATGGGGTCTCGAAAAGCACCCAAAACACGTAATTTCCATATTCTAAAAATGCACCCCTTAACAAGTATTTGGCGTGTGAAACCCTATCCTTAACAAGTATTTGAAACAAAACGATATTCTTTGCAAATATTCCCTGAAATGAACCCCTAAACAACTACAGGAATGTTTTATTATTACGGGTACTTCGGTCGTCGGCTTTACCTTATTTGGTTTTGTACGACCTCACCTTCTACACCTCGCGCAAATCGGACTCTACACACGAAGTGTTGGGGCAAAAAGGACATCCTTTATAAAACAATTTTTTTTTTATTCATTCCCACATATTCCACCCTAAACACGTAATTTTCCTAGCGAAATAGATACTCTTTTTCTTTATTTTTGTGTTTTTGACACCCTTATCACGTTACGTATGTAACGTGCCCTATCGTGAAAAAGACATTTTACGTGTTTTTTGGGTCGCGCATGGTATCCACTCGTCAATGTAAGTGCCCCCACCCCCGGGGGATTTGCCGTAAAACTTTTGTCACTATGTGGTGAAGCGATAGTTGAAGGATGCAGTTCATAATAACAAAGAACATAATTCGAAAATCAAATAAGAATGTAAACTGAGACAGGATTTGTAAATTTCCCTACTATTTATATGTAGACCTCTATATTATCATTCCCTATTTAGTTAATCTGGAAATTAGAAAGCCAATGAAGTCTTTTCGTTTGGATTTTATAGCACTTTTTGAACCGTTTAAAATCGACTTTGTATACATTTGAAAATAAAGAGGGGTCCTCATTATCTCACGAAGAGGCATAACTACTTAAATGACAGTGCAAGTTTTACATTTTTCAAATAAAATTGAAATTTAAATATTTCATTTTAAAAAAGGGGAACAAAATGAATGCATGTGTAACCCTGGAAAATTATCGGTAATCTCATTTGCACAATATGTTCATTAAAATTTAGATGTCACAAATCAAAAGAATCACACAGTTATTGTTTCTTTACATTTTGAAATCAAATGCTGGCGTAGAGATGAAGCATATATCAATATGTTAGAAGTGTAACAAACAAATTCACTGAAAAGAAGCTGATTTTAAGCAAAGCTAGAGTAAACATTTTTCGTTAAAAAAAATTAAACTAGTGGAACCTTATCCCAATCAACGTAGAAAACTATCAAATAAAAAAATCATAAATAACAAAATACGGAAGAAAAGGGAAACGTGTACAATTTTTTGACGCTATATGAGGGGGTGCTAATTTTTTCTAAGTATCGAAAATAAATAGTTACATGTACTTATAACCTGGGGAGCATTTCATGAAAGACTTGTCAGACGTTTTCATCCGACAGTTACCGTAGAAATTGTGCTTCATAGCCGATCAAAAATCAATGAAGTTGAAGATGAAAATTTAGATGAAACGCCCCGAATATCTACGTGAAAACCATTATTAGAATTGATATTTTTTTCTCCCACCACCTTTTCTCTCACACACTCACACTCACATTCACACACACACAGACCCCACCCTATCTCTCTATATCTATTGGGGCGTGAGAGGGAGGGGTGTGTGTGTGTGTATTCTTATCTTTGTCCATTTCCATAGAAGCTGTTATTATTATTGTACAATTTTCAAAATTTGTCTGCAGTTGATTTGATTTGAATTTGTATGTTTAAGGAAATGAATAAAAAAACTTAAAATGTGTTTAAGGCATCACTTCCATATAGGCTTAGGTGAATAAAAAAGTGAATGTTAGGGCTGTTAGCAAGAAAAGATTAGTTCTAGATAGATGCCTATACCCGTATACGAATGCGTGTCATTACATTGTAACCTGATATGTGAGCTGAAACATTGCTGAGAGTAAAGAAGGGGTCAGGACGGATGCAATTATATATTTCCTAACGAGAACGAAATTGGTCGAACGGGGCGGATTTTATCTATTTTTTATTCAGTCCGAACGCGCTAGTAGTCGATTTGACAGTCTCATAGGCTCAATACACCAACCTAGAAATGTTCTTTCCGATGAAGTTTTTTTCTTGAACAGAGGTATTACTCGTCATTCTGGGGCAAGGGGATCAAAAGTCAATTTTTCAAGATGGCGGCCACCTTGGATTTGACCTGAAGATGACCTTATATTGCAAAAATGATTACAGAAATCGGTTCTACACATTTCTAAACCCCTAAAACGAGTCATTACTCATCATTTTGGGGAAAGGGGTTCAAAAGTTAGGTTTTCAAGATGGCATCTGGCGGCCATCTTGGATTTGACCTAAAGATGAACTTATATTGCAAAAATGATTACAGAAATCGGCTCTACACATCTCTAAACCCCTAAAACGAGTCATTACTCATCATTTTTGGGACAGGGGTTCAAAGTTAGGTTTTTAAGATGGCATCTGGCGGCCATTAGCAAAATTGCCCAAACGGCAACTTTGGGCAACCAAGCTGAATTTGTTCTAGGACCCCATAGGAACACGAATCAAGAAAAAAAAAACTTCATCGGAAAGAACATTTCTAGGTTCGGAAAATGTCAAATCGACTATAGATAATGAGTGAGCAAGAGCAGTGGGTGACACACCTCTTCCGCGCCTCCTATTACTAACCCCATATTTTCCCAGCACCCCTCATATTCTCAACCTGTTGTGTACAGCCCATCTCAGACCTGGGCAAGATATTGTGTTTGAGCAGAGCATTTTTAACCCGTTCAAGTAGCAAGATGGCCGAGGGATCTCTTGCTACGGCCGACATCGTCATCATTGTTCTTTACTTCGTGTTCGTCATCGTTGTCGGGCTATGGGTGAGTTAATCAACATTATAATCCTCTTCCTTGCCAAAAGTGTAAATACTGCGAGAGTGTTAACATAAATCGCGCATCTCCTAGTTCAGTTTCACTATAGAATCAATCGCAAACCACATAGATTTCGTGAAGTTTGCTACGCTGCTATTGTTGGTGCTGGGTTTTGTTACGAACACTGCAAAAACACCAGGACGGAATCTATACACGTCCACACCAGAAAAGTGTTAAACAACACCAGTTTGGTTTTGGTCTAACACCTGGTCATATAGATGTTTATACAACAGCAATTAGTATTAAAACAGCCCCAGTTTTATTTCAAACTGGTGTTGTTTCAATACTTCTCTGGTGAGGACATATATAGATTCCGGGCTGGTATTAAATCAACACTGTGAGTTTTTGCAGTATAACTTAAGTTAACAAAATCGAATTTCCATTTTTAAGGTGCTATTCATCGCCACACAGGAAGTAACTTTAAGACTCCTTTCTGTAACTAGTCTTGGATGCTCGAAATTATTGTTAGTGGCACTGGTTTACAACTGTGTCTCAGACATGAAAGGTGAAGAATTTCACCTTGCAAAATGCTCCCTGTGTCACATACTAGAGCTCAGTAATTGATTGACCTATAGCGAGTTGCTATGGAGAGTTTGTTGACGTTGAGATGAAATACATCTTTATGGAATACATCAATTTCCCATATTAGTTTGGCATATCGTATCCACATTTACTTACCACAATTTTGGTTATTATGGGAGGAGAACGGGTATGTTTTCATCTCCCATTACTTTATTTGAATTTCTTCGTCTGGTAATTGGTCAATTTGTCATGTTCATTCACTTTTGTCAATGTATTTAGTTACGATTTTTGTTTTCTTATTTTTATCCATTTTGTTTTCGTTGTTTTGTTACATTTAGTTTTTTATGTCGAATATAACATACAAACAAAATGTAACAAAACAACGAACAAAGAAATGAATATCCCAGGATGACCTGCAGGGCTCCTTCGGATTATACTCATACTGACGGGACAACACTCGATATATAATAACTTGATAAATAGATAAACGAATGAATGAATAAATAAAAAGGTGTTAATTATTTGATGTGTGCGTAAATTTAACCTGGTACTACGGCCTAGCTCTGCTGAAACAACGTTTATAAATGAACCTTAAATGCAAAACCAAAAACAAAATGTTGGTATTAGTAGAAACGGATACTACTCATTTTTGTGGGAGGGTAGATGGCGTTTAGCGTAACTTGACGGAATTGATTTGATTTTAATCTAATTTACTTGCGTTCCTGTTTTTCTTTACTGTTTTCAATTCATCGATATTTGCAGACGGATTCGATTATGTTCCATGCAGCCCGACTACGCAGGGAATAACAATCTGGTAGATAAATACTATGTCCCTGAAGTTATATGACTCGGAGCATGTGTCATAAAGCTGTTCCAGGGGTAGCTCTAGAATATTACAGTGGGGGCAACATAAATGTGACGTTTAGTTTTAAAGTGAATAATGTGGGTCAAACTCTCTATCTCTTTGTCTGTCTTCCCCCCCCCCCCCTCTCTCTCTCACCCTCTATTTATCTGTCTCTCTATTTTTCCGTGCTTGTATTCTTTTCATACTTTTTCTTACATTCTCCCCTTCTTTCACTACTTGAAAAATAAATCATACAGGGCATTCGTCCCGACTGCTTCCGTGGTGACCCTGTCCCTACTCTGTTCGCAAATTAATACGAGACCTCACGAGCAACGGAATATGAAGTGCAAATGATGTGATTTAAGCAAAAAGAAATATACAAATTATCAGTATAATAATGATTATTAAGTTGTATTTTCAAAAGATGACTATATCAGGCCCATGATTCACACTAAACTATTTCTAGCATCGATGATTTTTTAATCAAATTTCGATTTAAACTTCGCTTCATGAGGCATTGAATTAAAATAAAGCTTTGTGACTGCCAGGCTCACATTCAAAAAATAATTCGTAAATCTGTGGGTAATATAACTAATCAACCATGTCTGCCACGTCCTTGTTGTCAGAGGCAATAAATTTTGTGTGATGGAAGTAGTGATAAGCGTTGTTAAACCATGGTTAAACGTTCTTATAACTTCTGCTGTGTAGCAATTCTATTGGATCCGACTTACGTTTTTTATATCAACAGATTTTTGTTTTTGAAAAAAATGGTGACTGCACTTTACATGAACAATAAAATCGAATGATGTTTTTCATAATTTCAAAATGTTTAATTATTTGCGAATTCTCCTGATTCTCTGCATTTTTCGTTCTACATCTATGCCTCTCCCAAATCTTATATACACTGCCCCCCCAACCTCCTTCACGATTACTTCGTAATTTGTTCATGGGAAGTTCTCACAAAATGGAGATGAGCCCCCCCCCCCTCATGGGAGGGGGATGGGCTTGTCATTAGGTAGCAAAATAATACAATATTGTGCTTGCCTCCTCTATCGAGGTTTACCATGTACAGATCCTCCTGTCTTTAACCCCCCCCCCCCCCCCCCCCCATCCTACGTTTACTTCTTATTCTTCTCTGTTAGAGTAGTAGGTACGTGTTGGCATATACGGTGTTATATGATACAGTAATGTCTTAAATTTAGGCCTTTTTATTACATGTGTTGTGCTGACCAAAACGAAAAGACGGAAATTAAAAAGTTCCGTTTCAACCGCAGGTGGCACGGAGCAACAATTGAATTAGACACAAGTTTGGCAAGGATTCCCGGGATTTCCTGTGTTTTCAGTCAACAATTATTGGTGAATGTAACAGTCATAATTAGAACAAGAAATGTGTAATTAATGCAGAGATCCCCGAGCCCCAACATGCTCAAGGCACCCTATTATATGGTATAGTTGTTTAATAACAAACATTGCGTAATACACAGTGCGTTCCACTATGCAAGGCCAATTGACAAGCATTATATAATTCCCTCACTTAGTTCAAGATATCTCTCTTACTTTAGCCCCGCCTCTGA
This sequence comes from Lytechinus variegatus, assembly GCF_018143015.1. Lineage (NCBI taxonomy): Eukaryota > Metazoa > Echinodermata > Echinoidea > Temnopleuroida > Toxopneustidae > Lytechinus > Lytechinus variegatus. The sequence continues at coordinate 28,418,098 of NC_054743.1, read as the reverse complement.
CTCGTCCCCTCATTTTTCGTTGAAATAAATGATGCGCTTGGTAATGAAATTTCCGTCTTGGTAAATGAAAAAATAAATAAATCATTTTATCTTTCGGTGGTGTAATGAGCCGACAGTTTTGAGGGGGCCACGGGTGGCGTATCGATCAAAATCTATAAGAAGTTGCGAGCGAGCAAAGATTTCGACACGTCAACTGCAACAATCGAATTTTGTGATGGATTTTTACATAATATACATAAAATAATATATTTCACCCTTCTCTATTTCCTTGTCTCTTTTTCTTTCTTTGTTGTGAAAATTTTGGGGGCAAGGGTCCCTAAAGCCCACCCCCCCCCCCCATTTAGTTGCATCGATGATAAACAAATGAACAAATTAATTCCATTCATTTAACATGTATACATAACCACTTGATTGATAATGAAAGGGATTAAAAAGTGAAATGTAATAAGTAACAACTAATAGTTTTTATTTCTTTATTTCAGTCTATGTACAAGACCAACAGAAGCAATGCCAGTGGATATTTCCTCGCAGGACGATCGATGTTATGGCTACCCGTGAGTTATGCACGTTTCGATAAATTTACATAACAGTATATATTTTTTATCCAAATATTGTGCTTAATTTAATCTCTCATCATAACCATGATATTTCGCATTCCATGACAATGAATAATATCATAATCCAAATTTATGCATATGGTCCACCAAGTCAATGACCTCTCGAGGCAATGGCCGAGTATCAAAGACATTAGAAAATGGGGCCAGGCGTCTTGCCTTCTTATCGGATGGTCAACGTACGAGAATAGAGAATGGCAAGAGCTGAAGTGGCTACCCTGGGTACAAAAGATTAATCATTATTATTACTTTTTTATTCAATCCACCAAAATTCCAACATGCCGTATAAATTTCATTCTATTTTCAGATCGGGGCGTCATTATTTGCAAGTAACATCGGAACTGGCCATTTCATCGGTTTGGCGGGCACTGGGGCCGCAGCCGGGGTAGCCGTGGCGGCTTACGAAATCATGGTAATATACCAGTATATAACTATTTTCTGGTCAAATGCGGAACCAGAGTTGGACTTCTACGGTTGCCAGTTGGCGAAAAAAATCAACAGTCAAAACCAAAAAATAAGAGTCTTCAGTAGGAAATGAACGACATTTTGTCTTATGGCTAGTAAAACAGAAACCAAAACAGTGAAAAGGGGTTTTGATAAAAAAAAATGAATGGCATTTTGCTTCTAGAAAAATCTGATAAGGAAAAAATCGTTCGCAATAAAGGCTTTTCAAGGGGTACACCCGTTATCATTTCCACATTTAACGGGATGCACCCCTCCCCCCGGGGGGTGCCTGGGTATTGATATAAATAAAGACTGTAAAGAAGTCGTGCAAAACATTATATTTGGATAACTAGAAATTTTCGATAAAGAGTAATTTTCGATAAAGCGGGATCAGTGGAAGTATGGGGCGCAACCTAACTATAATGTTTTCGATGCATTTAAAGATGTTCCATCAGGGCAACATTACGGTTTTACTTTATTATGTTTATGTCTACAATGACGTTAATTACTTTGTTCTATTCAAACCATCTAATCCCAAATCTTTGGAAATATGGGTGTACCGAATCATGAAAATTAAATCAAAATGTACAATCAATATAGCTTTAACGTGTGAGATTTATCCCTTACTAATTGATGAATTATGATTAATACTTTCAATCATTCTCATTATAGTATTCAGGAATATGTTCATTTGAAAACTGTAAAAGGATGATAACATTTAATTTAATATGAAATCATCCAGATACGTATATTCATTTATCATCATACATACTTTTGTGGCACATTCTTTCGATTCGTTCTCCACCATATCCACATTATGACGACAAAACAGATGTTAATGCAACTTGTTCCTTATGCTTGTGATATTTCCTCCTACTATAAAAAAATATATATAATTTGATTTGAAATAGGAAACTATATACATTCATCCGTCTCTTTTCGGCTCTTCTGATTGTAATTTTGTAAAGTTTCGGAGAACCGTAGCAAGGGTAGCTGCACTCAATTCACAAAAATGCGGCATAATCCGCACCGCTAGACGTCCCGCGTGGTTATGGTGGTGTTTTTATGTATTCCCGCTGGTATACAACTCTTTTGAGATAGGAAGAAATTGTATTATGATCGTGATGATACGGATGCCATCTTTCTGGGTCGAGAAAATAGATACAAGTGTAATAATCCTCCTGACTATTGTGCACTCATCGTAGAGATACGATCTGGGGCCTGTTGCAGAAAGAGTTGCAATCAAACGAAACTCTAAAAATCATGCGCAACTTTATTTTCAACCAATCAACAGTGCGCATTTTGGACTTGCGATTGATTTTTTGACTTGCGTTTAAACGCAACTCTTTCTGCAACGGGCCCCTGTTGTATAGGGAAATGAGTAAAGCTGGAGCAGAGGAACCCAAAGAGAACTAACAGAAATTTTTCATGTATACAACATCGGTTATTCCGGGTTAAAAAGAGAGAAATTCTTTGTTCAATAAAAAAATAATGAATAGAGGATTTCCCAAACTTTAGAAGGGTCTTGCGTCTGTACTGCAGGAACTCCCCCATTTATCCTCTTTTCAATAGGACCATGTTCGTGTCTTTCACATTAATCCAAATGTTTCTACTTGAATGCAAAAAAAAAACATTCATTAGTTATTGGTGCATTATTCAAAGCCATTTGAATTCAGTAAACCATTAAGACACGGCCAACATCTTTTACCTGGATTTCAACATAGATTTAAAGAAAATATTTGTTAAAGTAATGAACATGTTCTTTGGTAAGCTAAAGAAGGGTTACGTGGGTCTTGAAGGGCATCATGAAAATATTTTCGTCAAACTTTCTATAAATCTGAAATTGTCATATGTATCAGGATGGGGACTGTACTCCATTTCAATCATTTAATATAATCACACTGTATCGAATAATAGAAAAAAATCACATGGTAATTATTTGATCTTCATACTTATGTAGAAATAATTTTGAATATTTCTATCTATCTTATTTTACAGGCAGCATTTGCTATCCTTCTCCTCGGTTGGATATTTCTTCCAGTGTATGTGTCTTCAGGGTAAGTTAATTGAGTTTATATTTTATTCCTCTCATTTTTTTTAATATCGAGTTGTGTAAACTTTAAGATTGTATTTACCCGAGTTCATTACGCGAATCCTGTGTTTAAAAAATACCCCACCAGCTTATAACACAGGAACTCCATTGCCTTGCGTGTTGTGTCAATGGGAGCTCAGGTGGGGTATTTGAAACCCCAATTTCAGATTTTGGGAGAGCTCTCGTTTAAACTGGGGTGGGGTTCATCTGACTGCTGATAATGCCTTGCATGTTAGTCAATGGGATCTCAAGTGGGGTATTGACACCCCAATTTCAGTTTTTGGGAAAGTTGCATTTCTCGCGTTTAAACTGGGGTGGGGTTGATTTAGTGACTGCTGCTGCTGATAAGAGCCGATAACACCGATGCCTGCCACCACAACAGGCTGATGAACAGCATGGAGTGGGATTGCAGCTGTCCTTGTTACGTAATAGTATAAACAAACTCTTCAGAGCTTCCTGGCTGACATTAATCTTGAAAGAATGAATTTGTATTCTATTTGTTTTAGGACATTAGCATATCTAAAAACGATTCAGAATTTAGATGAAGATCAACATGAAATTTTGAACGATGCAAAATGACCCACAATTGCCGAAATAACAATAAGTTTAAAAAAATCACCCTCTCTCTCTCTCTTGCTCTCTCACTCTCTCTCTCTCTCTCTGCCAGGCCTTATGAAGGTCACTTCTCCTTGGGGGAAGGTGGATTATCTGGGAGAGTGCGTGGTTGTTTACTTAAGGATAACCATTCCTTGTTGATATCGGGGATGGGGGGGGGGGGCGAGTGAAAGTAGCTTGGAATTTGAAATTGGGGTGTCAGATGAGATCCATTTTTAAACACAAATTTTCGTAATGTATAAGTTGGTTCGAATTCTGTTCTCACTTTTTAAAGTATCTATTTGACATAAAGACCTTGAATTTAAAACAAAAACAAATACGATAATGAGATTTCAAATTCGTGTCAATAATCGTTTGTTAAAATGGAAACTGATTATTTTAATCGTAAGATAGGATCTACAGATATTATGAAGAATCAAATTTCAAGTAAGCATTCAAGTACATCATGTTCTTCATGTACGTATATTTGCATGAACAAGCCAGCAAAAACCTTAACGGCCCATACAGTGTTTGGCAGGTCACGTCTTAATGCTAGCATTACTTGTCAAGCTGAAGTAATAGATTTAAAAAGTTACAAGTTTCAACTCCACTAACAATACGTGATATTATTACCATGATTACACAGGTATAATAATGATAATCATAAAAATCGATACAAATGAATATGGAATGTACACAATATGACAATTCCCCAAAATAACTAAATATTTAAGGTAAACACTAAACAAAATGAGAACCATATATCACTCAATAATGATAAATACAAAAAAAAGATGAAACATTTTACATGGCTTCTTTTATTATTCTTTTCCGTTAAAATAAAGTTGAGGCAGTTGAGGGATCCACTAAAAAGCAGAGTTTGTTGAGTGTGGATCCCTCAAGAGCGAATTGTTGTTATATACTATTTAGAGAGAGAGAGTGGATGGTCGATTTTGTCATAAAATTATCATGAACATTCTTTACCATTCCGAGTGGCGGTCACAGTATTTTGGCAAGCATCGAAATATTTTTTAACGAGCTGTCGACCTCTCTACCCCCTCCCCCCTCTCTCTTTTCTCTCTCCCTCTCTCTCTACCGCACCCCTCCCCCCTTCCTTTCACTTCTTAGGTCTACACGATGCCAGAGTACCTCAGAGTGAGATTCGGGGGTCAACGCTTGAGAATTTTCATGTCGCTTTCAGCCTTGTTTCTCTACGTATTCACAAAAATATCGGTAAGAATCTTTCGGGGGGAATGTGGAGCCTGAAATAGTTAGTTATTACAAAATCTGATGAGACTCACAGAGAGAAAAAAATAGGATTTACATATCAAACTCGAGCATTTGAACTTAAACTCCAGTACTCGATAGCCCGTCTTCTCCGGCATACGGGGGGAGGGGGCTTTTATCAACATTTTCTTTTTCAATTTCAATTCATTTATTTGACATCCTTTGAAAACATCCAAACATATGAACAAGTATACAAGAACAAAGGAGTAAAAGAATTTAAATCACAGTATAAGCAATAAAAAAGGGTAGAAATATAAAAGAACTATAAAAGAAATGAAAAGAAAATGTATCGGATGTAGGAAGTCAGAAAGGCCATTGACCTGTCAAAGCCGAATCTCTTGCTTACTACATTATGGTATGATTAAAAACGAAAATAAGATAGTGGCAAAAAAATAGCAGTCACGAACATATCGACATCAACCCCTCCCACCCTCCCCCCCCCCGATAGGCAATTGGAATTATTAACTATGAGTAGACAGTCGGTTTTGTTTCAATCTACGTTTCGATGATGATAATTTAACAGATAATTTTCTGATAAGTTGTCAGATGAGACAACTTTCCTTAATTCTGATTAAAGTCAGAAAAACTCTGTTAAACAGAAATTGTTGGATATGTCCCTTTATTGAAGGAGAATAATGTAAAATAAATTCTGAACTTAAATAAGTGCTGTTGCTCCCCGTGTGTGTTATATATATCAATATCAAGGTTATACGTTATCTTTACCATTTTATGAAGTGTTCATTACCAGATTGATCAATAACTTAAAAATAGACTTAACAGTAATAATAGCATTTATGAGGCGCCGTTCTATCTAGTTGCCTATTTAGTGGCGCACTATTATTACCCCGGCTGTAGCCTCAGCTGCTAAAAGCTGGAATATGAATGTAATTCATGAATACTTTTGCAACCAGATATTCACTAAAAGTCGTAATTATCAAGTAGACAATCAATGTGTCGCTTGCGTTACACATGGTCATTCTATAACCAATTACAATTAATGTTAAAAAGGAGTTTATGAATGCGTGACTGATTATCCAACCATATTGTTTTCCTTACGAGCACGTGGTCGAAAATAATTAATCATATTCCCTTATTCGTTTCTATGGCTGTAACAGGTGGATATATATGCTGGTGCCATCTTTATCCAACAAGCTTTCAACTGGAATATCTATGCTTCTATCTTCATTCTCTTGGCTGTGACTGCGATCTATACAATTACAGGTTGTTAGAGGTTATGTCTTGTAATATTTTGCAAGTGTCGAACGACAATGAAAAAATATGAAATTATAGTAATAAAGAAATTATTCAAAATATGATTAAATAATCCAAAAAGAATGGTGCATATTTTTGACATCGTAAGAGCAAAATAAGTAGAATATGAGAAAACAAATAGTCAAAGGAATGTGAAATTGTACTTAGAATATTTTTTTCATCCGGATACAAACGTGGTAATGAAGTTGCGCTGATTATATTTTCACACCAAAATGGTCACATATAAGGGTTTTTCTGACATGGCCGTCTTAAGATCTTGGTAGGACCGCAGTAGGACCATGTTGAGACTGTCAGTATGAAATATGAACATCATCCAGAATGTACTTATATATTTTTTTTATTACCCCTCTTTTTCAGGTGGCTTAGCAGCTGTCATCTATACCGACACCCTTCAATCATTTGTCATGGTTATCGGTGGTATTGCCCTTATGGTGATAAGTAAGTCGATAAAAAAGATTCATATAATATTAATAACCATATATTAACGGTCTCGTTATGATATGACGCTTGTGCATTATGTAGGACTTAACCCAATTTAAACTGGGGTTGCTAATTGACTCACTCGGTTTTTGGCTCGGAAATACGATAGGTATCGCCAAAGTTGGTCACAAAATCGCATTGGTTAGGAATTGTCTCACTAGGAGTATCTAGCATAACTAGAACAGATTTTAGCTACATTTTGTAACGAATATCTATATTCATGAATTTTGAATATGGGGCATTTAGATCGTCATACTGACATGACTGATATGACGTCATGTTATTGGCCGAACAAATATCCAGTTTGAGTTTTATCCATGTGCATGATGATGATACATTATTAATTCATCTTTTATAGTGTTCATTATTTTCCAACAAATGTTAAAGATTTTTAATTGAATTCGTGGACAAATTGTCTCGCTTCACCTTTATAATGCCATTAGAGTAAAAAATTATATTGGCCTGATTGCACAAACACTGATCGTGGTGACTACACATGCGCAAAACAAACGTGAACAATCTTTTTTTTCTTTATTTCTTTTAAATAATTTTCCTTATTCAGGTTTCATGGAAATCGGTGGTCTGGAGGGTTTGATGCTGGAGTACATGCAAGCCATCCCATCATCGGTTCTTAACGATACCAATACCAGCTGTGGGTATCCCAGGGAAGATGCCTTCAGTATGATGAGACACCCTCTAACCTCCGACCAGCCTTGGCCCGGTACCATCATTGGTATCATGGTGATCGGGGTTTGGTATTGGTGTACGGATCAGGTATGGGATAATAACCCAATCTTATACTTCCTTAAAGTGATTGGTTAACATTGGTTTGACTTTTAAAAAAATCTGAGCTAGTAGGTCACACTTGTCACCTGTGTCTGTGATATGTTACAAGAATGAAATCCAGAAAAAATTGCGTTCAAAAATAATTATTTAGTGATTCAAAAATTGAAATATAAAGTGACCGGAAACACCATCTTAATTTCATCGCATACACTTATGTGTAATATTTAGGCGTCTATAAGACGCCTATTTACAAAATCGGGGTTTGCCTTGTAGTTTTAGCTCTTCATTCTCAATAACGGTTGTTATCAGGGTTTATTAGTTATAATACATGCACTTGTACACATGTTTCATCTTGGTTTGATAATTTTTTAAATCGGCTGCTCACAAAGTTAAACAATACCTTTAATTGAACTGTAGAGTGCGGTTTTCATGCGACACACACACGTTTGCGAAGGTTGCAATAAACAGTTTTTGCTCTGCGATGGACGACGGATTGAAGAACGCAGCAAATATATTGGAAGTACCCGTCAAATGACAATGAACCATAGCTGGTAGGACTTTGTCGACCAATGGTGAACCGGAACATCATCCAAGCTTTCGGAGCTGACGAAAAAATTGTAAATAATGTAGTTTGGCCAGAGTCCAGGACGAAACTGCTGTTCTGATTGACAAAATTTCAACAAAGACTTTTTGTTTTTCAATGTCACAAAAGACAACTGACAGTGGAGCGAAAACTCATAAATGTCACGATATGGCAATGTCCACCATGACTAGTGTCCATGGTGTTGGAAAAAGTGCGCCAATCGTGTGCTTGGGTTTGGAAGTCCTCGCCAACCAGTGACGGAGGTCTTTTATTGATTGTGTGTGTGTTTCCTGGGGCACCCCGTTACGCTTTTCTTCGCAATTCGTACCCGAATATGTTTCAAAATCTTCGTCATACGAGTAAAATCATTGCAAACGTAAGCAAAGTTAGCAAAGCCCTCGTAGAGTTTTCGCAGATATCTTGCCTTATCGTAGGTCAATCAAGCTTAAACTGTCGATTGTAAGCTCCGACTATGGCTTTATAAAAGGTTATGCTCTATGTATTGTTTTGCTTTTTATTTATATGTAGGTCATCGTGCAGCGTTCTCTTGCCGCCAAGAACGTAACGCACGCCAAGGGAGGGTCATTGGTGGCTGGCTACCTCAAACTTTTACCTCAGTTTCTTATCGTCATGCCGGGTATGATTGCAAGGGTTTTATACACAGGTGAGAATGAATGATATGAAGAAAAATAGTGTTGACTTGCATGCGTAGTGAAACTATTAAAAACCTTATGCACGTGACGTCATAATCCCAAAGCGCCACCACTCAGAGGATATAAGAATATGCCTACACTGAGTTGGCAGATAAATTATGTGCCAGCTGCAGATCACCAACGAAAGGCAAAGACGTCAGCCTCTAAGATGGCGGCGTGATGACGTCAATTCAACAGGTCTATTTGGATATCGCTTGTCGGAAACAGTTTGTTAAGTTCAAAACTTCGGGACACTTGCTTGCTTTCTGTCTCGCTTGTCTCCCGGCTTCACGATGACACTATATCTTTAAATATGTATAATTATATGCTCTGTCGTTTAATGATTTTCTTCTTGCTTAAAAAAAATCTGAGCTGCATGGCTCATGATAGAACTATTACATGTAAATAAAATGTGTTGTAAGGCATCATGATTTGCTTCACAAAAGGGAACGATAACGAGTCATTTGAAGAACCAAACAGTTTTTCCCATTGAATGGATTATTACAAATATCCCCTTCTTTCTTCCATCCTCCTAATTCTTCCTAGTAGGTAAAGTAATTGTCACACCGAGGAAACTTAATCTCACCAACCGATGGTTTGTCGATTGAGAATGCCATCTATTTGGAATCGGTCCCAAATCAAATGTGTGACCGTAGCATAAAGGATAAAACGCCTAACCCGATCATGATAACTTTTACCCAGTCCATGTTTGTGTAACTGAATTTTATTCTCACTAGCATTATTATCATTATTATCATTATTATTACTATTACTATTATTATTGTTATTTTGCAGATGAGGTTGCGTGTGTTGACAGTGAAGCCTGCACAGAGTACTGCCAGAATCCCAGCTCATGCTCAAACATTGCCTACCCTCTCCTTATCCTTCGGCTTATGCCAGTCGGTAAGTTTCTACTACTCATTCACGTGCCCGCCTACACCATGAAAGTCCGGGGTTCGATTCCCGGCACGACCCTTGACCAAAGCAATTTTATGATACATAGGTCTTTTATCTTTCATCAAATAAATAAAAAAAATTCCTTATGAATAATTGATACCAACGTGTGCCCGTGTTAAAAAAATCAATCAATCAACAACTCTTACAAATCAGTGAGGGGAGTCTCATCATCGGGATAAACTCGAACAGACGAAACTATAAGTCCCCAATTTGGTCACTTTTTTAATCAACATGTCATTTTGATACATGTGGTCTGACTTTAATAAACAATTGGAATGAAATCCGGAGCCGAAAATAGTTATTATTAGTACTCAAAGTTTATAACACTCCTGATGAAAAAGGGTCTGGAAATATTTTTAGTTATTTTCATGTAAGTACTTTTTTTAAGTGTCTTTCGTGATTGTTTTGTTTGTCATGTTTCAAGGTGCCAAGGGACTGATGATGGCAGTCATGATTGCTGCCCTCATGAGCTCTCTCACGTCCATTTTCAACAGCGGAAGTACGATCTTCACCATGGATGTATGGCGCCGTGTACGACCACAGGCGAGGAACACTGAATTGATGATTGTTGGAAGGTAGATCTCTTTTTACATTCAACAAAAAGTTCATCGTCCAAAATTTGCCTCATTCATTACACTTTATTCAAACATATTTCACTAAGAACTGTACAAGCTATTGAAGGTCAGCAGCAATGGTCAGTATCACATCTCACTGGTCAGATCATGATAGATTTTGAGAAACGAATTTGTATTGGTATACATTTATGCTGTTTCCGAGTGTATGGCGACCAAAGAACGATATTAACGGGCCGGTCTTGCTCGCAATCACGCCTGCTTTACCGAAGACCATGGACCTAGAGTAGACCTAGAAACTATTATCCAGATGATTAGTGACGCCAATACTAGCATGAGCAGTCGACACTGCTAACCTCCTTTAAAAAAATCCACAAATGAAAAGAAGGAAAGACAATGGAAATTAGCTTTTCGTATCAAAAATCATGTTCGCTCGCGACTTCTTAGAAAATTTGCCCGATGCACCAGTTTGGCGCCTCAAAGTCTTTGGCTGACTACGCCACTATACAGCCACACTGGCGAAAAATATTACATTTTTAGCAATGACAGATCCTCCTGTGTTTGTGCTAAGTCGGTTTTGTTTGTGTAACTGTGTATGTCTACCCTCATCCAGGGCTCACAGGCCTAATTCATTTCCCATAGACTCGTGTGTTAAAGTGGCACTTAAAAGTAATTCCTAAAAAATGAGGAGGAAATTCGAGGGTTGAATGTGTACTACCAGTGGATAGAATAAATGTCTGACATTCCATATCTGACCATAAAAGGGTATTTCGACCGACTCATTTTAAAAATAAATCAGCATTTATGAAGACTACACCTGACGGGACCAAATTCATCACTTGGAGAGTAAAATGACCCTAATTCTTCCGCCAGTAAAAATATAGTTCCATAGTGGTGATATATCTTTCCAATTCGGAAAAAGTAAGTTCAGTAGGTACCCTCCCTAGAATCAGTGTTAGATTGTCAGTCATATTCATTCATTTTTGTCAATCAGCAATAACAAACTTAAAAGTTGAGCTATTGGCTCGAACGAATATCTATATTAGGCCCGTGCAACCTCCACGGCTAGAAACCCTGAACTGGGTGAAAGATGACCAAAGTAAAATCCGAGAATTGTAACCCCGTACTACTTCATATAAGCAGGTCAAGCATTCAAGTGGAAAACACTTGTAACATCGTTTTATCTATTTCAAGTGCTTTTCGCTTCTCGATTTTCTTTCAATGGTACCTCTCCAGCTGATCTAGGTGTTTTCATCAATGCTGGGTAACAAATGATTTTTTTGTAATAATAGGCCTATAAAGCTCTATCAACTTCAATGAAAGACGAAGTTTATATATATATGAACGCTAGTTGAAGCAAACACTCATTTCATTTTTATATGTATAAAACCAAGGTAAACTATCGCCATAAATATTATCATCGTAGATTTCGATCTAGGACAGTTACACAAACTAACTTTGTGAAAAATAATCATGGAATCTAAACTATTGATTGATGATTGCTAGCACAGTTATGCACGTGTGGGCCAGAGCATTAACATTGCTTGGAAAAGGACTCGACATCTGAATGAAATGCCATGCTTGTTTTTATAAGTACTCGGCAATTACACAGTTTCTTTCAGAATCTTTTGGCACATTTTTTTAAATTCATACACACAGATATTTTTGGTGGTGAATCTATTGTTCTGTACGAACTCATTTACAAGTTATCTTTATCAACCTCTAATCATTATTATTTCCCTTTTCTATATGACCTTTGACCTTTCTATACAGGGTATTTGTGTTGATTTTAGTTGGGATAAGCATCCTTTGGGTTCCTATAGTCCAAGCTGCTCAAGGTGGCCAGCTATTCCAGTACATCCAATCTCTTCAGTCTTATTTCGCACCATCCATCTTCATATGTTTTGTCATGGGCGTGATCTGGCCAAGAACTAATGAACAGGTTGGTGCCCATCACCCATCTTCCTTTATTCTCTCTCTCTCTCACATACACACGCCCACGCACCGACACACACAAATCTCTCTCCTAACTTCTTTGTCTTCTTTCTAAAAGTCCTCTTCGCATTTGACTATTGTATTGCATATTCTATTTTATTGATAATTATAACCATGATTCCAGGCGATGTTCCACGAAAATCTGAGTGTGACTGATCAAATCCGCATGAATTTAACTTGTCTCATATAACCACCCGACTAATTTGATATGTTATTAAGCTGGCCTAAAAAATACCATGCTTACAGATATATCGGAATGTAATGTCATGCATTGTTTTTTTAAACTTAAATCAAAGGGGGCTTTCTGGGGTCTGGTAGCCGGTGTGGCCCTTGGCCTGACTAGGATGATCCTGGACATCATATACCCTTCCCCAGCCTGCGGGGTAGAGGACACCAGACCCGGTATTGTTAGTGGGGTCCACTTCCTCTACTACAACTGTATCGTGACCCTGGTATCTTTGGTCGTCACCATAGCTGTCAGTCTGATTACAGAGAAACCCTTGCCTGAACAGGTAATACGCATTGGACTCTTGGTAAAATGATCTTATCATGCTTACGAAGGTTATTTCCTTGCCCCGCATACAGGTTCCCTGAAAGTTTTCCTTAAACAGTACTTTGGAACCTTTTTAGGTTCTTTACAAAACCATTTAATGTTCCTTAAGCATATAAAGAATCTTTCCTCGAGGGAACCAAATACGGGCCGAAAGAGTTCTTATCAGCACCTATTGTTTAGACTTTACATTGTCAGAGTCTGACAAGTTATAACATAGCATGCAATAAACCACAATTCATTGCCTGTATATCTTTTAGCAGAATGAAAGTAAAGTGATCAAAATTTGGTCAAGGAGGAAAACACACGAATTATTACAAAATATCCTTGGTGTATCAGGTCTAAAATGATTTATCGCCTTAGTCATTTTGCTAATGAAGCGCAGGAATTCTGAGTCGGGCCCTAATAAAAACTGACTCCGATGATAAAGAGGATAGACTGATAAACAATTGTAATGCACGTTTGAATGCAAATTATAAATATTTTTGAGCAAAACTGTTCTTTTTAGGGTCCTTTCTTTTAAAAAAAAACTTTTTGCTCCTTTTATATAGGTCATGGGTAAGACTTACTGGACCAGAGGAATGGACATCAAAGCGGGTGACAAAAATGGGAAGACCACTGATCCTGAACAGAACCCTGAGGCTGTGGAAATGAACAAGAGCAAAGAGGCCAACGAAGCCACCCAAGATGAAGTGAAAAGGGCACCGGGAGACGGAGAGGGCGCTTTGGAGGCTGAGCCAGCACCGCAAAACACGACTGAAAATGAAGGTATTTAAAATTTCCTTTTCTGCATAAACTCTGGGACTCTGACACAGTGTCAATTCTGTGATCTTTAAATTGAGGTTCTTATCATTCATTTTCGGACTTGAAATTAGTTTGGAGAAATCGTGATCATTGCACGAACTTTTTATCAATATATCAATGCAAATGAAGGAACTGAAAGCAAATACTAGTAGTTTGCTACTCAATCGAGGAAATAGGGAGTTTTCGCAACGTGACGCAGATTTCGAATCGTAGAGAATGTATTGTCAAATGCCCTTCATGACAATGAAGTCATTATCGAGGATTGCTGAATCGAATCAGTAGTTTCGTCCTTGACTTTAGCAAACGACATGTTTGCCACTTTTCGTCAGCTTCCAGACGGATGGCGAAACTTCTTTTACGATTCAACAGTTTCCGACAAAGACCTCTCAGCTTTTCATTCGACTACCATTTTCAAGACATTTGCATTGTTTTAAGATTCGTTCTGCGTCGCGGTGAAAAAATCCTTTCGGTACCCAGGTCCAGATCAAGTTTAATGATCAGAGGCCTGCCATTATTATAATAGTTATTTTTACGATTGGCAGCGGTAGGTTTGAAACTGAGCAAAATTCAGTCGAACATGCACACCACGTCCAATACAGAACGTCCCAGAAAAAGAATTGGAACTTGAAATTTTTTTGTAACACGATAGTTTATCATGTCCGCAAGGATTTATCCTAAAACACTGCATAATACGCTCATATGGCAGAGTGTATAAAGTGATTAAACTATGGAAGATGGGAGTGCTGTAGTGTTCTTGTTTTTATAAAAGAGTAGTCGAGTGGGAAACCTTCAAACCTTAGTATAGGATAAAAATTATATCCCTATATGCTCTAAGCAGTTTGACTTTGTCCTTGTAATTCTAATACGTGAAAACGAGCTTTGATTCTGTCTGTGTCACTTTCATCATCATAATCATCTTCGTAATTTTTTCCCCTCTGAATCATAGAAACCTCTGTTTTGAAGAGATGTGTCTATTGGTTTCTTGGTTACAACCCTAAGGACGACCACGAAGTGCCGGACGAGGCCAGCATGATCAAGAGCATTGACGAGAATCCGATGTGGCAAAAGTTCACCCTTGTCAACGCAATCATATTATGCGGAGTGTCAGTGGCAATGATGGTCTGGTGGTGGTAAAGAGATGCATTCCCCGAACACGTCTATCCCCACCTGGAAAAAAAAACTCCGGTTTTCTGGGTTGAATTTGATTGTATAAAAAAATTGAGTAAAATTCATTAAGCAAAATGCTGAAAAAGTCGTCAAAATCTGAAGGCGAAAACGCTCAGAAACAGAGCTGACATGTCCAAATCAACTTCTGCAGGATTGAGCCGAGATAGATCAATCATGCAGGACCCAGGCCAACAGCCTCGAAAAGGAACTGTCAGGTCTAAATCAACTCGTGCAAGATCTTTCACTGATGTCCAAATTAACGTCTGTAAAAGTCTGCAGAAGGTTACGATTGATCATCTAGCTGCAGGATCCAGGCCAAAACGCCTGGAAACGAAATAATCCAAATCGGTTCTAACTGATATTTCAAACTTCATGATAGATCCCGGAACTGCGCGGGATTGATCCAAGTCAAAACACCTGGGGACGGAACTGACAAGTCAAAAACAACTCCTCTCCGGGACCAGAATGGAGTATGATCTTCTTTGCAGGCTACGGAAAGGAGGGGTAAACCAAGGCCTTTCAAGTGACCGACTACAGTTAGCAAGAGATAAATGGTATCCATGCAAGCAATCATATGGGAATTACATTCTGGCGAGAGTTTGGTGTTTGAAATGATTTTAAACTTAGTTGACTAAATCAATTATTGGTGGTCATTCCTCCACCTCTCCAAAATCAGATTGTGAGAACCCATGACCTCCTGGTAAGCTCTTGTAACCGTTCTTCTACAAGTGTGACCTCTCGTTAAATGTTTATTTTGTGGAATTCTTTCCAAGGGCATGTGTTGGTATACAGGGTCTTAAAAGAGATTAATAGGGCCCCCTTGAAATAGATAGCCACAAATTTCCAGAATGTCAACGGTTTCTAGACTTGTAATTCTCGATGATTCAAATGTCGATCAATTCTACCTCTATTGTCAATCACTCAGATAAGTATCATGAGGTCTGTTATCATTCGATGATATAACTATATAGTAATAAAAAAACATTAACAAATAACCCTGCACTATCAACGACTAAAATATTGTCATCAATGGTTGATCTTTTACATATTTATGTTTAGGTTAATCCCTAATAATTATAGCTTCCAAATGGAGAAATATTAGTTTTGAGGTGAGTTCTCCAACAACCAACAAGTATTATTATACCAGTAATATGGAACCAATAGACATCGTTTTTGTTGAGGTACTTCGATTGGTGAGAGGTATTATGTTTTTATCTACTAGCATGACTAGTATTAGTTAAGAATTACCATACGGTCTTTAACAATCGCTTGCAGAAAGCATGTTACATATCAACTGGTACTTATCATGTATGGGCGAGCATGCACGTTATAATGTTCCTGGGTTGTTGTGATTAATGTGTTAATGCTTAAATAGATAAGATGTGGGTCATATAAATTATAATCATGAAACACCGTATAAGTATTGCTTGAGGGAAAATACTACTAGCAACCGTTGCCATGGTAATAATAATAATAATAGGCATTCATATTGCCCCATCTATCTAGAAATATTATATTCCGAGGCGCGTTGTTATTATTACCCCGGCTTTAGCTCGAGCTGCCTCTCAGCGCTCATGCATTCAAGGAATTAATCCTACCCATTCACCTCACCTGGGTCGAGTGCAGCACAATGTGGATAAATTTCTTGCTGAAGGAAATTACACCATGGCTGGGATTAGAACCCACGACCCTCTGTTTCAAAGTCAGAAGACTTATCCACTGGGTCACAATGCTCCACAATAATGGTACTCATCGGGTCTACCTATGGAACATTCATCACAAGGAATCTATGCGCCAAAATTAATTTCTGAGCTCTTGTTAGTAAATCATAATGATATGAACTATGATAAACAATTGTTGCTATGGAAGAGAGGTCCCTTTATTAGCAACAGTTGCTATGACTAAATAGATCAAAACTCTTGTGCTATAAGGGAATATGCTTTAGATTAATTTATTGTGACATATCGCTCGTGAAACTGTAATTTCCTCAAGCCCAATAAAGCTCAGTTACAGTAAAAGTAAATATGTTACCTGGTAACCGTTGCTATATTTGGAAAACTCACGTTGGCACCCCCTGCTAAAAATGTTTATGTAATAACTTACTCTACCGTTGTGCCAATTTTCATGCTTGTACAATTTTCTTCTTTTTTTCACCAATCACCTAGACTATAGTGGCTTTATGTATATTGCATGTAGATAAAACGCATCATTGATGTTCGATCCCATTTCTTATTTTCCGTTGGGACACTGTCAATGCAAAAATATTTTTTTTTTTTGAAAATTTGAATCCTTGTGTTGTTATTACATGTGTGTATATTTACAAATTAAAAATATGTGAAATATAATATGTATGACTCCCTTTATCTGTATTTTCTGTCGGAATGTGGATGGGTTCACGTTTAAAGAAATAAAGATATAAAACAGTTAACATTTAGTTAAGGGGATGGTCAGTTAATCATTAGTAAAAGATGAGATAATATAATTGTTTTTGAGTGGCAAAGTACATGTCGTAAACATGGTAAAGAATGCTCTCGACTACCATGTCCTCGTTTGGTCTGTATTTAACCCCCCCCTCCTTCATCTTTCTCCCTCAACAAAAAAAGATGAAGGAGAAATAAATAAAAAAAACACTTCCCTAACCTTCATAACGGATTTGTCACACAACGCAAATGGATATATGAAAACTTTACAAAATGTATGTGTTCTCTCTTTTTGAGCGGAAGGTGCACAAATGTCACATAACCTGAAGCCAAAAACATCACGTGGTCACATTTAATCACTGGAAAGACTCCTGTGTACTTGAGTAAAAAGTACTTGATGGCTATGCGATATCATACACTGGACACCACCTGCCTACCCGGCACTTGTCACCCATTGTCCAAAAAAATAAATCAAAACAACGCAAACGTTTGGGTTATTGTTATCGCCATCAGTTCTCTAAACATCACCTAACACATGACCTTCATCAGCTGAACTATTAAATATCTATAAATAGGAAATAGAATGGGAATGCTTGGTATTGCCCTTTTCTCTTCTTTTCTTGAGTTGGCATGTTCAATTCAACTTCAGTACAACAAAATCAGCATTATCATGCAATCATGAAAAAGAAATACTTTTTCTCCGGGCTTTTTCTGTAATTCTGCATCTTTTCAACTTGTTAAATACAGATATGAAATCATAGAAAACCATTTAAATAATCTCTTTTTCATGTTATATTGTAGCAGAGCCTGAATTTGGCATACCAACATAAAACGTGTATCAAGTTATTATGAGGTAGCATAGCTCCAATTTGCAGAGCCCCCATGTAAACCAGTATTTAAATTACTGATGGAGCTACCCTGCTAAAATAAAACTAAAGAGATAAATAAATAAATGAATAATCAATCAATCAATATATGAATAAATAAATAAAAATATAAATACATTAATAAATGAATAAATAACTAGATAAATAAATTTGACAAATTGTCATGTAAGATATATATGATATCACATAAAATCATTTCCCTAATTATTTGTTTGCAATGGCGGAATGGAAACAGGCTGTGATTCCATGGTAATGCAACACCAATGGGACCCAGAGGGCCACGAGTGACGTGACCAGCTGGGAGACTGTGCGCAAACCAGAAGCCGCGGAATCAGTTACCTGGGTCATTGGTTCCCTACGGAAGATCTGGTAATCGCATACTGACCCAACTGTCGGTTCATGGCGGCAAAGTGGAAAATGATTGAATTTAGATTTGAAAAGATGAACAAAAGAACAACCCCTCAATTGCAAATATTCGAAAAATATGTGTATATAAATACGGCATAGTATTATGAATAGTTGAAGGGCAGAATGCATTGTAAGTAGCCAAGGGTCAAGGTAAATTGCCAATTCGTCTACTGCCAATCGTCCATTCACCAAATATTCTATTTTCATTTCGTATGATGCCATTCCGTCCATCAACATTTTGTCTAACGACCATTTGGTCCAAAAAACATTTGGTCCAATCATCACTTCGTCTAATCACCATTTCTTTTATGACCATTTCGTCGCATAATCAGTTGGTCTGATATCCATTTCATTTTCATTCATTTTGCACAATTAAAACTTAGTCCGATTGGATCGAATGGTATATATCCTTTATAGTAAAAACATGGGGAGGGGAAAAAGAGGAGGGTAAATTCAAGGATAGAAGTGAGAAATAGAAGAAAGGAAGAAAATAGCATAACGATTTATGTTTTCAAAAATATACAATAAAAGACTTTGCCCCTTTGCTTGACGGTCGACTTTGAGTGGTAGTGGGCGATCCCAAAGTGGTTTGATTTTACAACGAACTTACAAAAGCGGACTCGCACACATTGAGGTTCCATCAACCTTCCTCACACGCAACCAGTAAAGAACGTTAATTATTTCAAAGGTGTCCATTGTCAAGATCCAACTACCTCCTCATTCCACAGTTTTCCTTCAGTCGTATGAGGCATATCTTCATTCCTGTCTGCCGTTCCCATTCAGGTAAGCAATTCTAAATCGATAGAGCTTCTTTTTTATTTCATTACTTTACTCTAAGTTTTATTTCCCACCTGTTGTCTAAATTAGCCTTTAAGTTATTTTCTCAGCACAATAGTTTCATGTGTTCCTCCCAAATACTAATAGCTGCTTTTACCATGTTTACTACATTGTACGTTGTTTCCATTTTAAATGGTAAATTAAACCAAACTAAACCATTCTTTTTAAAAGAATCAATTTCACCATGTCTTCAAAGCTTCATCAATTGCAGAGCCGCATTAACTCTTAGACATTGTAACCTATTCTTATCCATATGGGCGTCAATCAGAGAGGACCGGGACAGTAAAAACTGTGGGCACAATATAGAACCCCCCCCCCCCTCGAAAAATGAAATCAGATATACGTGAAAATGATTTAAAAATAAATACATAGGCGGGTATTTTGCAACTTGGGTTTGACCATATAAATTAGATCTCCAAGTGGTTGTTCTTTTTTTTTCATTCATATAAACAAATATGCAATAACATTTCATAAAGGCTGAGCGTGTGGCGGGACACGCCTGTATATACAGTTCTAAAAAATAGTATTTTAGCAATCGCGCTCTCGACGGTTGCTCGTAAAATCCCATTCAATTTAGAATGGATTCAGGCAGCAAGCACTATTATTCTTGGAACTGAATAATCATTAAAAGTTCAGGCACCTCACTGCCTGGCCATTGATAAATATCAGGTGAAGATGAAGATTATATGACTTTTTTCTACAGGTCATTTAGATAACGGCCAATACGTTACATAAGAGAAAATATTATATTTTGCCGGACGTCGCTTGCTGAACCCGCTTGCAGAAATAGAAGTAGATTTTTTAAACGAGGATGTGACGGGTTTATTCGACGGAATCGGTTTGGATTCGGGTCCGGGGGCAGTGGTAAGAGGGAGAGGGGACAGTTTCTCCAATGATTTTTTACGTAGTGGGATGGAAGAAAATTGTGAAATGGGAACAGGAGGCGCGATAGCACAGTATAAACAAGATAGAGGAGGGGTTTCGGCTTCCGATGACCCGGGTTCGACACCCACTTGGTGCAATGGTGCCCTTTCGTAAGGCATGAATGCTCATTATCAAGTCCCTCTGGTTGCTTGCGTACAAGCAGTTGTGCTTTCGTAGCAATCACGCTAACAAAACTCACTACCATTAACACAAGGGAGAAAGAACAGTTAAAAAGATAATTGAGCCCTATAACTCTAAAATACCTTTATAATTCTATGGAGGAAAAACTATGACACATCCTTTTGGTCATCTCCCCCCCCCCCCCCGACCCATTAAAATATCCTGACATCACCCCTGCCTCGGGATATATTTTTTTATCATGAAATAACTTCTCCTCACAAAACTGCAGATTTTGAGAAGGCCGAGGATTGATGAAGAAAGAGTATACTGTCAGAATATTTCCCTTGATATTCATGATATAGAAGTATGGATCAAGAAATCCGTTTAGGTGTGATTCCAGCAGATCAAAGGATTACCTTGTCTTGGAGCAATATCAACGTGACCTTTACACCAGGCAGAGGATTGTTGGACAAGGTGAGAGGGCGCCCTTCGCCTCCATCGACACGCATTCTGAAAGAAGGTAAAGGATATAACAAAGGTGTTATTTGTATTTGGGATTTTATGACAATAGAACAGAAAGTATTGTTGAGGTTGAAAAAATTATGTGAGGGTAGGGGTCTTGATTTCTCTTTATGTTGTCGTTTTGTGCAGCAATGGACAACGAATAATCACTGTGATCATGGCAGTGTTCATGAACTTGTGTAATCAGTCAGAAAGTGCATTCCATAATTATGTTTAACAGAGACATATGTTCCAATGTGTCATTGTCGAAATAATCGATTGATTTCAATGACGTATGGTCTGGAAGTATGGTAGGACGTGCAAAACAACCCTGAGCCCTATATTATTACTTCAAAAACGAATAGCTAGAATAATGACGTTCAACCATCATACTTATCAATCTGCTCCTTTATTTTATGATCTAAATATTCTCGATATTTTCCAACAATACCAATATTTGATAGGAGTATTTATGCACGATTTAATTAGTAATTGGTTGCCACATAGTTTTATTGATTATTTTTCATTTATAGACCATCCTTACAATACAAGAAATAGAGAAAAGCGAAATGTTAATCGTGAGAAAAATAATACCAATTTGGGAAAACAATCAATTTCATTTTCTGGTCCTACTTTATGGAATCTTCTGCCAAGTAATATTAGAAACACCCCCAGTCGTAAGACATTTAGCAAAAGCAAATTGTTAAAATTAATGCTACTGGAAGATTACAATTAATTTGGTATGATAAAATACTGCCTGAAAACAAATAATTGTATATATAGATTTTGTGAATAATTAAGACTATTTTTTTTCTTGTAAATAGTGTAAATACATGTATGTTCACTGAAAATGATCGAAACTTTCTGCAACAGTAATAAGAAGAATTAGTTTTGAATTTGTTGTACAATATTGAGATTTAGTTAAATTTATTGTTTAAACTATGATAATGACATTATTTGGGGCTAACCTCGATTTAATAGCATTATTATGTTAGCTCCAATTACCAAATGTTTTTTATTATATGTGTTGTACTATTCCTTGTAATTGTACCTGACAGTGATATTTGGTAATAAATTCAATTCAATTCAATTCAACTATTTTGTTATACTTATAAGCTACAGTAATCCTAACATCCACTGGCGGATCCAGGGGGGGGGGCACAGCCGGCCCGTGCCCTCCCCCTTGAGAATCAATATTAAAATTTGTAATATAAAAATGCCGTTAAAACGGAAGTGTGCGTCCCCGCGCCCCTTTCCTTAAAGTGAAGACCATTTTATTTTATTTTTTGGCTTGTTAAAAGTTCCTCGAAAAAATGTGCCCCCCCCCCTTTTTGTAAAATCCTGGATCCACCCCTGTTCACATCTGATTTGCTCAAGGCTACTTTTCCTACCCCCATCCCTCTCTCTCTCTCTCTCTCTCTCTCTCTCCCTCTCTCTCTCTCTCCCTCTCCATCGGCTTTATGGTTTTTTTTGGTTTGTCTTTTTGTTTTTTTCTAGTATCTGGTGTTGCCAAGCCAGGAAGACTCATGGCACTAATGGGAGCGAGGTAAGTTTCACAGAACAAATTTTATTAAACCTCTTTTTTTTTCATTGTGTATGATTTTAATCAATATGAACAGTTCGAGTTCGAGCATGCGCAAGTCTCTAGACTCTAATAAAGATCACCTTGCTCGAGTGACCATGTTCTTGCAGAAAAATTATGTGTATAACTTTTTGGTAACCAAGTCCCCGGACCAAGTCACTTTACAGATCTCACACTTGTTAGAATTCACACTTTGTCATGTGACATGAACTATAAATTAAAAGGGTGAAGTGGGAACACAATTGTTGACAACTTGAATTATATGTCGGGCAGCATGGCCTGGCCACATTCTATATTATATATGATAGTGATTATTAAGCCAGATCTATGCCGTACGGCCGGTACACTTCATTTTTCTTCCAGTGGCGCAGGAAAAACCACTTTGCTGAACGTACTGACTAATCGAGGTATCTCTGACCTAGAGGTGACTGGGAATGTACTGCTAAACGGGCAACGCATGAGTGAGCTGGGCCCAGCATTGAATGAACTGATCGGCTATGTTCAGCAAAACGACATTCTTCCACCGACACTGACCGTGAGGGAATACCTGGTATTTACGGTAAGCATGGTTTCAATTTGATAAAATTAAAATATGTAACTTTTTTTCTACATTACTAGAATGATAGCGCTGGCCCAAATTGCCATACGGACTTACTAAATTTGATTGCATGTGCTTTATTTATGTAAAGGCTTTTAGCGGTCTTAAAGATTCCATATGATGATAGTAATTAAAGCTTGTGTATAGTTTTGGTAAATCCACCAAAATGCACCTATCACTATTCCAATTCATTGCTAGCTAATATGAATGGATATGCCCTATAACAGTTATGATGTGGAGGATATGAAATGAAAATGTGTTTTACAGGATAAATTTTGCAATTTTACATGGAAATTTAACTTGATCGGGTCACCCGATCAAATTAAAATATCTGCGTGTTTTTGTCTTTCAATTAAATCCTATTCCAAATCATGGAATGGGCTGAAACTTTCAAGATATGTTCTTTGTCTGTAACTTTTGGATATCCTATCACTAAATTTATAAGATAAGTGCTTGAATGCCCATTTTTTTAAATTTAAAACAAGCATCGCCGAGAGAGAGCGCTATATATCCAAGATTTGAATATTTGAAATTTTCTCAGAGAAGTGCAGTTGGAAAAAATATCTAACGGTCTCTACGCTTCAGTAAGACTGTCATATTAGATGATATTCGATTATCGATCACATTATTGACCCTTTACCAAAGCTATACACAGGCTTTAAAACTCACTATTTTCTAATTACATATTCGTTTACACAATCGGAGGAACGAAGGTAGGTTTTCATCATTTAGCACCGAAAACAAATGCCGGAATTTGCAATGTAGTTTGCCCCTAATTGGTAAAGTTATTATTTCTGTTCTATACTCACTCTATTCCTCAGTACAAAAAGCAATATTTAAATACATTATTTGAATAAGGTCCCAATTGACATAGTTTTCTGTCTCCTTAGGGTACGATGACGATGTACAAACGACTCACCTCGCAACAGATCTACAACAAAGTCGACGAATTGTTAACACAGGTACATCATTATGTTATATAAACAATAGTCCGATTCATGCAATTAAAGTAGCTTTGTGCAATGCTATTCCCATAAACATGATAAAAAGAATATATCTGTGTAAAATAAGGCAGATTAGCACTTGTAGAGTTTTTATTGATGTCACTCTGCGAAAGTTGTCATTTCCATTTTGTGTAAAAAGCAGAGTAGAAATATACTCCCTCTCAACTTTTCATTTTAAGCTGGCGCCATTTAGTGCAGTGTGGGAGACCACAATCGTCATCACTGATTCTATACTTCTTCCACTCTCAATAATTTTGTTTTCTCTAATATATACACGTACATCTCGATTATCTCGGGAATAAACGTCAACCACTCATCATTGTGTTTTCTTTTTAGTTTTCTATGTTAGATTGTGCTGACAGTTTGATCGACGTGGGAACATTCTGCATATCTGGGAGTGAACGCAAACGGCTTTCTGTTGCCTGCAAGGTTAGGGGTCCTAATAACTTTTGTTGTGATAATTATGGACTTGACCTTTAAAATTTAATAAAGATCCAGTAGGATTCATCATATTGAACTCTTATATTACGATTCCAAATCTTACAAAAATGTATTTGACGATTTGACTGTTTCTGTTGTTCAAATTAGCGCCCCATCTCGGGAATGTTTCGTTTAAATAAAATCAATTATTTTAACTCTTAGCTAAGTTGCAACTTTAGTGTTTGCTTGCCTGAAGGTTATGTGCAAAGATGGGTGTGTAGTGATATTACAACTTAAAAGATGAATGTGTACACAATGTTCATGGGGGGTCGGGGACCTATTTGTGTTTTTTTTTCACATTATTCATTTTAAAGTTTGCCTCCCGATAAAATGAAATTTCAGATTCAATTTTTCACAGAGCTCGTGTTTTACGATTTTTTTTTCTTTCAATTTTATCTCAGTTTATTCAAATGTTAGCAGTGAATATTATTATGAATCAGTAACGGACCGTGACCCGGAGGAGACAAAGCATTGGGGGGCACTGCATTGTTTGTGAACAATGCTGTGCCCCCCCCCATACTTTGTCTCCTCCTGGTCACGGTTTGCCACTGTTATGAATTACCAAAAATTAATACATTTTAAATATTTCTCCCTTTACAACCAAACAATATATGTTTTAACTGTTATCCGACTAATTTCCATAGCTATTTGGTGAGAGACGATTGTTATTTCTTGACGAGCCGACTACTGGTCTTGATTCCTACGTGGCTCAGCTCCTCATTGGTAACCTACGTTCCTTGGCCGACCTCGGGTACAACATTGTCTGTACTATTCACCAACCATCATCACAGGTCTTCAATATGTTTGATCAGTGAGTATAACAGTATAAGCTCTTTGTCGGTGGTGGGCAGTGGCGTAACTACGGGGGGGCATGGGGGGCACGTGCCCCCCCCCCAATCGGCTGGCCGAAAAAAAAGGGGGAAAGGAGAAAAAGAGGGAAAGAGGAAGAGAAACGTAGTGGGGGAAAGAAGAAATTGTTGTTTATCATAGTGTTATATTATGTCATATAACATAAGAAGCATTTTTTCACAACTTTATGAAACATTATTTGCTTAATTGTGTCTTCATTGTTCCTGGTGCTCGCATAGAATTTTTAACGAGATATATAGACCTGCTCCATGTGTTTTGATGTAATTCTAACAAAATCAGCAAGCGCTTGGCACTCGCATTAGATGACTATGGTGAGATATGTATACTCTGACTTAATGGATTCGTAACTATAGTCCTTAAAATATCCATGTTTGTGGTCAATATATAAATAATTTCAGCTCGCGCTTCGCGCTCGCATCATTTGGTTAGTCAAATACGTAGGGTCTTAGAGAATTCCTACAAACAACCCTCAGAATGCCCCTCTTCAGGTCTATATTTCCTCAATTTTCAGCTCGCGCTTTTGCGCTTGCAGTATTTGATTAGTAAGATGCGTATGATAATCATGATTACATGACTACAAAAGGTGCTTCATGACTGTGTTTAGATGTAATTCTAACAAAATCAGCAAAGGATGGCAATAGCATTAGATGACTATGGTGAGATATTTATACTCTTAATGGATTCTAAAATATAATCCTTAAAATTTCCTTGTTTAGGGTCAGTATATACAAAAATTTTAGCTCGCGCTTCGCGCTCGCATTGTTTGTTTAGCGAGACAGTTAAGTATCATGATTACAAAACAATTCGCTTATAATGTCAATTTTTAGCCCTCAATATCAAAAATTTTCAGCTCGCGCTTCGCGCTCACATTATGTAATCAGTGAGATACATATCCGTTTGATGGCACTGCATGTCCTTAAAATATCTCTATTAGGTCAGTATACCTGACAACTGAGCGCGCTTCGCGCGCTCCCTAAGTGACCCGAAAATTTTGCTGGTGCCCCCCCAATGCCGTGACCCACGGTACGCCACTGGTGGTGGGTGCATGATGGGCCCTTACGAAAAAGAGCAAGAGTAAACAAAAAATAAGAAATAAAAAAAGAAAACGGCTATTGCAAATTATATATTAAATGGAAATGTTAAAAATTACCCTCAATACCTTCAGATTTTAAGAATGCTCTTGCGAAAAGGTTCATATTATTTTGTCGAGTTGAATTACATTTTGTGATACTTTTTAATCCTCTTCTTTGTATAATTCTTTATTCAGACTATTCCTTTTGGCAGACGGACGCTGTGTTTATTTCGGTGAACGCGAAGAAGCTGTCCCCTATTTCTCGGTGTTTGGATATACGTGCCCGGACACCTTTTCTCCGGCGGACTATTTGATAGACCTCCTGGCTATTAAACCAGGGAGGGAATGTGCATGCTTAGATAGGGTCGAGGTAAAGAAAAATATATAGATCTAGATTTCACAATTGTGAAAAAAATTACGCATATGCTGTATGATCTCAGGAAGGATGGGGACAAACTCACCAATTGCTTTCAGACCTCTAGCGAGGAGTCGAGACGTGAAGGCAGTGCTCGACAATTTCTAAGGGGCGCTTCCTCCAACGCAGGGTTTATTTAAGAATCTGTCCCTCCCCTTCCCCATAGCAGCTTAGCGTAATATTGTAAATGCTACCCCTATTGTTATCCATGCCCATTCCTATTCAAAGACGTTTGATTACTTGCCGGCGAAAAGAAAAAATCAGACACATAGAAAAGCAGCATTACCTCGAATTTGTGGGTTTTCCTGCTCTGTTATCTTTCACTTCGTTTATTGCCTTTATTCATGTTTGATAGATTTATTTCTGGTATTTATTTACCATGTGGTAGTATCTATTGGTGTTTATCAATGTAATAGAGATGCAGAGAATACTGACACATGCGGGATGGGAATCTTTTATGTCATCTTTTGTATTTCTATGTAAAATTATGAAATCCATGAAATCTAACAATTATTTTATCTATCGAGTATGATATAACTTTACAAATACGTAACCCATCACACCCCATTAGAAAATACGGTTTTGATAAAAATGTTCGTCTTTTTGTTTGGCAGAGCATAGCTAATGCCTTCTCGGAGAGTACAATGGCCAAGACTGTGCACGACCTGCTGTGTGAGGAGTATGAACGTGTTGGAGACAATGAAGTAAGAGCAGGAGGAGGATGATGATGGTGATGATGATGATGATGATGGTGATGGTGATGATAATGGTGGTGGTGGTGGTGGTGATGATGATGATGACGATGATGATGATGGTGATGATGATGATGATGATGATAATGATGATGATGATGTTGGAGGTGGTGGTGGTGGTGGTGGTGATAATGGTAGTGGTGGCAATGGAGATGCAGGTTGTGGTGGTGGCGATGGTTGTTTTGAAAACGACATGTATCTTCAAAAAGATATGTTTTCATGTTACTGTTGAAGAGAAATAGTTGATAAAAGGGGTCATCTTTGATATCTATTTATGTTAAAAAATAGCTTCAAACATAGATTAAGACGGGCTCACAGAATAAAAACCTACCCACACCGTCCACTATTACATTGATTAAGACAACGTTTCATATCGTGCTCTGCATATTGGATTCACTGTACATGTATACAAACAAAATGAGAAACATCGTTATTTGGATCTTATTTCTCATTATACTTTCGAATGATTTTCTTTACATACAGAGCATTCATTTAGAAAGCAGTGTTTCAAAAAGGTAAGAATATGTAATTTCAAAGTATTAGTGCATGGTTGGGTTTACAGAAAAAAAACCTAATATCACGTAACCGCAAAGAGTTTCATCAGCACAGCATTGATATGGACATAAAGAAACATTTGCAACACTCTTTCGTTTTTAAAGGTATAATGCTGTTCTTGTTGCTGAAGATATTCCAATTTGATTCGGAATAATAGTAACTATAGGAGTTATCGAGAAATCGATTGGCTGAAATTATTTTATATGAGCTGTGAAATGACCCAATCAACAACAAATTTGACACGCCTCGCTTTGACTCGGCTATTTCCCGATTAAAATGTACTCCTCTTTATTTATATTTATAAGATATCACACCCGGGGAGTGATTTGCATAGGCGAATAGGGGGGTCCCACCCCCTCGTAATGAACAAGCAAATAGATGAGGAAAATGAGGAAGAAAGGAAAGAAAGAACGAAAACTAGTACGGGTCTAAATATGAGAGGTCTGCGTCTATAAAGTCTGCAATATATCCATCAAGTCTATCATTTTGTACAATAAAGAAAAATTACGTTGTCATTAGGGCGTTTTGCCCCTTCCTCCAACCAACCGCCCCACCCCCTCGTTCTCTTTCCTATAAAAATTCCCGGACACCGCCTTTGTTAATGCTGCATTTTATTTTGCAGCAAACAGGCACCAAGGATGTCTCAGTTCATTTATCTCTTTTGGAGGTGTTCGATTGGTCTCTGGCGGTACCCACTCCTCATTCTACTTCGTTTCTTGCTAATCACAGTGAGTTGATCTAACATTGGATTATTTCACAGATATATATTCTTAATAAAAATTGTATTTTCTGTACTATGAAGGAGAATGTGGCACTGACGAAAACGACTGTTCCTAAAAGTGTCGGATCCAGATGGGGGCACATACGGCTCTTTGCCCCCCCCCCCTTTGAGAGTCATAGGAAATAGTGATAAATGTCGTGTTTACGCAAGCTTATTGCTTGTTAAATCTTTTTTTCCGTGACATAAATAGCCATGGGGGGCTTGCCATTTTGTTTTCCTGAAAAGAAATGTCCCCTCCCCTTTGGAAAATACTGGATCCGCCCCTGGTTCCTGATGAGATTTTATTTCAATTCTGCATGGTTGTCGAGAAACGTGCATGGTTTACTTTACATTCTTTCCAAAAATCTCCGTTTTTGACAAAGCGTTGATTTTAGTGTATGCAGAAAAAAATAAGAGCCATGAATTGAATACGTTTTCAAGAAGTTCGAAGTTCCATCAAAGAATTTATGAATTTCCAAACTTATCATTTTGTGACGTCATGAGATGGCGATGGTTGCCTTCTCGAGATTACACATGCAGATTTCCCCTCACAAAAAATATAAAGTTTAACAAATACATGTCTGTAATGTGTTAAAAGAGGCCGACCAAGACGACAATGTTGCGTTTTTCTGAAAAAATATTACCTTAAATAAAAAAAAACTTTAAAATACCCCCTTACTCTCTCCCTGTCTCTCTCTCACTCTATCCCCCTCCTTCTCTATCTATCTATCTATCTACCTATCTATTTATCTATCTATCTACCTATCTATTTATTTATCTATCTATATACCTATCCCTCTCTTTGGTTTTTTTTTGTATTTAATCTATCTATTCAATAAATATGTTGCTTTATCACATTCTTTCAGTGCGCATGCGTGCTACTGATGGTGATATACGTGCATCCAGATGACACATACACAGAGTCACGTGCTAATGGCATCCAGGGACTACTATTCTTTATGTCATCATTTTTCATCATATTCAATTCTCTTCTCATACTTTCCGTAAGTATATGATTATAATGATTTATACAAATTCTTCAATTCCATAGCATAACACAAGAATCAAATAAAATCTTTCTGGGTTATTTTTTTCCAGTGGATATTTTTTCGTGAAAGGAAACGTGTTTATCACTTTTTAAATTCAGCTGTACAGAATGTTAAATGAAATGAATGAAAATCTTCTTTGACTGAATCTTATCGATAAGTACTTTAATGATTTAATTTAATTGTATTCCTGTAAAAATTAATTAACGAATGGTAATAAGTTAGTGTATGAACATCAAGCCGCTACTTACTATTTTTCCGACAAAAAGGCATTTACTTGTTTTTTACTATAATTTTTTTTTCTCTCTCTCTATACGGATGTTGCTTTTGCATTAGGGCCAATTTTCTTTTCTCATGTATTGTTTCATCGTTTAAATGTATTTCATAAAATTCATTACATGCTTTAGGTGTTACCCAGCGATCTGCCGTTGATTGTACGAGAGCACAGGGACGGACTATACCATCTCAGTTCATATTATATTACCACTTTCCTCGTACAGGTAAAGTATTATCATCAAAAATGAAAATAATGCAGGAATATGTATATTTACTTTAAAAAATATTGGGTAAAATTTTAACCAGCACGAGGATAATTGTGTGTCGAACCAATTTCGGGCAGTACTTTACCAAATGCGGGAAGCATATTGTCCAGTAAGGTTAAAAAATAAGCAGCAATTACTTTAGAATTGGCAAAATTTTCATCACACTGGATAATAAAAATGCCCCAAACAAATGCCCAGTGTCGGTTGGACACTTAATTACCCTCATGGAACATTTTTTAAAAATACATTTCTAGTGTACGGGGAAGTAATCATGTCGATATTCCTCATCGCCATGATTAACTATAAATTTGCTGTCAGATAATGTATTTTAAACAATTTTTTCTAAGAACAAGATGCACTTAAATTCTTAGGAACCAAGAAAAGGCCATTTGTTTATCCTTCACAAAATGTTATACAAGTATCCGGCATTTAAAGATCAACTGTCCTTGATATCACGGTGTAATAATGTATTATATTGTCTGATATTATGAAAGTATCATATAAATGGGCATGGACGGCGCCAATGAGGGAAGGGTGC
Source organism: Lytechinus variegatus (assembly GCF_018143015.1). Classification (NCBI taxonomy): domain Eukaryota; kingdom Metazoa; phylum Echinodermata; class Echinoidea; order Temnopleuroida; family Toxopneustidae; genus Lytechinus; species Lytechinus variegatus. Next base: position 28,386,898 of record NC_054743.1, on the reverse strand, counting down.
GATCGAACGTGATTATTTTAAGAAGTGGAGAGGAAAGGGGAGAAAAAAGTGGGGGACGAAAATAATACAGGATAATGAGCATAAAAGGAGGGGTTTTATTCCTTTTACTGTATAATACCCTATTATTTTTCATATCTTATTGAAAAAATTGAATTAACATAATACAGCAACATTTTTGAAAAAATAAAAATAAACATGATAAAAGATTAAACCCCCCCCCCCTCCCCAAACCTTAATTTCATGTGGTACCGCCCTTGTTAATGGGGCTATACTCGCCGGGAGAAAATCGATTCCTGGCCCGAATTATAATGACGAAATTCATTTCACACCCAGAGTTCACTTTTGTTCTTGTTGGTTTCTGATATACCTGTCTAGCCTGAATTTGTACAAAAATATCAACCAATAGTTTGAATGCGCTAAAAAAACACCGAGCCCTTTTTTTTAACAAATACTGTACATGTTTAATACTTGAAACACGAAATAATCATGATCATGCTCTATGTCTAAATTGTATTTGTATTATATCCATATTGTATTGTATTTGTATTTATTGAGAACAAGCAAGTTATGTGATAATTCATTACAATAATGTTATTCAACTTCCATTCATCAGAGTATTATAGGATCGTGCTTCATGATTGCGTCGACATGCGCAGTCTACTTCGTCGTCGGTCTCAAGAAAGATCCTCAAACATTTTTCAGCGCCATGGGTATCCTCATCATCGTCTTCCTTATCAACGTCGGTTTCGGTAAGTGTTGTTCAAAAGCATTTGTACCTAAACCGTACCATTACCATACACGTTCATGTATCTTCTTGATTACATGGAAAGCGTTTTATCCCGAATCGTTTAACACAGGCCGTATAGTTATATTATTCATGAACATAATTTTTTTTACAAAATAAAATGTAAATATTCCTTCGGAATAAAATTATAAAACAGCTTCTATCATGTTTCTAAGCAATGCACATTAACATGGCTACCATCAGGCGCCCAAGCATTAAAATAATTCCTTCCCACTGCGTACCCATTGATTTCACCTGGGTGAAGGGTGGCAAAGGTACTTGCTGTCTTGCCAAAGGACGCCAGCTAGTGTTGCATTTGGGATGCCCTTTCCAGAACAATCGTGTATCACGCGCGTTATTTTACAATTATGTATTTATATATATTGATATATTATTTGAAGAAGATTTTACTAATAATAGGTGGATGGGTGACTAATTAAAATCATCGTATTTATATAATCGTCGCCATTTGGTGTGACGTCCAATGAGCTTTCCTTCGTCGAAGCCCTACTTATGAAAGTGACTGGCGCGTTTCATGGGAACACACCATTAACTATTTCCCCATAGACTCATGTGTTAAAATGATATTTGAAGAAACCGCCAACAAATAAGTCTTAATAATGACACCATCCAAACCTTTATCATTTGGTAGTTCATCAAATATCATTCAAACGGTAAAAATATTTAAAGTGTTTAGGGCATTTTTTCGTGCTTCAGGGGCTCAAACCCAGACTACATGCAAACATGGTTGCAGTCACGGTGCTCACAGGGTTTTTTGGGGCAACTAATTAAGTTCCCATAAAATCCAGCATTGACAAATTGATGCTCTCCCGTGGAACTGAACAGATCCAGTATTAATCCCTCTTTATGCCCATATGAAATCAAATGTTCAGATATGCACTGTTGATTTTATATGAATATTTTTCTAACGATTACGTCTAAAGGGGGGTCCCAAAATTACCGGATCCCATTAGTGGTGTACGTCCATAATCTGGAGAGATTGAAGAGCGCCATCATATTCAACTGTTACTACTACGGATAAGAATTTTTACTTGTTTTGATTTGTTCTTGCATTAGTCAGGTCAAAATCTCGAGCTTGTGGGGGTAAACATGTCAAAATCACTATGGAACGCCAAATTAATATTTATTTTATTACTCAAAATTCGCTAAAATATTTGGGTTTATTCAGTCTCCCTTTATAGACGGTCCCATGAGTTTTAAACAGCCGATACAAAACTTCCTTCAAATTAGCAGTACAAGAGTCGTCATTCTAAAATCTCATTATTTTGGCGTTCCATACACTGTAATTTTGATATTCATATATCGTGATAAAACACTTTCCATGTAGTGGACAAGATGCATGTATGTTTGATCAACGTTCAATAAGGCTTTCTGCTCTTTTTTGCTGCACCTCATTCTCATAAATATGCTTTTTATATGTTTTGATAATGATTTCCTTTTGTATCTTGTGTATGTTTTTCCATGTTTTCATTGAGAATGTAATAAATTGAAATGATTTTAATAATATTACTATTTGATTTTGTTTCTACCCCCACCACAACCTATTATAATCATAGCCGCCTTGGTGTCAGCTATCTATGAAACGGCTGGGAATACAGTCTCGCAGTCGATACCCCTCGTCTTCCTCTCGAACGTTCTCGGGGGTTACTTCTGTCTCCTTGGGTACGTTGTTTTTTGTATTGTTTTTTATTGTTATTTTGCTTTTAACGTCCTTCATTTATCAACGATTGACATAGTCTTGGTAACCAAGATTTTAGGAAATTCACTTCTAACAAACGAATTTTTTTTAACGAATGATGACAAAATAACTCGATTGATTCATTGGTGATCTGGTAATATAGTAATTGTCTGTTTTCTCGAGGATTGTGCCTCTCAAAATAGTACCTTCAAATCGCATACATTTGTAATTCCGAAGGTTCGTTAATCCGAAAAAGAAATGAGGTTCGTAATTCCGAATGTTCTTTAGTCCGAAAACTAAATGATTAACTAACCTAATTTCGTTTTCGGACTAACGAACCTTCGGAACAACGAACCTTATTTCGTTTTCGGATTAACGAACCTTCGGAATAACGCCACAAAGTTCGGATTAACGAACCCTTTTACGTTTTCGGGTTAACGAACATCGAGGTATACGCAATTTACGTGTTTCGGAATTACGAACCTTCGGAATAAAGAACCTTCAGAATTACGAAGTGTAACCCCTTCAAATCAACCAGCTGCCAGTAGGGCCTACAATCAAGTAGAACATTTCGAAATTTATATAAACTGAAAAAAACTACCATGACGTGTTTTTTCATGTGTGGTTTTCTTTTTTCACTCTCTGGTGATTGTTATGTTTCAGGTCTATTCCACATTTTCTGGACCCACTTTTGTACATCAACTGGTTGCCATGGGGATATGAGATGTTATCAATTAACCAATGGCGAGGGGTTGAACTTGGTAAGATTTTGAATATCTTTGAACTTGTTTATATGATGGCACTCGGACAAAAAATGGTTTCGACTCATCATGGTCATATTTTGAATGAAAAAATATATGGATGGGTAAATGAACAGATTTGAGTGATTGTATGAATAAATGAAAAAAATAGAAGAAATAGATTTACATGTGATATGACTGATGCTTTTTCTTCTACAGAATGCACTAACACTTCATGTTTGACGGGAGATGATGTGCTACATAGATGGGGACTTGACAAGGTAAACGAATCCCTAAACTTTGCCCCGCCCCCTCTCACTCCGTCTTTCGCATTTTCTACCACTCCCTCGTTGACAGTCCTCGAAGGCCAAGTCCAGGGGTTGTGGAATGATGGAGGGGGCGCCCCCAACCTATTTCCGTAACCATGTACAAAAAAATGAAATGGCCATCAGATTATATGCATATTCAGCCCCCCCCCCCAGAAAAAAAATGTACAAAAATGTGAAAATGACCTTCGAATGGCAGTTACGTATTATTATTATTATTATTACTTATTATTTGTACTGCGCTTTTCCCATTAGGCCCAAAGCGCTTACAATGAATAAGATGTATTATTTTAAAAACTACAAAGTATTAAAGAGATGAGTTTTCAATGACTTTTTGAAGATTGCTAATGATGGAGACTGTCTAATTATTAGTGGCAGGTTGTTCCAGGATTTTGAAGCCGACACTGTAAAAGTTCTGTCACCAGCTAATGTACGAGTTAATGAATATGTGAGACGAAGGTGATCACTGGCCGATCTAAGAGCTCTGGTTGGTCTATACAGATTCAAGCAGCTACTTAAATACTGTGGAGCCTGTTTATTCAGTGTTTTGTAGACAATCACAAGTAATTTGAACGTAATTCTCTGTTTAAAAGGAAGCCAGTGAAGAGAATTAAAGAGTGGTTGGGAAGGATGATCCCGGGAAACCTGTAGAATTAATCGTGCCGCCCAATTTTGTAGTCGTTGAACACGGACTAATTGATTAGAGGGAATTGTAGAAAGGAGCCCATTGCAATAATCAATACGAGACAGAACCAATGAACGAACAGCATTGTGACAGGCAGACTGGTCAATAAACCTTCTGATTCTAGAAATATTCCTTAAATAAAAAGTGACTGTGCTACAGATATGAGAGATATGGTACGACATTGACATGCGGGAATCAAATATGACACCAAGGTTTCGTATTTTTTCGGATGGTCTAATGAGTGTACCATCAACATCAAGTTGAACATTTGGAAGATTGCGCAAGTTATAAGTAGAGGCCGCAACAAAAAATTCAGTTTTATTATCATTAAGTTTTAGTTTATTCACTATCATCCACTGTCTTATATCTGATATACAATTCTGGAGTTTAACCAGTGCGTTATTGAGAGCTCCAGGAGTTTTCGGATCGAAAGAAACATATAATTGTATGTCATCAGCGTAAAAATGATAATTGATACAGTGATTTCGGATGATATCACCAACTGGAAGAGTATATATTGAGTAGCCTATGGGTCCGACTATTGAACCCTGAGGGAGTCCAAATTCTAGAGTTATGGGATTTGACAATGTGCCATCAATATCTACTTGCGAAGTCCATCCAGACAGGTATGATTGAAACCAGGATAAGACTGTGGACCTAATGCCTATTCTGTTGAATAACCGGGATATGAAAATATTATGGTCTATTGTATCAAACGCGGCAGATAAATCTAACAGCACCATGAAAACTACATTATTAGAGTCGAGAGATAACATGATGTCATTTTTTACTTTGATCAGAGCAGACTCCGTGCTGTGACCTGGCCTATAGGCAGATTGGAGAGGATCAAGAATATTATTAGATTCAATATGATCAGCTAGTTGAGTACATGCCGCCTTCTCGATGAGTTTACCTAGAAATGATAAGTTTGAGACCGGTCTATAATTACTGATATCATTTACATCCAACCCTGATTTCTTCAAAAAAGGTTTGATGATTGCTGAATGTGCTTGATCAGGGAAGATACCTGTGGAAAGAGATTGATTGATTACATTTGTGAGCAATGGTAATAAATGAACAATATTTTCTTTCAAAATCCATGTAGGAATGGGGTCAAGACGAGAGGATTTAGTAGCAGAAGACATAATGATTCTGGATACATTTGACTGAGAAAGCACCTGAAATTCTGTGAAAAGTGGAATAGTTTGGTTTTCAATATCAGTAAACTGAATGTTAACAGGTACAGTACATGCATCAAGTTCAGCTCTTATTCTTTTTATCTTGTTGACAAAAAACAAAGAGAATTGATGAGCTAATCTGGCTGCAGATTCATATAAGGGAAGTTGATTCGACTTCTTGTTCAAAAGTGAATGAATGATCTGATATACCTCCTTGACAGAACACGAACCTAACTTATCTTTCAAGAAATCTTCTTTAGCGGTATCAATGATTTGGCATACATTCCTATTAGCTTCTATGAACAATGTGCGATCTGAGTCTAGTCGTGTTTTACGCCATTTACGTTCTGCTTTACGTCTGTGCTGGCGAGCAGCAAGTACAGACTGATTAAACCAGGGTCTACGTCGCTTCAGAGGGCGAGACTTGGTTGAAGATGGTGCACAGGTATCTAACACCTTAGTGATGCCAGAAACATACCAGTCAAAAAGAGACACATTATCTAAATCTTCTGGTTGAGATGAAACTAAGTCAAGTAAAGCATTACTGAATTGAGCTTTATTAATCTTGCGGTAATTACGTAAGGAAGAAGTAACAGAGACTGGGTCTGCTGTTTGATGAGCCAGTAAAAAATGAATCATATAATGATCAGAAATACAAGTGTCAAATGTGTGACACTGTAAGATAACTGAATCATCTCTGGTAAAAACCAGATCTAAAGTATGACCAAGATTGTGGGTTGGGCCTTGTACATGCTGAATGAACCCAGCCGAAGAGATGGTGCTCCTCATGTGAAGCACATCATTTTTATTCATGTTTTCCCAATGGACATTGAAATCACCTAATAACACCAATTTTCCTGGACATAGTGATATTTCACATATGTATTCATCAAATTCCTTCAAGAAGTCAGAACTTGTGAATCTATTTGCTGAAGAAGGGGGTGGTCTATAGACAATGAAAAAATGGATAGAGCTTGACAAGTCGGTAATATGAGCTTGTTCAAATGTGGAAAACCTAAAATCTATTTTCTTAATCTTTAATTTGAGCATGCTTTTATACAGGACTCCAATCCCTCCACCACGATTACTTGCGTCTCTTGGAGAGTTAATGAAAGTATATCCTATAGGAGTGCACTCCCCAATCACTACATTATCCTGATTACTTAACCAGGTTTCTGTAATGCACATAACATCGATATTATATTCATTAACATATTCAGTAACATAAGTAGTTTTATTTCTTACAGAATGTGCGTTCCACAAACAAACATTGCAACTAGATCTTACAAGATTGTTATCAACGCACGACACTGTTTTAAGATTGATGTTGTTCCTTCGTCGCTTCTTTAGACAAAAACTGTTTGCAGAATCCCTTTTCTGTCCTCCTCTCTTACCTCGAAAACGTGTCTGGATACCAAGTTCTTTGATCCGAAGCCATAAATTCTCGTGGAGCATGCCCCTGTTCTTCGTTGTTTTGTGAGCAATGTTTGATAGTCCATTTGTAACCACCTCAGGACTGTAATGTTTCCATGCAGGGTTACACTGCAGAAGAAAATCTCTGTCATAAAAAATTCGTCCATTAGTTCCATTGTAAGATGTACTCGCAGATAGCTTACGGGCACAGTACTCTCCAGGAGCGTTTTCGGTTGTTGGTCCTGGGTTGGGGTTGACGTCGCCGGACTTCAATAACTGGAACTGGAATGTTGCCGTTGAGTTCTGGTAATATGGCTGGCGGTGTTTCAAGTACTTGCAATGAATCCAGGATACTGGAGTGTGAAGATATCCATGTTCATGTACATGATGTGGCACAGCTGCAGTTGAGACTTGAGCAGTAAATAGAATGTTAATGATGAACCAAAGTCTCAATAGCTCCATTGTAATGCTAGGATCAATGACTTACTTGAACAATACAATAGCTTTTAAAGCTGAATGAACATGAATGGTGAGCACCAAGTACAGTGTATGTGTAGGCAGCAGACATACAATACACAGCCTACATGTACAAAATGGCTTACCTATACAGAGTAGCTCAAATCAAAACCAATGCAAAAAATCTTATGTCAAAGATCACACCGATATTGGAAAAAAATGATTCAAAATTTGGCCAAATGAATCCATGCATATAACAAATTTGCATGATACAACTATAAAACCAAAAGTACACAATATAAAGGTGAAAAACACGCAAAATATCAGAGCTTAAACTACCACATGTCAGCCACGCAGGGCGACATAATAATTTTAATAATAACGTATGTATAGCTCCCCCCCCCCCCCCTCCATCATAAAAAATTAGAAAATTGCCATTAACTTGGGATTGACCAAAAATATTTGAAGAAATGAAATAGAATTAATAGTTAAGATAATATTATATTCGCTTTTATATTATGTATTTCTTATCTGTTTTATTTTTGTCTTTTCAGAACGCCTTTGAAAAGAACTTCATTCTCATCTTGTTTCAACTCGCTGGATATCACGTAGTTGCCTTTATTATTCTTTCCCTTAAAATGAGATTCAAGTGGTCTGGTTGAAATGATTAGTCAAAATACTTTAAATGAATTAAAGTGCAATAAAATCATTTGGTAAAAAAAAATCAAATTGGAGAGGGGAAAAACTTACTTGATCAACTAGTCACTGTGCTTCTTGGGTCTTATTTTTCTATAGGTTTTATTATGATCATATTCTTGATGACAAACTGATTTTGTATGAATTTATATTATTTTTAATGTGAAATTTATGAAATGGAAGTAGATGAATAAATGAAATAATCATCATATGAAATGAAATACTCATAACATTTTACGACTCAAGTCTTTTTAAGTCGATTTCTTTCCGAGTCCTATTTTATTGACATTATTACCATTTTGTTATTTACTTTAAATCCAACTTTAAGTTAGCTTATTGTTATTGGAATACTTGTAATTATTTAAGTATATTATTACTTAGAGACAGAATATATTATTATTATTTATTTCCTACAATGTGTATTAGGAGAAACTAATGGTATTACCAAAGCACCTTTTTTTATACTAGTTTGCATTTCAAAAGGGCCATCTTCACCATAAAATGCGAGGTGAATTGGATAAAGAGTTATTAAAGGGGTACTCCGGGCTGAGAACAATGTGCTTTAACAGAATTGTTGATAAACTAAACTCCGATAAACAATATATTGAAAATTTTAACAACATTTGGACAAGGGATAAGAAAATTATGACATTTTAAAGTTTTACATTATCAATTTTCTTTCGAAATGCCATAATTATGTGAATATTGTATATGATTATTTTGATCAGTTTAATAAAACATGCGAAGATTTGCATTATTTCGGTGAAACATTTAAATGCATGTCTTCATGAATATGAGCAAGCTGATGATGTCATATCCCCTACTTATTCTTTTTTTTATATTATATTTACTAAAAAAATTTCCGTCAAATTTGAAAACAAAAATTGGTTAACCAAATTTAAGTTAACTAATATTATCCACTTCAATTACCCAAGGTTCTAATTCTTACACATATGTTATCCATGATCATATTCTTATTTTCTTCATGTTCTTAGCTATTTCGAATGGAATCATAGGTCTATGCACTTTGCAAAATGTAAAACTCTTTCAGTCTCTTTACCACAGAAATAAAATCCTTCTTATTACCACTCAAATCAATTCGAAATGCTTTTATAATGTAAAATCGAAAAATAAACACCATGATGAAACTTACATAAGCTATTTGAAGAATAAGCACCCACTCAGCATGAAGCTAGTATTAATACTAATAGCTCCATGCACTCACTTATGCTATGTGTACGAACATTACGAATGTGGCGTCGCCGGCGATTTAGTTCTTGTATGGGAATTCACGCGCGCTGGTCATCAGTCATGGCCTGGCCAGAACGGGGAGAAGACCCGGTAATAATTATACAAATCAAACGATTTTGAAAAATAGGCCTTAATATTCTTATTATCAAGAACACTTACTCTTTCTGTCAGGAAATAATGACGTCACAAATATAATGTTTGATTTAGGGACTCCCCACTTCAAGAAAACAGCACACACTGACAAGGCGCATGAATCCATAACCTTCAACAGTGGTATACTATACGTGATACGTCATCGGTCACCTCTATACCAAGGGAATTCATTTGAATAACAAAAGTATGACAGCGCGGCCAATGACATGCTTGTGTAAACAAAATTTAGAGAGATTGAATTACAAATTTTACAAAAAAAAAATAATTATATTTATTTCTATTTTTTTAATCGCTCAGCAAACTATTATTCCATAAGATTACATTGAATCTTTAGTTTTCGACTTCTTTTTACCATATCTAGGATATAATGAATTAACTATTTAAGACAAATTTTCAGAAAAAGTGCACGGTATCCAAAACTCAACTCAGTTACCTCACACACAAAAATTGATTGGGTGAATGAGTTTAACTCACTCAATAGGCCTTTCGGCATAGGTATGGCTAATTGGAACTGTGCTGCAATTAAAAATTTCTGTATGATATTATTTATCAAAATTTTATCACGATTCAAGAAAAAAAAGATGAAATGACCTATGATGAAAGCACGTATATTGTCGTTGTTGTTGTCAAATCTGTTTGACAAATATGACAAAGGATGATTTCTGCAAAAGGGATCGTAATTTCTTTAAGATTTGATTAATTAAGGGATAAAATATATTTATACAAATATTTTTCTGCACATTGTGCATCGCGTAAACCTGTATTTTTAGGGATGACCGTCAAAATTATTACCTTTCCCATCCTGCCCCTCAGCCCTGTGTTAGCAATAATTGTTTTACACTTTGTTTCACCTCCTTCTGTGAAACCCCTCCCAACTTACATGTGACTAAAAATGAGGACTAAAATAAGAAATGAAGGTTCCGCAGTAGTAGAAAATATGAGGGCGCCATCACTAGGGCAAAAATGAATTGAACACTTCGATAGGCCTACCATAAAAAAAATCAGTGGACAGAAAAATAAATATGATTTTCCTGATGCAAATTTCTAACCATCTTTATGAAATATTCATGGTATCTCTTTTTTTATTTGTTTGCCCTGATCGAAGTGGGAAAATATCAATTTATTTTCAAGAGGAAAGTTTGAAGCTTACACTCTTAAAACAATCAGTCAAATCGACTAGACCAGTAGTCAGTTGGGTGCAACAGATATGACTTGAATAACCGTTGCACCCAGCTGACCCTATTAACTAGTCATTTTGACTGATTTGTTTTAAATAGTGTACAACTTTCAAGATTCCTCCCAATTTATATGTTTTTGGTGCATTATTTCGACGGCTCGGTGTAAAAATGGCAGAGGTTAAAATGGCAGAGGTAATAATGGCAGAGGTAAAAATGGCAGAGGTAATAATGGCAGAGGTAAAAATAGCAGAGGCTAAAATGGCAAAGGTAAAAATGGCAGAGGTAATAATGGCAGACCATAGAGATATATACTTAATAACGCCTAATTAGTATACATATCTATGTGGCAGACGTAAAAATGGCAGAGGTCATAATGGTATAGGTAAAGAGTCTTAAACTCCCATGAAAAAAAAATAAAAAAGCCCCCGCATGTAAGCCCTACATAGATTAACTAAGAAAGGTTCTAAGAAAATAAAAATAATGGAAAGGGTGACATTCTTAAAATCATAGATAGATCGTCTGCATCAAATTGATAATCTTTTGGCTGAAATATCTTATTTTTTGGACTCTCATGGACGGCCTTCTCATGTCAAATCGCTGTATTAGTATTCAAATTTGAAGCACACTCTTGATCGCAATTGTACTTAATTCATTACAGGGGAAGTTCAACCTCAGTTAAAAGTCATTGTAGAATAGGAGAAAAAATAAAATGATATTGGTGAGGGTTTTAGGAAATCAATCAAAGATTAAAAAAGCTATACTTTTATATTTTAATGATGACGTCATTTGCGAGCAGCTTTCCCATATTTGGTGTTTAGAAAATATTAATGAAATGTAATTTTCTACCAAAAAAAAAATCCCAATTTTTTTTATCTTCAGTATATATCAAGAGACAAATCATTTCACTGACGCTCCTGAAATATTTTTTTAAAAACAATTATGAACCATTTTTAGTGCATAAAATATCATGGGGCAGCTTCCCATATATGACGTCAAACCCTTTGGGAACCTTGCATCCACTTGGACTAGCATTGAGATATTACTCTAAAGACTGAACAATAATTGTATAATTTATATTTAACGTATCACATTAATCAGGGGCAGATCAAGGATTTTCCAAGGGGGGCACATTTTCCTGAAAAATGACACGCAAAAAAGTTTTCCGCCTACTAACTCCTCCACAAAAATAATTAGCAAGCAGAAAAGGGTCTTGATTTCAATTGTACCTCTCAAGGGGGGGGGGACGGGCCAGCTGTGCCCCATGGATCTGCCAGTGACATCAATATCTATTCATCATGATCCATCATGATATGGACATGAAAAAATACTTTTACTACAGAATGTTCAGTTATTTTTTTATTCAGTTTAAGTTATGAGAGTAGTTCGACGTCGACCCGAACTTGTTCCGAGGGTTAGTGGCTGCACACATTGGTGTTTACATTATACACTATACATTATAATGGTTTACTCTGTCATTATAACCTCTGCCATTTTTACCTCTGCCATTTTTACCTCTGCCATTATTACCTCTGCCATTTTTACCTCTGCCATTTTTGCCTCTGCCATTTTTACCTCTGCCATTTTTACCTCTGCCATTTTTACCTCTGCCATTATTACCTCTGCCATTTTGACCTGGCACCATTTCGACAACCTACGTGCATTGACATGGTAAAACGTTGAAAACTCTAACCCCCTTCCTCCCCCCCCCCCCCCCCCCCTCTCTCTCCCTCTCATCGTCTGGGCTTACTACAAGTATCCCTTTTCTCCCTTTTTACCTTTCAGTCCTCCTTTATTTTCTTTTCCTTATTCTCTCTCTGCTCTCACCACTCCTCCCCCTCTCCTCCCCCACCCACTCTCTCTCTTATATTTCAAACACTTTCTCCGCTTCCACAGTCTTCGGCAATAAGCGGTATCTTTTAAAATGTCTATCTTGAATAAAAGTATTTCAGTTCACATAAATTCTTGTTTATTGGCAAAAATGTCACAATTTTATACAAAATGTCATCAATATAAGGCACAATTATTTTGGAAGATCTACACAGTAAACGTCTTCGCGGAACACACCGCCCTGACACCCATGAGTTGTAATAAAGAACATCACTTAATAATATACAGAAAAATATACTATCATTCTAAAAATAACATTTATCTTAATTGCTAAGTCACTCATTTTAAGAATACACATCACATATTGAATTACCTTTGCCTAGATTAGATAAATATAGCTGAATACTGCGATTCGAATAATGTAAGGCCTGTGGGAGTCAAGTTAAGTAAAATCTTTATCCCACTAGACGTGGATTAGAACAAGGCAAGGTGGCAGCCCGCCATTACACATGCGCAGATTGAAAATGATATAACGAAACGCATGTTTGGTATTGGGAAGCTATAAAATGATATCCAGCTACATGTACTTCTTATTTTGGCACTATATAGTGGACGAAGAAGATTAATAGTTAAGCTCCACTGTAATCGTCACCTTCCAAGAAAATCATACATTTAAGTTCATTCAAAGAACCATTCCCCTCAGCACTTTCTTGACACATTTACAAACAAATCTACAAATAGTTTACTGATAAATCCCACATCAACTATCGTGTCTACAGAATACATTATAATCAGAGAAAGACAATTTCATGATTGCTTTTGACGTCTTATTTTTGAAAGACAACACTATCATAAGACATTGCATGAATGATAACATTCAGGAAACTTTCTGCAGTTATAGAAATGATTTTTCCATCCCAGATAAGTCAACCGAAAAGTCCCACTTCTCACGCAATGTCATGAATGATAAAGCGGGATGTTTCTTGAAAGACAGAGACATTTAAATATTTCAAGATGAAGTTTGAATACATAAATTACTTTCGAATGTGTAGATGACTTGGGGAGCGTTTCATGAAAGGACTTGTCGGACATTTCTTGTGTTATCCGACAGTTACCATAGCAATCGTGCTTCTCTGCCAATCAAAATCTAAGAAACCTGTAAGATCTGACGACAAAATGTTGATGAAACGCTCCCCTGGAACAGGTATTCAAATCGGTAAGTGATAAACAGGAAATGATTTAATTATGGTTATTCCAAATGAAAGTGCATGTCAAAATATCAGTAAGTAAATAAAGTACTGCAAATCAAGTACGTATACATCAATCTATGTTCATTAGTAAATTAGGTGTCATTAAGGTGACTCGGCAGAATATGGCACTAACTTATATTGATAGACATAATCGGCTAATTTTGGCATCGTGATTACAGTATGATTAGTACTTATTCATACAATCCTACATTATGACGAGTTCAACAAAATACACTAATGAGTTGCTTTACCCAAATAGTACGATCCACTTTGGTAACACTGTAAAGTTTGTATCTAATCTTATCTTATTACTGGTGAAGACTTTTTGTCGCAATTTGAATTTGGATAATCAAATGGAAGAAAGTCATTTTAAATCAACACTCGTCTTCAACAAGCCAACGAGTATTCTGCAAAAATGTCCCGTTTTCTATGATTTGGTGGTGCGGTTGAGTATCTTTTGGACCACAGTCTCGAGCTTTAGTGCAGGATTGGACTTCGAAAACTTGCTTCTTGATCCAAACTCGAGGTCGGGATGCAATCGTTTGGTTCCATGGGACGGTGGTAGCGTAGGTTCAGATGACAAAGGAGAAGCTGACTTGCCCTCGCTCTCAAAGGCTGGTAGCTTGTCTCGACTGAATTCGGCAGTTTCCATTGCGTCTTTTTCGTCGGTACCGCTGGGCAGGGGAATTCCAGTCGAGGCAGAATCGGAAAATCCTTGAGGGGCTTCTTCAATGACATCAGAACCAAACATGTAGCCGGCAGGTGATGCTTCTAGTGATTTTCTTCCCTCCTGAATGACCAACTTGTCCTCATCGTCATCCTCATCATCGAGATGTACTCGACTACCTGTCGATGCCACATCGAGGTCGGGATGCAATCGTTTGGTTCCATGGGACGGTGGTAGCGTAGGTTCTTCAGATGACGAAAGAGAAGCTGCCTTGCTCTTGCTCTCGAAGGCTGGTAGCTGTCCTCGACTGAATTCGGCGGTTTCCATTGCATCTTCTTCGTCGTTACCGCTGGGCAGGGGAATTCCAGTCGAGGCAGAATCAGAGAATCCTTGAGGGGATCCTTCAATGGCATCAGAACCAAACATGTAGCCGGCAGGTGATGCTTCTTGTGATTTTCTTCCCTCCTGGATGACCAACTTGTCCTCATCGTCATCCTCATCATCGAGATGTACTCGACTACCTGTCGATGCCACATCAGAATTTCCGAAGTAGTCGGTGACATCAGTGCTAGCGAGGTGATTGTGAAGACCAGCCATGTCAGATCCATCGGTGCTTGGGGTGTCAGCATCGTCGCTGAAATCCATGAAGAGTTCCGCGTTGCCTTCTAGGTGAGCCTTCTTGTGAAGCCTCAGATGGACTTGTTGGTTGAACTTAGCAGGACATTCTTTGCAGTTGAAGGGCTTGTCGCCACTGTGGAGGCGCATGTGGGTCTTCAGGTTGCTTGTACTGCTGAATCGCTTGTCGCAGACGTGACAGCAGTGTGGCTTCTCACCCGTGTGGACAAGATGATGCTTCTGAAGATGTGCAAACTGCGTAAAACCTTTTCCGCAAAGATCACAGGAGAAGGGCTTCTCACCAGTATGGACACGAAGGTGGACCTTGAGGTTTGAGAGCTGTCCGAATTCCCTCTTGCAGACATTGCATTCGTATACAATCTTTCCATTGCGACGTGGGAGCTCGTAGCCTAGAGCACGGTGACCGTAGTTAGGGTTACTGCTGCGCCTGACTCTTCTGGGAATATCATGCTTCATGGATGATTCAGGTTCTGGGAGATAACCATTGGAATCTGTATAAGGCTGATTTGGATGAGGTTTTGGCTGAATGTGGCGGTTCTTGGTCAATTCCATAGAGCGAGAATCAATCATTCTGCTGGACGGCATAGAGTAGATGGGTTGTGAGGCAACAAACGTTAAACCACCTGCAGAACTCATGTAGTTTGAGGACAGGCCATACAAGGGTACTGGTACGACAACTGGAGAACCACTAGCTGGGTACATCCTTGAGACTGGAATGGCTGGTTGGGTTGGCAACAAGGTTGAACTGCTCATTGAGGATGAGGATGTTGGACTAGGTGGCTCCTGTTTGATGTCTGTACCTGGTGGGCTGCATCCAACTCGGTGACTGAAGGGGAAGGTGGGAGGAAGGCTGGGATACAAGGTTTTACTGGAACCTGCTTCAGCACCAAGGTGGTCGGAACCACTGCCACTACCTGAATACACCGGGAAGGAAGACTTGGCATTGCTGACTTTAGAAGACATTTGATTTGGTCGACGGCTGAAGTCTATAGCATCTTCAGAAGGAGAAGGTGCAGAAACCACTGGCTCTGGAAAATAAAGAATAAAATGATTCATTACTTAAACCTATTTATTTCTTATACCGATCAATCAAATAATTATACAAGAATGAGTTGTTACAGCAACCAGAAATATTATTTGATGTATTTTTATAAAAAGTAGTGGTTTAAATTGATGAACATATTATTTTATTAAAAAATTGCAAAATGCTATCTAAATGTATACATCTTGTGCTCATAACGGGTTTACACTAATTACTTTTAGAATACTGATTTGTTTGTCACATTTGTCTTCAACCTGCACATCAAATTATCCTCCAACAACCCATAAACCAATTAAGTATTTTAATCAATTACAAGAAAGTATGCTTTGAAAAAAAGGACAAGCTATGATGGCCAATGTGATTTTGGTTATATAACCACAAGGTAATAAAAAATGAGTGACCAATTTCCTACCTTTCTTCACAACTGGACTGGCGCGAAGAGCGGATGCGACGGGTTTCTCAAGGCGCTGGGCAAACTCAGTGCAATACCACACAAACAACTCCTGGCCGGGCTCTACAGCCTTCGTTGTATAGTAGAAGATATCTGTCTTGTACTGGCAGGCCACGAGGTTCTGCTCCGCCGAAGCTCCGGCGGGGCTGACGTACTGCATCCAGTTGCTTCGCTTCTTGTCGAACCCATCAATATAGTGGACAAACTTCTGTACATTGTAGATCTAGAAAGCGTAAGAAATAAATATCACTTTGGTAATGTGGTGATAAATTCATATTAATTAAAGCATTGAACAGTATCAACTGGGGCTGTGGTATTCACAAATAAACTACAGGTCATGTAATTCAAACATTTTCCTGCTACAATCGTTCTAAAACAAAGCCATTCTTTCTTTATTAAATTGACATCTACGAATATAACTTCATCACATCAATGATTATAACATGAGGCATCAGAGATATATAAAAATGATATCCCCATTCTCAACTATGATAACTACACAGTTGATGCTTTTTATAAAAAAAAATAAAGATATACACGTATATAATCCAGAATTGCTATATCTTTAATGTTTCTTCCGTTGATTCCGAAATTTACAGAAAACAGGAAAAGTGAAATCATGCCATATTCCTTACAAAGGATATAATAAGTAAAATTAGAAGAACGTGGAGGAAGGGGAGCATACAGACACCATAACTTACCCTCCAAAAGTATTTCTTGTTTGCATCACTCGGCACCTCTTCTTCCCTGTAAATCTTTCCAGCTAGGGGTCCGAACCGTGTACCTTTCGGGATGTACTGGTCTGCTAACACACCGACCACCTGCGCATGGATGAGACAGAATTTGAGAACATTTTAGTCAGGAATGAACATAGCGCCCTCATTAAAAAAGAGAGATTGAGAAGGGGGGAAGGGAGTGGAGAAAATAACAGAGGCATGAACATACGCAAGGCGTGAAGAGAGAGGGGGGGAGTACGAGAAAGGGGTGACATTCAAAATTAGATTTATGCTGAACGTAGCGCCAAAGATTCAAAATATTCGTATCCCTTTTTCTATCTAATCAATTAGCATCTTTCTTATATATAGTGTTGTATTGGGAAGCTATGAAATGATATCCAGCTACATGTACTTCTTATTTTGGCACTATATAGTGGACGAAGAAGATTAATAGTTAAGCTCCACTGTAATCGTCACCTTCCAAGAAAATCATACATTTTAAGTTCATTCAAAGAACCATTCCCCATAGTGAAGATAACAGCATTCTCTTCGGAGAATCACAGAAAAAAGAACATGTAAAATAGTGCATTTAAGTGATAATATTGCTTTGCTAGCCACGTATTTTATTTAAGTATTTACTTAAACAGTAAAAAATAAAATATATATTTATTTGACTATTTGACTAGATAAACCACTTTTTTACAAAAACAAAATGACCATGTATGCTTTTTAAACTTGAGTCCAAACGAGTTTCACAAATCTACCAGAAATCACGTTACTAGGACGAGGCCAAACTCACCTGTTCATTCCTGTACTTGAATTTGAGATTGCCTGGCAGTGACGTCACCGACCTCGGTTCTTTGCTGGCTGGGTCTGAGTCTTGATCCTTGACCTCGTAGATGCACTTCTTCTGGTAGTCGACCTCGGACATGCCAGTGGACACGGCGTTATCGTTGCACCCCATGACCAGCCGATGACGGCTGTCGAAGACCTGATCGAAGTAAAAATGAGAAAGAAAGGGAGATAATGAAAAATAGTGGTTAGATAAAATTGACTGAAAATGTTATGCATTTACATGGCCGACATGATCTAAAAGTATAAGGTAATTCTCTATTTTCTAATTTTGTTTTCATTTAATTTTAATCGTATTTATGCAAAGTAAATACATATTTGTCTTAACTTTGATATTTAAAAAGGTCTGAACCCATTCTGGAAACAACCGCTCGAAATAGTAAATTGACATTTTACCATTTCGTTTGAGAAAAAAAATCAACATGGACAAATAAATATCAAGAATGTAATATTGATTTTTTTTATCATTGTATGAATTCTATAAGGAAAATGGAGCAGTGCTATTGATACTATTGACAGAAAAGGGGTAATAGCCAATGATTCGGCAGATTCGTGTTTGAAAACTTTGCACAAACACTTCAAAGAAATGACGTCATAATGAAGGATGTTCTCCGAAGCAATCATTATCAACCAAGTTCCGTTTGACATGTTTGATAGTACACACTACAAATGCATACTTTGGCCCAATACCACCACTTCAAATAGTACGGGAACCGCAATCAACGGCTATTGACCCCGCGGGCTATAGTACGCCGAAAGTGAAATTTGATAATTCATTTGCATAACATCCCGTTAAAAAATATAGGAAATCATCTCGCCCTGTCCTGTGAAATCACCTTCTCTTCATATATCATAATATTTCCGCCAATTCCAGGGTTATCAAGTCACGCAAGCGAACCGGAACTTATTGGCACATACAGTCGGAAGTAATTCAAACGGGGCTCACAATCGATGACTAACTAACCTTTAGACATATAGGTAAACCCCGTCAAACCTCTTCCTCTTTTAAGCGATGTTTTGTTATCACTTTTACGTCACAAGAGAGAAGTGAAAGGCTATATTACTAAGTTGTTTGTTTGTTTCCCCCTGGAGCTTTCCTGTTTGTTTCCAGAATGTTGTTTTTTTTATAATTCGCACTAAACATCCGACTCCAAAGTCCATGGCCACGCACATCCCATTTTGGATGATAAAATGGCAGAAAGTCATTAAAACATATACTATAGCTTTGGGCGAGTATTGGTCACGTAATTGGGTTAAAACATTACTGTTGACATGGTTGATATAATAAGAACAGGGCCTATAAATGTCCTTCCGTGCCAATGTCTGTCAATATTTACAGCAGGAAGAAATTATACAGATATCATCGCAAGTAGGGTATTTATGAACTGATTTTTGTCGTCAGTTTGAAGACATAATGCATTCACAGTATATGTAACGTAGCCATTTGTTCATCGAAGTGTACCATAACCCCCCCCCCCCCTTAACCCACCTATTTATTTTTCTATTGTTTTGCCAACCCGTTATTATTGCATTGGATAGCGTTTTCCAGTACAGTTGGCCATCAATAATTGTCATCAATACAACCACAAAATGTGTTCGTTATTTTTAGTATTTATGCTATTAATATGCAATGACTAATTTGTATTTTTTTCTCCGACTTTTCGGTTTCAGAAGTAATTAATTCATTAGTTTCAAGAATATATATGAAACTGATTCCATTTTAAAGGTAAAAAAGTAAAAATTGGGATTTCTAATTCCATAAAGAGACCACGAATTTTGTACTATCGATTCAACTGTATTCCCTTCTTTCATCACAATAACATAATTTAATTGGATTTAAAAAAAGACGCTCAAAGTGGTAAGGAAGAGGAGACTGTATTCCTATAAAGGCGCGGGTGAACTTTTCCATTATGTCTTCATTCCAATTATCGTTGTGTTGGTATTCGCAATTACCCGCCGATTGCAGTGACTCATAACAGTCAACCTACATAATATTCACAGCGTGTAAAGTTCACTTTTTCTTAAACCAGCCAAAACAATATGAAAAGTTGCGTTGCGCATTCAATTTGATAGCACTCGGATAATTTTGGACTGCATTAGCACCGCATTTGCTTGTTAGATTACTATCGAACTTCAATGCGATCATCTCGTGTGACTAGGGCTTTATAGTGAGTACCATTGGACTGGAATGCAGCAAAAACAAATATCCTGGATCTATAACCATTGAACTTTGGTCCCAAATGTGCCTATCAGAAATATAGTCACTATTCTTTTTGGCATATGATTTAAGGTGCTTGATATTCCAGGAAATTTTCCTTGGGAACCGTTTGACATGATTAATTTAACCAGGATTCTATTCCGTTATTGTAAACCGTGCAAACATCAGTTTTTGGTTTGACATGACATGACTGACATGACAAAATATGCATTGATGGACAATAAATACGCACTGGTCAATATCCATTTCCAAAAACATATCTATAACTCATGCAATATCGCCCTATCCTTTTAAAGCAATCGAAATGCTTTAAATAAAATCGCAACAAACGATTTCTTAATATTTTTTTCTGTTTGTATTGTACCATGTGTTGTCTAATATAATTTGGGGAAAATGAAATGACGTAAAGTTTTATACTCGGAGGTCAGAATTTAGCCATAAAACTTAAATATTTCTTCAGTTCTTATAATACAACTGTCTATTAAATTAATGAATGCGATCTAATCACAGCATTTATCAGTCCGACATGCAGGGTCTAGAAGAATATTAAATGAATCGTCTCCACTGTGGATCAAACTCCCAATTTCTACCATTATTTCACTATGTTATACATCCCTTACTTCCTTCTGCTACCCCTCCCCCCCCCCCCTTATTCTTTACTTTTTTTTATTTATTCTTTGTCCTTGTGAAACTAATGCAGAGATGACATATCATTTTGTGCAACCATGATATTTGAAATATTACACTATCTTATTATATACAATCTCTGCTCAAAGTATACCTTGAACTACTTTTTATAGTCAAATGTACCTCGTTTGATAAGCATCAAAGAAATGCCTCAGAGTTTGGCTTAAGACAGTAAATAGATAAGCAAATACCCGTCTCTTTCCAAATGTGTCGTCTAGTAAATACAATTTATACGGTACTTCCTGCATCCCTATGCATCCCTAAATCCACCACTTTCTTAAGAATTCGCAGAATGTGTCAACTTAACGACACACTTAAAACTGTCTGGGTAAGTGATAGCCCCTATTAGGATTAAAAGGCCTTTGTGCTATTTAATGTAACAATAGGGACCGGGTCATCACCCACCCCCTCTGTATAAAAATGCCCCCTTTATCTCTTTGTATTATCCCGCCACAATGGGCCCTCCCACCCCCTAACCCCCAACAAAAAGTAACTTGAAAGCGCGCGACCATCTTTGATTTTATTAATCTGTATAGCTACATGTATAGGGATGTGAGAATTATCACCATGTATTAAAAGAGGGAGGTGGGCATAAGAACAAGAAGGATAAACTAGAGGGGTCAGGGGGCAGGAGTGGACAAAAACAAAGGAGAGGGGTATCATAAAATGGAGGGAAGGGTGGACAATTTTTAATACAAAAAAAGGCTTTTCAGGAAGTGGGAATATTATAGGCCTGTGCCACAATCATTTCATTATGACCGAGGTTTGACTTTTAGGCGAAAGAATAATAAATACTAAGAAATGAACGCAATTTGCAATGAAGATGAACATGGTAATATATGGAAACTGAACAATTACATAACAAAAACAATAGAAGTATAGGCCTACCATGGAATAAGATAATGAAGAGAAAACCTGACCAGTGCTTCATGAAAACATGTACCTATAACTCACTCTTAAGATAAATGCAAATCTGTTTCACCTCATCAATAAGCAGATCTAAAATGAAAGTATCATCTTCAATACTATCAACATCCATACTAAACATGCATCTTAAAAATATTATAGATTCATAAGTTGAGTAAAAGTAGAATCTCGCTGATCTAAAACAGCGAAAGTTGTTTGTTTAATCTTAAAAGCATAACCCCCGTTATATCTTTAAGGGAAATATAATGCTGTAGACTTAATTCTACCCCCTTTGGATAATTAAAAGGGGAAGTCAAAAAGGAATTCTTTAAAGTTCGATCATAGGACAATAATGTCTTGGTTTAGCTTTGAACCAAATTTACACGCCCTTATGGTTAAACACGCACTTTCTGAGAGTAATTGTGGGCCATCTTCTTCTAAGACGATGTTGACGAATAACTACAAAATAAATCTCTTTGTACCAATGACAAATTCTACATAATGGAAAATGGCGGGTTCATGGGTGAAAGGCAATTGAAATCGGCTTATTGTCGTGTTAAATGGTATCTCAGAAAAATACTTTTCTCATGTGGACAAGTGGCCTTCAGAGGAATGGTCAACAATGTGTGGACATCTTTGAAGGCAAAAGCGGAATAGTCACAACTCATTTTTAGACTAAGTAAAATGGATATTAAAAAAAACACTGCAATCATAACAAAAACATAATAATAAACGATTGCTTATTTATCTCTTATTATCAGGTATGCTCTAATTTATATAAATTAAGTTTTTTTTTCAATTATCTATATTGATGGAAACGAATGGGTACAGAGTTACATGAGAATTTGTATAAATTTTAAAAAAATATATGAAAGAACAAAGTTTTTTCTTATAACTATATATAACCATGATAACTATAACTATCATTTTTAGTTTCCTGCATGTTTAATGAGAAAAACAATGATGCCATGTATTTATTTGAAAGAAGATTAATATGCTTTGGTCCATGAATCATACACAAATAACTTTTTCGAAGGTTTAATGGACATTCCATTTGAGATCAAGCAACAATACTGTTAATTTCTATGATAGTTTAAGATTTGTCGAAGCAGCAAAGAGATGTTTTTTTTTCTTACCGATGGATGGGGCTTAGGATTAGGCACGGGGAAGCTCGGGCACATCGCTCGGTGGGCCGCCGCTAGGTAGTAAAGATCTCGCATAGCTAGCGAGCGGGGATGGTCAACTATCACCATTTTCCCTTTCCTTC
The DNA here is from genome assembly GCF_018143015.1 of Lytechinus variegatus. Taxonomy (NCBI): domain Eukaryota; kingdom Metazoa; phylum Echinodermata; class Echinoidea; order Temnopleuroida; family Toxopneustidae; genus Lytechinus; species Lytechinus variegatus. Next base: position 28,363,820 of record NC_054743.1, on the reverse strand, counting down.
GAAAACACAACAGCACAAAATCACAACAAAGTTATCGGGTGAGGGCAGGCAGAGAAAGTAGAAGAATGTCCGCTTTCTTCGAGAGTAAAAATGTGTACTATGAACCAGAGAGACCTGCATTGGCTATTTGTAGCTCAGGCGACTTTGCGTGCACCACGGATGTCCTCTCGCTTTTGCACCGGCGGAACAATACGCTCACTGAATGTGTGGGTCGGGTTCCGCTATTGAATGGGTCGTTTAAAGTACACTCATTTATTTAGGAGAACAAAACAAGTTGAACGATTAACAGATTTCCCGCTTTGTTGCGGCAAGACACTAACAAATTAACCAAACACCGGAGTTCTGTCTTATACAAATTCCCACTCCTATAGCATTGTCCTGGGCGGGGATTCAAAAGAAAGGGGTGGAAAAGGCGGCAGCTTTCATCCTCATCATCAAAATGATCAAGAATCTTTGGTTGAATAGATGAAAGGGGGTCACTTTTGTTCTTCTTCGAGTGGGTCCAATACAGTTTGAAGGTGGTAGTTACATTTTAACACTGGTGCACACATAGTGGATCCATGCTAAGCTAGGAGTTATTAATCAAAATAACGGTAATTAAAAGTAAAAACAAAGAGGGTCGGCACTTTGATGTAACGGGAACGCATATGGAAAACTAGCGGACAGAAGGTCCTCGCTGCACGCGCGCACCCTTATAACACGCAGAATTCCCTTGCATTATACCCTTTTTTCACAAACAAATGTGTATCAAGGACAAGCGTTGATTCAGATAGAATTTCCGCCCCCCTGAAATGAATGTTAATAACTTCTTCTATCGGATGACCATATTTTTTTTTACATTCAATTGGTGGGAAATATGGCACTTTATTACATTAAAATCACTAAAAACCATCCATAGTCAGGAATATGTATTGGGATAATGGGTTAGTGGGACATTTTTATAGTACCCGGGTGGATTACATCCGTCGTCACATCGTTGGGTGATGGTATCAAGAATTTCCGCCTAGATTATAATAAAGGGCACATTATAAGGCAAATACTCATGAAAGAACCATGGAGATTGGTTAATAAGGAAATAATGCACTTTTATCATCAAATCAGAGGAGATTTTCTTTGTGATACTGATGTCCGAAGAGCAAACCTACACTCGACGTGCATTCAACACATAGGGCTGGACAGAGCTTTTGTGTACGTCGGTGTGTTGTTCGAGTCACAGCGGTTTTCTAGCTCTTTCCATTGCAGTGCTGAACGTTTTATTAGGAATATATGAATATATCATACCTTGTCAGTCCGAACTATGGATATAAATATATCAAATACCATTATTTTTGCCAACAAAAATCAATTTTATTCTCTGAATTGGATATGTCTCTGAATGTTGTGACGGGTCCATTATGTATACGGGGGGTGCATCCTAGCTGATCACTGCATTGGTAAGTCTGAAATTTAAGTTTGCTTATTCATTTCACTTTAAATGATGTTAAATGTAAGGATAATTTATGAAATCGACATAAGATATTGCGAATCAACGCTGAAACATTATTTGTGAAGACGTTTTATCCCTCTGTAATGCTATTTCCCCCATAAAGCCGCAATGGAACATTCTGCACCACTAGTCATACGATGATCGCGAGGTCTGCAAACGTCGTCTGCTATGTTTTATATGTCCGGTATACTGTATGCAAGTTTTCGATATGGTTGTTTAAATTAAAGAAGATATAGACTCGACTAAAATTTCACAAGGGACGTGGCTTAATATAGTCAGAATGGGTATAAGACTTCAAATGCACCTGAAACTAAATAATCTTAATACAATTATAAAGTAAAAGAAACACGGCTGGATCTCGATCTATATAGTTTTCACATTATTATCGGAATTTTTATTCTAAATTCCATTGTTTAAAGATAATCTTATTTGTGTTTTACTTCATTTTATGTCTATAGTTGCATTTTCACCACTAGCTTGCTTTTGTTTATTATCATCATGATCACTATCACTGTTTTTCATAAAAAATGTCATATTTGTTACTCTGGAAATAACTAATTAAAATTGAAAATGCATCTAAACAAAAAGAATATAAAATATTACACAAAATGGTTACAACTTTTTGAAGCACAGACAAACACGAATTGATACAAGTCAATGAACTTATTCGGGGTTTACAAATCGGTCTGAAAGTCCATGTTTGGGTCGGTTGGTACCGTTTATTTTACATTAAACAACTTGTTAATGTAGTATTCATGATTCTGTGATAGTTACAATATGAAAATTACATAAATCGATATATAATCAACATTTGAATTATTCGATATGGAAAATGATTAGAAATCTTGCAACAACAGCGCACGACTGCATTGGCAGTTATTTTGATTTAAAAAAATCAACAATCATCAAGTAAGTTGATAATTGATAATGATAATCCATGACGGTTTTCAACTTATCAAATTATCAAAAATATGCATTTATTCAATTTAAAGTTATGAATGGCCTATCGGCGGGCATTTTGTTTTGTTTTGTGTCTTTCTTTCTTTTTAGTATATGTATAAGAATACTTTCATTTATAGAGAATACTGTATATATTACTAAATACTATTTTGTTATTTCTGAGGTTCCGCGGGAACTTTGATAATGAAACAAGATATTTATAGCCATTCATTAATCAAACCAAGGGTTTTGGCTTCTGACGTAAATAAAAACAACAATATCCTGTTGTTCGTGTTTGGCTGTTGTTGTTTTTTATTATTATTATTTTACTTATTCCGTTGCCTGACTGGAAGTTTTTCCACAAAGTAGGGATATGTATGTCCCGAGTGTTCCTTTCACAAATTGTCATTTTAGAGCCCGAAAACGTAAACAAGAAGTTATAAGCAATGGTTGATCCAATGAGAATATTAGTATAGTGGTATTTACTATGCTAAAACAAGGGAGTGACGTCAGAGGAATTCCAAGATTCCGCGAGTTCATAGTACAATATTTGTTGCACTGGTCGAATAGACCGTCGACCGCGAAAAGGTATTTATGGTCAATCTTTTGGTAGAGAAATTGAGGAGGGAAGGAAGAGGGGTTGCGATTGTATTTGTATTGGGGTAAACATTGGTGTGAATAATAAGTAATCAATCATTAAGATTAAAAAATTATACATCGGATAAGATGGGAAATACACGTCCTGTCATCATTACGGATTGTTTTCTGTTATTTATTAAAAGGGGCTAAGATGGAAATTTCTATTTGAAAAAAAGTCAAGCGAAGCAAACAAGAAAGGGGTATCGCTAATCATTCCAAAATAACACTTCTCCAATGATTGGGGCACAATGGTTATTTTACAAATAAGGGGCGATGCACCGGCGCCCTTCCCCCTTATCATATTCAAAAAGATACTTGAGTTGACAAGAACTACATGAAGATGTATGTAGGCCTATCTCGGACCGAGTAGTATCAAAGAATATAAAGAAAAGTCTATAACTTTAACTAAAATACGTATAGGCCTATTGTTTTCCATAATTCCGTTATGGTCAACATCACGCTTTTGAAATAGAGAACTGCCTGTTCAATTCGGGTATTCATCATATATTTTTATTTTAGGGGTAAATCCTTAATCAATTTCAATCACAAAATCAAAATTTATATTTATAATAAAAATAAACTATTTTCATTAATCCAAGTGAGACAAATCCTTTAGAATTACTCTCTAGTCTCAGCAAGAAAGTATGTATCGTAATTATCATGAATATTCACTTAACGAAAAATCGAACGATATCCTTGGAGGGTGATCATTGGCATTCCCACTCCCATTTCTCTTTTTTTTATTTTAACGACACGCCCCTTTTTGCACATGACGTCATTCCCCGACAGTTTCGTTTTTGCAACTTTAGAATGAGACCTGTTCAAAGTCCGAACTGTCTTTCTGAGAAAGCGAAAGTGTCCCTCAGTATCTACCCTCGACCGCAGCCGGCATGCTTCCGTTATTCCGTAAGGAGACGCCAAATAAAGTTACCATGGCAACACACGGTAAATGCAATAACATCAACATACTATTTTTTTTTAATTCGTATTTTCAAGAAAAAATCTAAATCATTTTGAACGACGGGGGCATTCGTGTGCTACTATCAGATAATAGCGGATATCATTATAATACAATACCATCGAAATAAAGTGAAAAATACAGATCGATGTCAAAGGAAAAATGATGATGACATGGGACATAGAATAAATGAAATATTACGATAAGGATTTTTATACAATGATGTGGTCTATCAGTATCACGTTTCTGAGATTTTGACAATGAGTTATATCGCATATATATTGTGTTTATAAGCATAACACGTTGTGACTTCTTTTAATTTGCCCATTATTTAATATTTACAGATATCTTTACTTGTTTTTATATATTTTTTCCTGTGTTTATCCAGAGTTGTTGTTTGAGCCATCATTACGGAAATGAATATTCATGACATTGGTCATTAGCCTAGTCATGTCAATGAATAAAGAAATGGTTTCTGAATGTACTGAAATTAAAAATGACACTCAACTGCAAGAAATAGTGCGAAGTTATTCCTTCAATTTCAAAGAGGATATTTCATCATTCTATTTATGAATCAAACTAAAATATGATCAACATGTCAATGACTGAATTATGGGGTTTCCTCTAATAACATTTTACCTCAAACCAAAAAATAAAATAATATTGAAGCTCCTCAAATCATTATTTTTACAAGAAAATCATATCGTTGGGATGTACCACCTCTTACTTATGACGAATGAAGCTCTATTTCTTTATCTTTCTTCCACTTTTGATTTTTCATTATCCATCCAAACTTAATGAACAAATAAACGAGCGAAAACTACTGCGCACTTTAAGTAACTACTGCGCATATTCATAATATGAAATTACAATCGCGTGATTTAACGTTCAATATTGGTTCCAATTTACATACCGCATATTTTATTTTTTATTTTTTCCTCCATACTTGGAACCATTGGAAGTGTGGGTGACTATTAGCAGACACCGGTGCGGTCAGAGGAACACACCAGAAGACTAACAATTGCAAATTTCATCCGCTTAAAGGGCAAGTCCACCCCAACAAAAAGTTTATTTGAATAAAAAGAGAAAAATCCAACAATCATAACACTGAAAATTTCATCAAAATCGGATGTAAAATAAGAAAGTGATGACATGTTTAATTTCGCTTAATTTCACACAACAGTTATATGCACATCCTGGCCAGTATGCAAATGAGGGGACTGATGACATCACGCACTCACTATTTCTTTGGTATTAATTATCTGAAATATCAAATATTCTGATTTTGTCACCCATGTCATTTGAAATCTAGCTTTATTCCTCCCTGAACTTGTGAATTAACATTGTTCAATATTATGTAGTTCAGTCAAGTTTTACATTATTGTCAATTCTGTATAAATTGAAATATTGTATAATTCAAACAATAAAAAAAAGAAATGGTGAGTGATAAACGTTAAAGACTCTCGCATTTGCATATTCACTGAGTGGTGCATGTTTTGAGAAAAATATGCGAAACTTAAAATGTCATAACTTTCTTATGTTACATCCTATTTTAATGAAGTTTTCAGTGTTATGTTTGTTATATGTTTCTCTATTTATTAAAAACAGCATTTTTCTGGGGTGCATGGACTTGACCTTTAATAAAGATTACCAAGATTGCGTTTTGTAATTAACTGTTTGATGACCATTTTTCTCGGTGATTTTCCTCTGATAGATGTCAAAAGCTTCTGAAAATCTTGTATATCCGATTGATTGAAAACATACAGCGGTCAGCATGGTCAGCATGGTCGGGGAAACCAGGGACCTATTACATGTATTACATGGTGAAACGCATTGAAAAAAAAAACCTTCGCGAAATGCTCCTCGCCGTTCTTTTCTTAATTTTCGAATCTTCAAAATTTCTCTTCCGTCATTCTTTTTACCCTTTTTCTACTCCTCCTCACCACCCCCCCCCCCTTCATTTTTATTCTCATTGTTCATTGTTATTGCTAGTTTTGTTGTTCCCTTCTCTTCTTTATCCTCCTTCTTTTTTCCTTCTTCCTATAGCCCTCCCGCCATTCATTCATTCTTTCCTATTCTCTCCACTCTTCTGCTATTTTCCATTCTTCTTCAACATGTTCAAGCCTCAATTGATATGACTATGACATGTATGATAAACAATGTAACTTTGTATCGGAAGACTGACGAAAAACCTTGACAATGATCATGATGATTGTGTGAAAAGAAACATTCATGTATAGGTATTCCCACTCTCATTGTTTTTAACTAACCAAGAATGTTGGTAATGGCTCTCATCCGGCCCACGCCACCCCCCCCCCCCTCCTTTGAAAATGAGGACCATTTTTTTTTGCTTGTCAAATTTTCATCGGGAAAATGTGCCTCCCTCTTGGAAAGTCCTGGGGAGCGTTTCATGAAAGGACTTGTCGGACGTTTTATCCGACAAGTCCCATGTTATCCGACAGTTACTATAGTAACAATGCCTCTCAGCCAATCAGAATCAAGAAAAGATGTCAGATCTGACAACTTGTCGGACAAAAATGTTGATGAAACGGTCCCCTGGATCCGCTATTGACTTGTTGGATAGCAGACCACAATTCATCTTGCATGTAATTTCGATTTAATCAACAGTTGGTAGATTTATATTTTAACCAACTTGTTGGTTGGTTAAAATTCTGAGAGTGATCCAGATCGGACAATCCAAAATTTCCATGACATTAATTCCAGTTTGGTAGGTCCATGTTTTAAGTCACGGAACTATCAAAAGAGAATACCACCTCCCCTCCCCTCCCCTCTCTTAACCATGTGATCAATATCATTTTATTTCATCATGTTTATTGGTGATTTAAACATCGATAAAATGTCTCATAATTGATATGTAGTCTGTGCTTGCACTGTCAGGAGGATTTACTACTACTTTCAATCCCTTTTCGAATCAATTACGAAGAGTGTTGCGTCATCATCGTCATCTGGTGACAAGTTTTCTGATAGGACAAAATCCTTGATTTTGATTGGCTAAGAAAACAGGTATTTGGCTGTTACCATGGTAACTGTCGGATGGAACAGTCCTCCCATGAAACCCTCAATAACTTCGATAACTTAGATTGTGATCGATATCCCACTATCGACAATGATCGACTGTTCGAATCCTACCTTTGGCATTATCACAACTGTCATGATTTTAGTGGATGGAGAACATCTCGGTTAAAATTCATCTAATACCAGCAAGAATCCGTTTCCGACTCTCTATAGCTGTTAGAAACTGGTGCCGCGTATGAATTAAAACAGAACGAATATTGCACGCAATTATCATGGACTATAATAACACTTTTCATACGTTCTCTAAACAAAACCTAGATATACAAGAGGATTAGCTCATTTTTTTATTCATTGATGCAAATAAGGAGAGAACAAAACCTTGGGAATATACAGCTTATTCATTTTTTTCTTGTCGGAAGAGCGATCGTATTACTTTTCCATATGGTTGCAGAAAAAAATGTATAAATAAGGCCCTACCAGTGAATACCTCGGAGTTTTTGTTTGGTTGTGTCAGTGATTTAATCAAAAGCTGGTGTTTAATATTTACATTGAAATGATCTAATTGTATAAAGGTAAATGATATTCATTGGTGGGTCATAAATTATTCATAACCGTTCACTTTTTAACTGCAAAAATCTACGATGGATTACAATCTATAAAGTTGAGGAAAGTAATATGTTATATATCGCATTTTAATGTAAATTTGTCCTTGTCTTTACCCCTAAAAATCTAGAGCAACTATGTATCATAAACTTAAGAAACACATGTTTAACCCGTTTACGAGATGTTATTTTGCTTGTTTTCTTACAAACAATGGTCATGATGAAATTGTGTATACGAAGGCGGGGCAAGGAAAATTTCTAACGACGCATTTATTTTTCTATTCTATTTCATAGAAACACAATTATAACTCGCTTTATGCCTCAAACAGCGTTTTTTATTCTCTGGAATACAAGGGTGTAGGCTGGTTTGAGGTGGAAGGGGAGGTGGAATTAAAGTCGCATTGGGGTTACAAGTAAAGTTGGAAGTAAAGTTTGGAAAATCGGCTGTTGACAGCAGAAAGAAGGGGTTCCAAATTTGAAATTTCGTCTTGCTTGCCATTTTTGTCGGAACTCCTCTAGCTGCCTCAGCGGAAGGGTGCAAGTGCACCCAGTGTGCCCTCAGCCTACGCCCTTGAGGATGTAGCCGCTTTATATTCTATACACCTTCTAAAATGATATAAAACTTGTAGACAGGCTGAATATCTTTGAAGTCCGTAGTTAATATGTGCAGGAATGGATGACGATGGGCATGATTGGGAAAGATTCAGAGTAAAAAAGAAAAAATAACTCACGCCTTCGTTATTAACATGGACCTCAATGACTTCGTCGATGTCTGATTTTAACAAGAAAAGGTGTTGATACTATTTGCATATCACCCCCCCCCCCCCCCTCCTCTCTCTCTCTCACACTAGCTCTCTCAACCGGGACATCTGTAGAAATTGGGGGAAGTCCCAAATCACAAAACACGTGTCAATATTTGCTTAATGTTCATAGTTGTAAATGTCCTGAATCTGCCTGACCCCATGCATACCGCCTATTTAAAATCATGAATATCATATTCCCTTGGAAATGATTGGTCAAAGTAACAATTTTGTTGGTGCTATGTTTGCGATCGATAAAGTGGACGTTAAAAACCACAGTGTAAAAACTGCAGTGTTTAAACTGACACCAATCAGTGTTAACAGAGGACCACACCCTAAGGTGTTAAAATCACACCCTAGAGATTAAACATAACACCAAAGAGTGTAAATGTAACATTTGTAATAACACCTATAGGTGTATAACTAACACCACTAATTTAACACCGGTGTAAAATAACTGATGTGGTCCTCTATGTACACCGGTTAACATCACAGTTTTTGCTGTGCATCATAGGTGACCCACAACCATGATAAATATATCGTTAGTATATGCCATTTAATAAACTATCAGTTTAGATGTTATCAAATAACTGCCTTCAATGCCCCCCCCCCCCCCCCACCGTACACACACAGAATTTGATGTTAATGGTAATGTTGAAAATAAATAAATAGATAAATAAATAAATAAATAAAATTAATACATACTTGCTGTAGAAAGATTATTCTATGAATGGATGAATGAATAATTAATGATGACAATATTTTTTTCATAAATCACAATGATTAATGAAAATAAATTACATTTTCACAAAAAATTAAGAAAGAAAAATATGCTGTCACTCTATTTCTCAGCGTTCTCAAACCGGTAAGCATGCATGATCTCACAGAATCTTTATTCTGCGGTTCCTTTTCAACTGCAAAAAGTGCAATCACCTGTTGAAATGTCATTCTTTTGTATACCATTAAGCTTAAAACGACGCCCGACTTCATTTTCTTTTGCCTTTTGTTTCTACTTCCATTCCTGTTTCGGGTGGTCGAATCAAAGTCGCATTAACAACCACCCGCCCAAAATACCAGAAAGGGGAAAAAGAAAAAGTGTTGTTTACAGACAATCCTAACAGCCCCTAAGCAGGTTCATCATGTTCATACCATACAATCCATGTTTGCGTGAGGAATTGGTCCATATAGGGTCCTTGAACCGGTCTTAAACTAATCGGAATATGATTTTTTTTCAGTATTTTCAGATTTTTTTCCAGTTCCCTCTCAAAATTACAAAGGAAAGTTTTACAAATATCCCATTAACATAAACTAAAATGAAACAATGTCGGTGGATCTTATCAGTAGCATAGTGAGCTAAATGATTTAAAGGAGGAATCGTGTGACGTTTGGGGAAAAATTTCGAAAAAGCTGCATACGAGCGAATTGAGCGAGCAACTTTTGTCTTATACCTTTATAAAGAAATATTAGGAAAATATCACATTCCATCCTTTTTTCTTACCCTTTAATTACCTTTTTTTTCTTCGGGGTTCCATGACTCCGAGCCCCCCCAAAAAAAAAAAAATTGCATGTCAGTGCATCTTATTGAGAAAAGGGGTGTCACAATGTAACCGATTCTGCAAATATCAAAATTTGGGCAAACTATATGAAAATAGGATTCAGTCACCATTTCCCCTCTCAGTTTATCTTTGCCTGTCTTGATTTCTCCCGAAACTCTTTTTATCTATAGATCCCAGGATCTTCATACCAAAGGTAAATTAATTAACCGACTTCTTTTCAGTATGCTTTGCACTCCAAACCTAATTATATGTTGGCTTGTAGACTTCTGTAGGCTGTCTTCATCTTGAGCTGAAATTGAAATCGCTTTCATGAAATTTGTCCTCCATGATGTTAATTAGTGAAGTCATCGACTTAAACAATAATTAACTTGACATGCCGGTAGATATCAAAGAAGATAGCTTGCGATCCTGTACGCTATTAATACATAACACACTCGATGCTCTAGATATGTTTATGACTTGTATAACATGACTCATTTATGAGATTTAAACAATCTCGATCTTATCTATACCGATATAAAATGTATCGATACAAGATCAGACAGTGTCGTCTGTTAGCGCTAGGGCTAATAGATGAAATAACAAAAGGGTGATGTCGGATTTGCAGGTAAACTAAACACCCCTAGCCCTTGAACCTATTGTTAAAGAACAATTCAAATCTGATATTTAAAGGGGTCGGTAACAAATTAACCGGCCCGTTGTGAACACAAAGGCTTTGAACACTTTGAATAGAAGCACAAGGGCGATGTGAGGCCGCGGCTTTGTCCAGGCGGGTGGCGGTATTGTTCGCCTCGAGTTTCGGCTCCTGCGAAGTGGTCAGCACCGCCGTTCGCTCATAAAAGGCTCACTTTACTAAGCCTTGTTTGAGGAAAGTGTTAGGGCCTATTTTCAACAGATCAAGAACACGCAGTTTAAGAAGTTGTTGCTTTGAAGGCTTTGAATTTCTCCCGATTATTACCGAGTTATATTTGCCAACCCCTCGAAAGATGTTGCCCTCTTACGTGCCCGGCTCACCCTAATCAAAGTGTCAATGTACTTTTATAGCATCGTCTTTGATGCTAATTCAAAACGAAATATGGGATGACAGTGAGGAGAAAAGCGTTTCATAAAACAATATGTAATATTTTTGGCAAAAAATACTTAAGAAAAAATGAATTCCTTATATTTCTCAAGGGTGTCCACGAGTGTTGGAGTAATGGATAAATTGCATTTTTTAAAGAAACTATGAATTGCAAATTGGTCGACGCAAAAAACAATTTATAATGATATAATATTCATATTCTTTGAAAAATGACAAATTACTAAGTGAGGAAGAGCAGAAACAGATTATTCAGCTTCTCAAAATGTATGCGATAACTGATACCATCAATGACTTTAAAAAGAGCACATCCTCAGTGCCCACACTGTAAAAACTCCGGTGTTGATTTAACACCAGCCCGGAATCTATATCTGTCTACACCAGAGAGATGTTAAACAGCACCAGTTTGGTTTTGGTCTAATACTAGATAGGTGCTTATACAACACCAATTAGTATTAAAACAGCATCGGTTTGATTCCAAACTGGTGTTATTTTAATACTTCTATATTCCGGGGTTGGTGTTAAATCGCTATTAAACACTCCGGTGTTAAACACCGGAGTTTTTGCAGTGCATGATCATAGAAGTTTGTTGTATTGTCTGATATGCTGATATTCATTAACAAGCATTTATACACTCTGAAAAATGAAGTGCCAATTTAGCTCTTAAAGAGCGTGTTTAGTGACTGCACTTCGGAGTGCTGATTTGAACTAGACAAATGCACTCCGAAGTGCAGTCACTACACACGCTCTTTAAGAGCTAAATTAGCACATCATTTTTTAGAGTGTAGCAAACTCGAATTAAGATGTCACTTCAGCTATAATCAATTAAAGCATGCGCGAAATTTGAACGAAAACCCACGAAAATATCACCAAAAAGTTTTGTTCCTATTTTTTTAACTTTTGTGATGTCTCACGGAAGCTGACGAATTCTCATGTAGGCCGTGTTCAAATAGACATTAACTGCCATCAGAGTTTCATGGATTTTACTTATTGTGCAGTGAACTGAATGAATAAAAATCATAGTCACGTACAATTTAGGAGGTTTTGTAATATCTTCCTTTTTATACCTATGAATAGAATGAAACGAATTGAGTAGAAATGGGAGATTAATATTCCTTTTAGGTGTTGAACAGATTGGAACGTGTTAAAATTTCAATTGAAGCCCCCCCCCCCCAATCTATTCATTTCACCATTCATCCCTTTGTATATACCACTTTGGTTTTATTGCAGTCTTCATATTTCATTTCATCATCACTTTCCTTTATTCACTGTTTTTCAGAGTTTTAACGTGACAAGAAGATCGTTCATATGGCCTACATCATGTACATGATCACCAGAAATACACTCTTAGGGGGAAAAAGTGGAAATTTGAACACTTCTGGAACCCTCGAAAGATAAAAAAAAATCAAAAAAGTTATTTTGTGCTCAATAACCTTAAATTGTTTTTAAAAGAACCTAGAGAGTTTGCAATGTTGCTGTTTAAATGTTCCAAATACGGGACAAGTTGATAGAACACTTTACGAAGAGTGTAGAGAGCGAGGGTGATCGTGTCGAATCTAATCTCTTTTTTTTAAATGCCTGCTTATTATTTCATCTATTGTTGCGCTTCATAGTCATTGATTCAAAAAGTTGTTTTTATTTTTGAAGATTGTATGAATCGTCCGAAACTTTTTTTATCACAATATATTTTCATCGAAATTGTAAATAACTTTCCGCCGTGTTTTATGCAGCGCAATTGACCCGGAACCAATACAATGATGTGATTTATTTACAAGTATTATTACTAAGTAAGCCTTTAGCAATCTGCGCTTCTTGCGGGGAAAACTGACATGATAGAAAAGCACTCATTTCAAGAGATCAATTTGATCTACTTTAATCATACATCTCTTTAATTTCAAGTTCATTAATTTTGCAACAAAATTTCGGTTTATTGCCAATTCGTCCAATTGCCAACTCTTCTACTATCATTTGGTCTACCATCAATTCGTCCACTATCCACACGGTCTAATTGCCAATTTGGCCACTCATCATTTCGTCTAATAACCAGTTGGTCCAATAGTCATTTAGTTCATATACCATTTGGTCTAAGTGGACTAAGTGTTAATTGCGCAAAATGAATGAAAATGAAATGCATACTGGACCAACTGGTTATGAGACGAAATGATCATAGACGAATTGGTGATTAGACTAAGTGTTGATTGGACCAAATGTTTATTGTACCAAATGATTGTCATGATTGTTAGAAGAAATATTGATGGACGGAATGGCATTAGACTAAATGAAAGTTGACCGTGATAAGGCCATTGATGCAAATAATATATAAGTAGATTATACACTGTTTAACATGAAATTAAATGACTTGGAACTTTGTAGCGTTCAAACAAACAAATAATTAAGTCTAGACTAACGTTAACAGTTATGAATTTGGAACCCTAATCTTTCTTATCTACTGGCGCACGTTATTATCTCGATTCTATTTTTAAATTGCCCATTATCCCTCACCTAACAAACTTTCCACACCACCACCTTGGAGCTGTATGTGCTACTTAAACACATAATGATTATTACAATAAATGCACCCCTGTGCGCCTGTTCAAGACCCCTAATATTGTTCTACACCCACCCCCTTCCTTCCCCGTCCTCTCTCTCTCACTCGCTTGTTCTTCCTTTCACTCTCCCTTTATGTTTCATCAGATCGCACCCACAAGGCCGACCCAATTAAGGTAAATAGCCACTTGGTCCACACCTGATTCGTCTACTATCCGTTTTGGTCTCATCCCAAAATTCAATGCCAATTCGTCTACAGCCAGATTCGTCTACTAACAAATCAGTCTCATTGCATTTTAGCCCAATTACCATATTATGTCTAATACCCCGTTAGGCGACACCCATTTCGTCTAATATTATTATATTAGCTGTTTATGAATCAAATTTCAATCTGGAAAAGGTGCAAATAAGTAGAAGATAAAGTGAAGTTTAATAGACCCTCTGGGCGATAGACTAAGTGAGAGACTGTTATAAAATAGGGTAAAATAACAACGTGTAATGTAGACTACACGGCCAAATTAGACTAACTTTACATTAGACCAAATGGGTTCAGCCTATGTGTATTTACGCTGTGAGAAGTAGACCAGCATGAATTAGACCAAGTATTTAATGTTAACTCACCCCCTTCCTTAACCAATTCTTAAAAAAAAAATAATATGCAACTCGGCATAATTTCAGCAGGGTTATCAAACCTGAGAACCAACCCGAGAAACCCGTCATCCATAGCGCCATAATTGCATTCGCTTTCATATCTCTTCATAACCATATTATTATCATCACTCCATTCAACGTTTCAAAGTCCGCCCCTCTTAAATAGGAAAGTATCACAGCAGAGCACGAGAGCAAGAGGGGCTGGATCGCGGGGGTCAAAAATCAGGGCAATAATTCAGGCGGGCTTTGCTGGTGAAAGAATCGAAAGTCGAGTGCACAATGCCAACTGCAAGTGCAAGCATGCATTTTTTACCGCGCTCTATAGCTTGCTGCTGTTCCTCTTTTTCGTATGTCGTTGTAAAAGCGAGACTTTGGCATAAAAAGATGGTTTATGTACGATTTCTAATGCTTGCTGCACCTGCAGCGGTGTTTGCTCAAAATTTTGTAATCGAAAGGCTCGATATACAGTATATTGACTTAACTTTCGAAAGTCACCCTTTTATATTGTAATTACTCCCCGATATTGATATTTGTTGTTGAATGCAGTCATTTTGAAAGTGAGATAATTAAAATGAATACAATTAGAACTGAAACTCTTCAGCGCTTGCATTTTATATTGAATTTCATAAATTTCCCTGTTTTAATAAACTTGGTAAAATAGACATTAGGCACTAATTCCTAATGTGGTTGCGTTGTTTTCAAATGTGGTTGCAATAATGAAATCACAAAAGGAAATTAGTAGTCGACAAATTTATCTTATGTTGTCAATAGACAAGATGTTAATTAAAGCACACGACCACAATTGTTTTGTTTCAATAGATGAAGCTTAGTAATATCTCTTCTTTTTTTCAAACGCAGAATGAATAGGATATATATATAAATATATATATATTTATGTTCGACTGAAATTATAGAACGGTGACTTTTCTTTCCTTCCATTTGTAATACAGTCCGTGTATTTCTTTAAAAGGGTTTCTATCAAATAACATGAATTTGGTTTAAATGTTATAAAAACGGTTAAAGCTGCCTTTTGTTGTCAATAAGGAGATATATATAACTGTTTCATGAGAAAAGATGATATAACAAGTATATATGCAAATGATATCGTATCATCACAATCAATCGCTTCTCTAAAAAGCAGTTTCTATGCACTGAAGAGACCACCAATTGAATTAGTTAATAGTTAAATAAACAAATGAATAAATAAATACATGAATGAATAAATAGATAAATATATAGATAAATAAATAAGTGAATGAATAAATAAATAGATAAATAAATATATAAATAAACAAACAAATAAATCAATTTATAAATGAATAAATAAATAAACACTATTGACATGATTGGTGACTTGTGGTGGACCAACTGCAAAACCTCATTCTTATAAAACAGCATCCCTTCACCCCGCCCCTGCACCAGCAAAACTACCCTTAGCCACCAGTCATGCTTGATTTTACCCATTTATGTATAAAAAAAATTGTTTTGGAATTCAGAATTCCACATGGACAATAATATCCGAACATAATGTAAATTATTGAACCGTCGCATGATCATTGTTTGAGAACAAAAGAAACCCTGTGGGACGCCGCATGAAAGTTCAACAGGCGTATGTAAGGCAAATCATTTCACTAAATTCTCGGAATGTATACTCCATTTAGCAATATATTTTATTTCCAGACGAAAATGAGAAGATATTCAATAGATAAGAACAAAACTAATTTAATGAGATCAATTCAATTGGAAAGAGAAGTTCGAAGAAACAAATTAATTAGAGAGATAATGAGATCTACATATATTTTGTATGTGTGTTTTTTTTATCGTTGTAGTCAGATTCTAGATTTTCATGATTAAAAAAAGGGATGAGCAAGTTAAAAATTGTGAATTTCGCTTTCTTACTTTAAAAAATAAATATAGGTATATATATATATATATATACCTATAGTTATTGTATATGTATAAGTATTGTATGTACGTATGTGATATAAATATTGAACTTTTAATATTTTAATATTTCGTCCCTAGTATAGAATGAAGAAGCTCTCGACAGATTTTACGTTTAAAAAGCCCCGAGCGGGCGAAGCGAGCGAGAAAAAAAGATTGGCATTTATGAAATAAAACATTTAATGTTGTGATATATTTTGACATAATCACTTCTTACAATTTTCCTTCCTTTTCTTCCTTTTTCTCCTTCTTCTCTTTTATTCCCTTTTTCTCTTGGAACTTCTTTGGGGGAGGCATGGCTAATTAATTAAGAACTGCATTTTGATAATAATATTAATCATCTTGATCATTATCACCACCATTATCACTGTCATCATCATTATTATCATCACCATCACCATCATCACACCCGCCGTCATCATAATCAACACTTTCATCCGAGTCATCGTCATTATCATCACCATCATCATCATCATCACCATCATATTATAATCACAACCATCATCATCATCCTCGTCATCATCATCACCACCACTATATCAAGCCCCTAGTGGGGGGTTCGATCGAACCCTCTAAAATTTTAAAAAGCAAGAAAAAATATGGGAGAAAAGGCAATAAGATGAAGAAGAGGTTAGAGAAGGGATGTCATGCCCTAATTGAAAACCCTGGCTACGGGTCTAATCATCCATCATGTCATTTCAACCATCGCCACGATCATCATCTTCCCCTATCGCATGTATGTTGTTGACGCTGATTTCACAAATCTGATCGCTCCGGGGCAATCTTCGCTAGAAAGCTGATTTTTCACTGTCAATTGTTTCCAGATATGCAATGGAAAAGTTTTAACCCCTCGTCACACTGAATTCCTTTCATTAGCCTCATTGTGACAATGGCTGGGAAATCCCCTCTTCTTCTAAAGTCATTATCATTCAGCAAAATGTCCTTGTTACGCCTCCCAGGAATTCAATAGATCATAGAATATTTTTCACCTCAAGTTCAAAGCATATTTCTCCCCCAAGGGAAGAGCCAGACTCAAATGTTCAGTCATGAACGGTACCACCTAGGATTTTGAAGAGATATAGGGGCCCCTTGACAGCCACCATTCTCTCCTGAGTTCACGTGGCGCGCGGGGGCGCAGGACCTTTTCTTAAGTTCCTGGGCAACCATGAATATATTAGATGGGGCCAGTTTGGGTGTAGACCGTTAAGCAGAACAGTTGAGTATCATTCTGCAGGTTGATTGCTGGTTCCTATCATGCGGGGGCCGCGGAAGCAGGGGGGGGGCTTCAGCCTGCCCCACTTTTGACTTACCCCTCCCCCTCCCCCACTTTGAAAACTGTTCCGCGGCCCCTGACATGTTGTTAAAATAGACATAAATGTGCGGCCAAAATTGCAAATAAATAAGCCTATTATCATAATGATCATATTTCTCAGCATATTAAGACTTGCTAAAGCATGATACCATCATTTACCATAAATTGGTAAATGGGTGTATAGCATAGAAAGCCAAAATTTTGTGATTTTTAAAAAGTAAAAGGTCCGTGAAGTTTCGGTGTTTTGGAATTTAAATCCTATTTCCAAGGGGGGGAGGGTGAAATACGTTCAAAATATGAAACAACCTTTTCATTTTTTTAAGATTTACTTCATGTGTTTTCCTTTCATACCACTACTAAAGCGAGCGCAAATATCTGATACTATATGATCGAACGACTTTTCTATATTTCTGTATTTTTGTGATCTTTCGAAGATACAACGACGGAGACAGAGCGGACTGAAGATTCGGATTAAAAATCTATCTTACAGCGCGCATGCGCAATCCTGTTTTTTTTTCAGAGCTATAAGTATGCGCAGAAAATTTCTATTAATTTACCGTCCCGGGGCAACGTTGCAGAAACTTTTCCATCATGGAATTAAAATTGGCCCTCCATTGATAACTCACAGCGAATCCTTGATTTTGATTGGCTATTGAACGTCGTTACCATGGTTTTAATAATGATAGCCATTGGATAGCAAAGTTCTGATATCTGCCCAATTCTTTCGCGTTTTGAAAAGATTCCTGTGGCTACCCCGACCCGGCTAGAGTTAAAAAGTTTAAGAAGGACGGGCATAAATTGAAAGGACAAAAATGGTGTCTGCGACACTGCGATTGTTACACCTTCTGTGATATTCCGGTGAATGTTATTGCGTCTGATGATAACATCGGACTAATTACTTAACGGATTTTATTCATTAATGAGTAAAATAAAGAGATAGCAATCGTATTCCATGGCCATTTTACCTGTCAATGATTAACTGAGGGACTTTGATAACTGACCAATTTGGATCGGTATCGGATTAGAAGATAACAGAAGGAAAGGATATTAGTTTGACCCGAGGGGGCTCTATCAATAATATTCCTTAAAAGGTCAGTAAAAAGGAGTTTGAATTTATATATGAAAAAATACGAGCAGAAGGTATGATATGAAACTGAGAGGAAAATAGGGGGAAATAGGGAAAAGGCTGTCATTTTGTCGTTAAATATAATCGAAAGTAAGCTCTTGTCTCATCAACTGAGATATTTTTCAAGATTCTGGGAAAAAATGTGATAACCCTCAAATTAGTTAAAATACCAAGAATGGTTATTCTGCCCAATCTCGTATATAAGGTTTCTCCCTCAGTCTCCCTTTCTTCATCTCAACCTCCCCCCCCCCCCCCTCTCTCGCTCTCCCTCCGTCACCCCCTCCTCATCACTTTCTTTCAAACACCTGAAATATTCAAAATAATGTGTTACATCATTGGGAAGGGGAATCCCAAATTAACCAATGCCAATTGTGCATTGCATACCACGAGCACAATAAAGTCAAACACTTCCTAGTAATGACAAAATAATGCCCTTCATACATTACTCCACATACACCCCCCCCCCCGCCCAAAGAATACAAATGAAATAAAAATGACAAATCCGTTTTCCTGGCTGCTCGCCTCTCGAACAAACATAGCCCTATTTTATGACCGTTGTCCAAGACATTCAAAATATTATTGACATAAAGGATCCAATGATCAATAATTATTTTTTAAAAAGTTGAAATGACCAAAGAATATTTTCTGCATGATAAGTTTCTCATTCTTGAAATGACAAAGGAAATAAATGTAAACATCAAACAAGGTTGACTGATTAGGATATCCTTGTTCGTTCTGGATAAATTTGGTATGAATTGTTTTAATGTCAATTTTTATTCATATTCCATGCAGCGGTCGTATTATTACGAATCGATGTAGCAATGATTATTCATTTGCGTAAATTTTTAAAGGTAAATTGCGTAAAATTGAATTAATTTCTCTCTAAAATATGAATGAAATAAATATATAGCCCCTTCATCAATTGTTTCAGCGTAAGGAAGTATATCTTACAATAATCTGGACGTCAAAACAACAGGAAACACACTTGTCAATTTATTCCAATTGAATATTTCAGCTTATCAACTATCGTCTTTGTAAAAATCAGCATTTAAAGACCAAACTAATTAAGTATGCACGCGAGATATGTTGTAGATATAATGCCTCTTCATAATGGGAATGCTTTGTAAAATGAAAGAGCAAAACGCCTGAAAATTGACAAAATGCATCCCGGGAAAGGAGGGCCAGTACAACATAACGCACACGTGCACACCAGATTTCTGATTTTGGACCCACATCACTGTTAAAATGTGTTTTGAAAATCATTATCATTATTAACATATTATAATGTATGAAATATTTAAAATTAAAACCAAAAAATAAAAATAATGATTTTCGCACAGATATTACAAAATATTCCATGCTACACATCACTTCTGGAAAGAAAAGTATGCTTTAAAAAGTTTATATAGCAGATTTTTGTTTGAATGACCTCAAAATCTCTAACATGTCTAAAGGAAAATAATATGATTTGAACAGATTAAGAAAATTCAGACAAACACTGCAAATTTGATCAAAATCGAACAAGGAATATTTGCATTATTCCGGTGAAACGGTTCTAGACACGTCTTCATGAATATTCAATGAGCAAACTGATGATGTCATATCCCCCACTTGTTCTTTTGTATTTTGTCATATGAAATGAGGTTTATTCAAAATTTTTCCCTCAAGAGCCAAACATATTGGAATAACAACTGATTAAGTGCATTAGATATTCATTGCTGCGAGGTATTATAAAAGAGACATATTCACACATTATATGTATGAAAAAAATGAAAAGTATTTTATTTAATTATTAAGAAAAGGAAAGTAAGAATGTGACATCATCAGCCCATCCATTGAACATTCATGACGATGTGCATATAACTGTTTATACAATATATTTCCAAAATTTAAAATCAATAGCTTCGCTATTTGTTATCAGATTTTGATGAAATTTTCTGCATTTTGCTTTGTGAATTTTATTCTTTTTATCAAGATACAAATATTTTCAGCCCGAAGCATCCCTTTAAGTCAGTCTATTTTACTAGATAACTGCCTTCAAATCATGCATGACGTTCAAACAAAATGAAGCTCCAACATTCTTTTACGCTGTTCTGTAAAGCACAATTACATTTTAATTTCGATTTATTATTTATTTACATCGTTCATGTTGAAATACACTCGCATTCATTCAGAAGACTATATGAGACCTACATCTGCATGTGGTTTAATCTTATCTAATGTTCAAATTTTGAGAAACGTGTTTTTTTTCATGAAGTCCATTTCAAATTCGGAGAAAGTAATTTGAAATAAAGGCGATTATTGTTAGAATTAAAAATCAAAAGAATTTATCTTTGAAAAGTGTGAAAATGTAACTGACTTCAAAAGAGGAATATTCTCCAAGAACTTACATGATGAATAGTCAGTTCTTTTTCATGTTAATATGATATATAAAAACTCAAGTTCACTTTCAACATACTTTGACCACGCCATATCTTTTGTTACATATAGTTTCTCGCAGGGACAGATTCTCTAATAACTTGAACGCACACGTACAAACAGATATGACTACTTTGAGCAAATATGGCCTTACCTATTCGCCTCCAATGTAACACGGTCGCAAACACTGCAAGGCTACGCCTCAATCCGTTTTCCAAAATTCCAACCCGAAGTTTCTGCAGCCGAGAAATACTTTCACCCCCTACAAGTCGAAACTCTCCAAGAAGTTTCAATCTACTTCAGATTTACGTTTAAGAGGAACTTTCTCTTCTCCCCGCGTGTGTGCGCCACGTCGGGAGGAAACAGGCGACGGCGATGTAATATGACTCCGCTAAGGGGAGTTAGTGAAGTTTTTTTGAGGAAGCGATTGTGACTAGCAAAAGTAAAAATGATGAAAAAAATTATCGCACACCGCTTTCTATTTATTCCCCCCTAGTACAATAGACCACTGCCATTCAACTTCGGTCGTACACACACACACATGCACTATGGATTGCAATTTTGGGAAAGTACACACACACACAACCAGATACTGGGGTTGGGGTGATGAATAGAAGAGATTCGCAATGAATAAAAAGAAAGGGATTTGTGTTTGTATGAATACATTTTTCTAATATTATAAACTGATACGAGACCTACCTCTTTCGAGCGTAGAAAAATAGCGTGCGGTTTCGATCGGGGAATTTCTTTAGACTTGTTTCTCGCTTTTCTATTTCTTTTCTGTGGCGTTGTGGTACCAGCAAGTGCTTTCCTACCAGAAAGATGGGTACAACAAAATGGCGTCCGCCCACCTGTATGCCGCGCTCTTCCTATACTAGTGAAATCAACTTTACGTCGTCTACGCTCGCTCACTAAATAACTCTGCTCTCGATAATTTCTATCTTGTACTTCTCCCTCCCCCTCTCTCTACCTCTCTTTCCCATTTCTTTCGTTTCTTCTTGGATTAGATATAAATAGATAAGAAACGTGGAAATCGGAGCGTCATTAAACTGACTTTTATACATGTTCACGTGCTTATATTATCCTTATGTACATTCGCCCGAGAGATAGCGGGTACAAGGCTCTGGGACACTGATCGTTTTAATGCAAGTGTTTATTGTCGGGTTAACCATCAACTTCGCTTTCTGGACGGCTGCCTGACTGCAGATTCCGGCTTGTTTTTCACCTCTTTATTTTTTTAATAATTTTTCATTGGGGTAAAGTCCAAGCGCGACTTGGAGTAATCAGCCGCCCGAAGTCATGACATCAGATTTACTAAGCGCACTGATAAGAAAGTTATCTGCAAACCCGATCTCAAATATGCGGTTCATTCGAAGGTTTTTGTCGGCATAATAGTTTGCATTCAAACAGTTTGGGTATAACCTTAGTCATTTTTCTTGATTTCAGATGACATAGCATTATAATAGTCATTGTCATTACGAGTTGCGTATTGATCGAAAGCATTTTGGGGATGAAATCTCAGTGGGCAAGGTGATATAAAGGGCAAATGTCGCGAGGGGCGGGGGCATGGGGTTGGGCCGGGAGTTAATTAAGAGGTGTAATTCGAATATCATCCGATGAACGACAAAACCCCGCTGGTAAGAACAGCGTGTCGCACAGTGTGATCACAGTGTGTTCACATGGTGGACTAGGTTAATATATTATTCACACTGTTAATATGGTTAAATTCAACAGTGTGAAGATGTTTTCACACTGTGGACACTTCGACAGCATGACTGTTCACAGCATGTTCACATGGTCGACTATGTGAATATGTGAACCACACTGATGAAATGCTCCAATTTAACAGTGTGAATGTGATTTCACATTGCGTTCCACACTGTGAACACACTGTGTTCTATTCAGTAGGTAGGGATGTGTGTATGGAGTGAAGGTGTGTTGAAATGCTTAATGTGAAGGTGATTTCATAACGTGTTCCACACTATGGACACACTGTTGGACAGCGTGTTCTCTTCAGTAGGGATATGTGTATGGAATGAAAGTGTGTTAGAATGCTCAAATTGAACAGTGTGAATGTAATTTCACATTGTGTTCCACACTGTGAACACACTCTGGCACACACTGTGGGACACTGTGTTGTGTCCAATATGGATAAGTGTATGGAGTGAGGGTGTGTATAAATGCTCAAATTTAACAGTGTGGACCCACTGTGGTATACACAGTGGGACACTGCGTTCTTTTCAGTACGAAAGGGCGGTCTTGTAATCTACAATATATATTTTGTTTCACTGCCGCACTAATTACACTTGAGTTGTTTACTAATCTAAGTTACTTAATCCATATATTCCAGGCAAGCAAAGCGAATGAGCCACATTTTTAATCACCTAGATTTTTAATAGACACATAAATTACACTTTTGATATACTTTTTCATAATGAAAAACCTTGATCGTGTGCCTAGTAAATTCATTATGACCTACATTTTTATTAGTATTGTTTGATAATATAGGAAATAAATATCTTTTTAAAACAATGTGAATAGTTCAATTCATGATCGTCATATCTTCTCTTCATGATATTTATAGCATTGGGCTACATGTCCTTATTTCCCGAAGAATAGGTCCGTCTATTGCTTGTCGATGCATTATAGCATTATGACTAGTTGTTGTAGTTAATTGGGGGTTTGGCGATACTTTGAATATATATGGGATATTTCTGGGAATAGCATTAGATGAAACCCATTTTGTGAGCCATGTGAACGATTTGTTTAAATATGGGCTGTTTGTTTTGAAAAGAGAAAAATGACAAGAAAAAAAAGTGGGATTCGCTCCAAAAAAGAAAGGTGATCTGTGTCAGAAAAAAATTGACAAGCAAAAAAGGGGGTTTTCATACAAAATGAGGATGGTTTGGGTTAAATTTATGCTTTTTAGCATACGTATATACCCGACTTCCAGGGGTTGGTGCATATCGTGGTTAATAACACACACAACACCCCCAGTAAAATCGGGTCGTGTGATCCAGTGGTATAGAGCATTGGACTCATAATCGCAGGGTTGTGAGTTCGAATCCCAACTCTGCCATTGTCTCCACTTTGATAAAAAGGCCAAAGAGTAATTTTTATCGTCTATAGGGTCTGTCAATATGACTGATTAACCTAGACGTAAAATGTTTCCTAGGTAATTGGTTATATACCAGCTTGGCGTGTACCAGCAAAAATGCTGTCCTGCCGGGTTCCTACGGGAGTTACTAGTACCATAAACAGAAACAGAAAATATTGGGGATGCTTCAGCATCTCCGCTTCTCAGGGCCATACCAATTTTTCCTTTCACAAGCTGGCAGTGGCTTGACTATAAAAATCTCGAGCAAAGCGAGCGAGAGTTTTCAGTTTCAAAGTTACATCAATGATGATATGAAAATAAAGGCTATGCAATCATCAAAATCTAACAGTACAGTCATGACAGTATTATTGATTCAAAGATTGTTTTATATAATTATATGGAAACAACAAAAGACAATTTTTTTTTTACTGTTTTAGCTCGTATCTACCCATGCCCTCTTGTTTGCTATTTTGGTCATTGGGACAATTACAATAATATAGCAGTGTTCTTTATATTTCATATCAATGCGTGCATTCATCATGCTCATGGAAATTAAAAAATACAGTCACAATGGTCACAAATCAATTGCCCAAGAAATGATAGAATAATTTGTTAAATGAATAGTTGGATTATGCAAATAGATATGTATTTTCCATTTAGGTTGTTTGCCTTTTATAGGTGGACATTTTACAATATTTAAACTATATCACTTTTCTTTTTGAAACATTTTTGACATATTCAAAGAAAATCTCTTTACGAATATTGTCATAATTGTAGTTTGAGTTATATATTATGATTTTATTTTTATATCATGATTGCGGTTTGTTTCATTAAAAAATCCATGACAACATATTCTAAATAAAAGATTAACTTAAGAGTTCTGTCATATTTGCATCCAGCTTGTTGAAATATCTAATTAATTACATACAAAATGGGAAAAGTGTCCTTTTTGTGTACATATACATCCATCGCTTTGATCCCTGCAAGACCAAAGGCTGTCGGAAAATGGGAAAATTCCTGAAACTTTATAAATCAGATGCAACTGACAACGAACACGACAAAGGCGACCTACCATGCCTACCGTCCACCCGTATAACAAGATTCCACCAAACATTGTTTTATTTTATTTTTATTTTTTTCTTGCTATCGCGAACTTGTAGTTTTAATAGAAATAGAAATCACTTGCTATTTTTGAAAACGTCCTGTATGTAAAGTACAACTCTAGAAATCCGCTAATTCACTCTTCCTCTTCCAATTGTCAACATTTCAGTAATTTTTATAACAAAAAGGGTAAAGGTGTCCATTATGATGTTTTTCACTGAAAAATATCACACAATCTTGTTAATACATATTTTACCAGTCAAATAGTCTCGTTATCAGTGGTGCACAGAGTCAATAATTTCGAGGGGGGCAGAAGTAGCATATCGGGCAAAATTTTATATTAAAAAAAGTTGCGAGCGAGCAAGCATTTCGACATTTTTCTTACAAAAATCCAAATTGCGATATATTTTTACATACTATTTAGAAAATAATGGTTTTTTTTATCTTTTCTCTCTTTCATTTTCTCCTTCTTTTTCTTAGTCGTGAAAAATTTGGGGGGCAAGCGCCACCAGAAAGTTTGTATGTTATCCGACAGTTCCACGAATTTAATGGATATTTTGAGAGATACAAAATGATATTAAATGTATTTGAAATAACATTATGCCCATGGAAAAAAGAACATTAAGACATTGTACAAGCATTTATGATTTACCCGAGTTTAGTTCAAACATGACTTGCGTCAAACTAACAATAATTTTCGAAACAATGAATTAGTATTTATATTCCAATATTAAAATGTGATTCTAGATTTGAACTTGATTTACGCTCGTAAATTCTTGCGTAACTTTGGGGATGCTATACCCGATAAGGATTTCGACATAAAACACATTAGTAATCATGTTAATTAGGTGAAGAACGAGATAAAGATGAGTGTTCCCTTTCTGTTACCAAGCACGCACGCTTTTATTAACGTCATTACGTTGCTCAAGTAACTATGTTTTCTCCAATTGAAAGCGAATTTATTGGCCCCTTATAAGATGAGAAGGTAGTAAATGAGGGTCACCAGTCGATCGTGCTACATTATTACTAAGGGCGGGTTAGGGATAATTTACACGTGGGAAGGGAATACTGTTCAAAACGTGAAACTTCACATAAACTCAAATTGAGATGATATGAATTTTTCATATCATATGATTATTCAAGAGCATTTTTAATACCCTATAATACAATTGATACAGAAAACTCGAAACGATGAGTGCACTCACTATTCGTAAGTACTTTTTCTTAGTTCATGTCGATTATTTTAAAGGGACTATGTCCCTGAATTATTACACTGAAATCTTTTATTTCATTTTCTAAATGATTGTTTGGACTATTTATTAAGCAAGTTAGACATTCAATAAGCCCGAAAATCGATATCTGGGCCTAATATTTTGATCAAATTGCGTCGAAATCGAATCTTAACATAATTATACAGCACAAAATCAATTCCTTCCATGTTCGCCTTAGTTAGTCTCTCTCTACTTTTATATAGTTCGCGCTTAAATTTTAGCCCAAACCCTTCCCCCTCCTTCTATTCCTCTATGTTGACCCCTTCCTTTTTATTCACTTATCTCCCCCTACCTCTCCAACTCTCTGTCGCAATATCGCAATGTTTATTTTTTCTTTTCTCCCTCTCTCCTCTCTATATACTTCTAAATAAGTTTTATAATCTTCTGTTCGCTTCTAATAATCATATCTTTCTTTCAATTGTCGGTGAAGGCCCCCTTCCCTCCTCCTCTCCACTACCCTTTATTTAAAATCACTATCAGTTTCACAATGCCAAATTACAGCTTCGTAAGCACACGATTTTTCTTTCGACCTTTGGACCAAGAATAAAAGAATCAACAACTGATAAACTGAAAAGAGTTTGAATAACGATAGAATACTTTCACAATCATGACGATCGAGACAATGAAATTAGAATGGGTTCTAGCCAGTGCACCTGCGGATCTTGTTTCGATGTGTATGGAAATAAAAAAGGGCAGGTGGAATATCAAAATCCTTTTTGAAACTTCACTTGCTGAATTTGTTATTAAAAGCGATTTTGGAATCATGATTTTCTTAATGAGAGGCTACTATCTAGGAAGTGAAATCGATACTCTATTTCCAGCTCATTATTGACGTTTTAATTGGTGCGAAATAAGCTAATTCAACAAGTCAATGGCACACACATTAGTTAGTAAACTACTTAATATGTAGCTAATAAGTATACGGGTAAGCTAGTAAATTTACAGATATGAGTAAGACAGTTTGGTCATGATTAATGCATTACTTACTTATCTACTTTACTTACTTACTTATTTACTTACTTAAGTACGTATACGCAATACTTATCTACCTACCAACTTACATACAAACCTTCTTACCTATTTACATTCTTGCTTACTTACTTACTTACTAACTTACTTACTTACTTACTTACCTACTTACTTACTTAGATTTTCACTTAATGTATCACTTACTTACCAAGTAACTTATTACCAGTCCTTGTTGATTGATTAATCAGTCAGGACTAAGCTTGCCATTGGCTATCGGAGGAATAAAACCTGGATGTAATATGATCGCTTAAAGTATATTAAAAAACTACTTTAATATACAGTTGTTCCTTCCGACAGAAAAATCCACTACTAAAATAGTCTCTTTCAAGGAAAACGATAATTTACCAAAACAAGTACAGACTCTCATAAAACCAAACGAAAACTATAATCTAACCTAAAAAAAATAAATGCTAATGAAAGTATGGAAAGTGGATTGTTGAAGTATACTCATGCTAAACGTTTATTCAAGATTTCAAATAAGAAATACTGTCATTGATTTTATCGCATGAAAATATCTGGTACTATTTTGCATAATCTTTTTTTTTACAAGATTGCCCAAGATTTTGATAATATTCATTAGGACTTTTATATATATTCTTCATAATTCAAACCAAGGAGCTTCAAACAGAATTGTACGGGCACTGGCACAGGGGAAAGAGAATCAGAATCAAAATCCCTCTTTTTAATGTATGATAGATTATCGATCTAGATAAATGCCTTGCCCAAGGGCAGGACGTGGCTGCTGTCAACATTGTTATCTATTGCGAGTGGGTATGTGATTGATTGACTAATTTGCTTTTCTTTGTGAAGATTTTGTACCTGAATAGCCATGTTAACATTACCATACGGGAGCCGCAAAAACGGGGATCTGGATGGGCTTCACCCCCCCCCCCTCCCACACACGCACACACTTTTTGCCAAAACCGTGTACAAAAACCTAAAAATGTCCGTCTGATAGTGATTTTTGCATGGTCAGACCCCCCCCCCCTACTTTCAATAACCGTTCCGCGGCCAATGCGGCATAATACAATAGATGGGTGATTATGGGGGCGGTTATAATGTAATATTTTCTCCTATCCCATGGATTTTTTAACGAGATGACGATGTTTTAATGGCTTTAATAATTAAGCTAGTGTCGTAATGAAAAAAGGGGGCCAAATATGACGTATGGTTAACATTTTCTAAAAGTCATGAGCCGAGCGCAGCGAACATTCTGATATTTCTGCAAAGTTAAATTTTAATTTCGTGATTGTTTTTTACATAAAGTTCAGACAACTGGACAATTACTCCGGGAAATTACTTCATATTCCACATTTTACTTTCCTTTTCTTTTCATGCCCCCCCCGGTCTTTGAAAGTTTAGAGGTCCAGTGCCCCAAGCCCTAGATTTGTGCGCCAGTGATTGCACCATCCATATTCCACCCCCCCCCAAAAAAAAAAAAAAAAAAAAAAAAAAAAAACATCAGCAAGGTCGAGCAACTCTTATCCAGACATCTAGAAAGTTCACCTTTTAATTAACCAACTGGCTTTATATCAAGATTTTGAACAATGGTATAAACATTCGTTACAATCAAGAGTAACAAAGGTCGTTCAGCATTACATCAGTAAAATTACGAAACCAGGACATACGTCGTGCACCTATGAGCATAGAATAGAGCTAAACGAGCGAAATTCATTTGGCCCGCTTTCAGCAAAAGAAACAGGGAAGGAAAAGTAAATAAAATTATCTTTCTCTGTTGACATTTTATCCTTTCGAGGCTTAATTGGCTTCGTCAGCGCCCCCAAAAAGTAATAAGTAACTGAATCTAATTCCACAATGACGCAAATAAATAAAGAGTCTTTCCTTTCTTTAATCAGTGTTTGAGTTTTCAGAAGTAGGGGCGGGGTTAGTGACTGCCCGGTCCGCCCCCAGATCGCAGACGGGATTACGAGTTCCCTGGGAATATTCGCAGGTGCCAAAACTAGCCATTGGTGATGCATTTTTGTTATAGATGAAATTTGTTTCATCGTGGTTAAATTCTCATAAAGGGGCGTACATTAGAGTTTTATTATACATTAAGTTTAATTTGGAAATCCAAGCTTAGAAACGCTCGCTTCAAAAAGAAATCCTTGTAATATTGCATATAATGTCATTTGGGCATGGTAGTCTAGTAAACCTATAGATAACAGAAGCGGATCTAGAGGGGGGGGGGTTGGGGGGTTGCAACCCCCCCCCCAAAAAAAAAAAATTAACTTGTAATTTTATTTTATTCTATTTCTATGTATTTATTTCATTAATTATCATTATTATTATTATTATTATCATTATTATTTCTTTTTTGGGGGAGGGGGGGGATTGGACGAACAAATGTCACAGAGTCCCTTCCCCCCCCCCCATCAGCTTTTTTGAGGACACGGGCCACCGCCGAAGTGACAAGCTAGGCCAGCGTTGCCAATTCTCATCCCCAAATCCCCACATTAAAAAAAAAAGATTGGGGGATTGTTGAAGTCTTTGGGGATGAAAAATCAATATTTGGGAATGCAAATAATATTGAGTTTTATGAAAAACGAATTTGGGGATTTTCTGTCAAAATTTGGCAACTTTGGGGATATTTTAAGTGTCGTTTGGGTGGGATCAGTGACAAGCTGTTCATAATAAAAGTATTAGGCTAACAGTGCTTATTCCAAGGTCCCCAATTCTTTGTATCTGTGTTGTTAACTAGCCTTACATTGCAGGAAAATGCTACTTAATTTTACAAATTTTCATGGGGGTTAATTTGGCAACGACCTCTATACCAAAAATAGTGGTGTTTTAGATGCAAGAAAACGCAATTTTCACACACAGATTTTCAAAAATTTTCCCTACTGTGGGAGGGGGGACACCCCCCTCCCACACCCTCCCCCTCGCTCGCTCCGCTCGCTTGGACTCCAACCCCAACCCCCTTTATAAATAGCTGGATCCGCCCCTGGATAAAGCAACGCCATCTAAAAGGGACAAAAATTGTCTTAGAAATTACGAACACATTTCATTTAATAGTATTCATTTCCATATCCAAATGTACAATACCTAAAAATATACATATAATATATATATATAAGTACAAACAAGATTTTATATAAGAATGCGATATAAGCCCATAAAAGTAGACAGTGTCAAAATCTACCCTTAAAAAATCTGTATAGGGTTGATACGTTGCTTATGTCGCTGTCACATTTCGCATATACGATGGCTTTAACGGCGAGTAGAAAACAGTCGGGGTTTTTTTTATAATTTTTGTATCAGCTTCCTGTATGCAGGTCTGCGGTTCGTATAGAAATCCGTAGAATAGCTCTTTTCGTCTCACCGTGCGGACACGGTGGGAAAGTGTGACTGCGGAATTCGTACATTTCGGTATATCACCTGTCCATTCTTTTATTTGTCTCTCATTAAAAATATTCGAATTAGTCTCTATAAAGCATTAAGAAATTACATTTTTTTTATGTTATGACAGATATCAGTGCATGTGACGTCACAAAATCAATAATATAATATTAAACGGTGGTTATTTCCACCGTCATGTTTTCTCATTTATTTGTTTTCATCGTGTACATTAATACCAACTTTCAATCTCTAACGGCCGTGATTTGTCTGACAGCAATATTGCAAATTTTTTTCTTCAATATAGTGTAGACCATGAACCTAATACTCTGACGAGTCCAGTCGTAGACAATCGCCCCCTCCCACCCTTTTAAAATAAAAAAAGATACAAGTGCCATTCGTGGTAGTTTGAGTTTCCAGATTGACTGTGTAATGTTCTTTCCTTTTTTTAGTTTTTAATTTACTCCAAAATGAAGTTCCCCACCCCCTAAAAAGATTAATTAATTGTTTAAAAATAAAGCTTTCACTCCAAGATCAAGATTTTTTTTTTCAAAACGATGTTTTATCAGAGAGAAGGGTTACTCCTGGTCAAGTGGCATCCACTCTTTTTAATAGGGATATGATTCCACCTAACTTCAACCGCTATCCCCCCACTTTACGCCACGCACCCTCCTATTAAGCCGATACTAAGTCCCCTTTAATAACCCCAATAAAACACCCCATATCCTTCAACCAATTCTTCCTCTACTGCCCCCACTTTATTACTTTCGCACTACAATGAAGATCCAACGAGAAGAAAGCTGAACGAGTGTTTGAACTAAATAACGACTTGTTTTATTGTGCTCGTGACGTTGTAAACGAGGATTTCCCTTTAATTTCCGAAAACAATACCAGACCTTCGAAAAGTGTCGATCTTCTCTGTTCACGAGGGTTGAGGTTTACGTTGTGGATGTACAATGACTCAGAAATACAAGGAAAGGAAGGGTCGGCAGAATTTACCATCGTTTTCTCAAGCTGATGATTTCTTTGTTAATTCAAAGGAGTATATAGCGGATTAGCGTGATTTTTATTTCAATCAATTCAAACTACAACGATTAGTCATCGCAAAAAGAGGGTGTCCCCGAATATACGTGTATCAGTTGTTGTTTAAGTTTTGTTTGTTGTTGTTTTTTGTTTTGCTTTTATTTTTAATATTCCTCTCAGTTTTAATCATACTACTTCACCAAATTCTTACAAAAGGTTAATCAAAATCAAGCAAAATTACGGAAGTCGACATTGCCCAATATCTTCAGAAATATTTTTGGTCGGACTCGACCTATTCGAAATATTGATCAATACATATTCCTCATCTTTAGCGGTAACGGAAATTGATCGTTCAATTGCTTGTATGAATTTGATGATTTAAGGATAAAGAATCATGTGAAGGCGGAAAAATACTTTCCTTGGGTAAATCAGTAGGACATCAGTTCGATTCTATAACATGCCAATAAGAACGATTTGCTTTATTTATTTATTCATTCATTTTATTTATTAATTTATTTGTTTATTTATCTATTTATCATTCATTTATTTATCTATTTATTCATCTATTTACTTTTTTAATCAAATTATTTATTTATTTATTTATCTATTGATTTATTTGAATTTACTATAGACATGATTAAACGTGATCGGCACAACTGTTTTTCATCATGGTCGTTATGCAACAGATTAAAATCAATATAAAAATACATATTATGATATTATTATATATCATATATCAAAAACAAAGGGAATGCACACAATTATTATTTTATCAAATGACAATTTGAAATCACATTTACACTTCAGGTAATTTGACTTAATTCTACCTAAAACTTTCTAGTTAATATTCATATTTAAAAATTTCACATAATATGTCAGCCATTATCTATTACGAAGTTCCCTAAAATACCCCATCCCCACAACAGTGTATTTAATGAAGATTCAACTGAATTCTCTGAAAGTTAGACATTGTAATCTTTATGGAAAAGAATTGATATATCTGACAAAGAAGATTTATATTGCATTTCTTTTATACTGTTATTAGACCGTATAAACATAGAACACTGTAGAACATGGGTAGAACTATTACAATGCACGGCGGACTAGACGTCCATCCTCATCGCCTATCTATTGGCAAGACCAGGACAATGGTCATGATGGTCAGGCTATCGCGGTCAAGGCCTGACCACGTCTGGCCCGCCATCAAAGCAGTATGCCCCTAAACAAAAGGACCTGGACTATAAAACTTTCAAATGCCCCAGACCAAACTGCTTTCACGATCTGGTGACCTAGTTTGTTTTATTCAAAGGTAAATGTATATTTGTCCATGCCCACACGCTTCAGTTATGTGTTTTTCGCCACGGTATATAAACAGTAAAACACTCGGCAGAGGTCAACAATACATCATCTAATTTTCCGAGTATGAGTGTTATTATATTAGACGATACACATATCATCATATAAAACGACTTTGAAAACATATACTTTGGTTGGTTGGTGAATTTTGTTTATCAATGTTTCATATTTCGTTAATGTTAATTTAGTAAAACCAAGAGGAAGGCACATAATTTAATGGTAAGAGGATGCATTCTGCAACATGGTCCCATGATGCAGCTTTTGTTAGAGATGTTGAAATATCAACGTTCGATCTGGCATAGCGAAGACACTCGATTAACAGATATTAGGCCTACATAACATTTCGAATAAAATGATACGTAAAATCATGAAATAAATATTATCAAACAACTACAACGAACGAGAAATGAGGGAGGACATTCAGATATAAATTAATATATAGTACATTAAAAAATACATTTTTTTTATTTAAAAGGTGCAAATAAACAAATA
Organism: Lytechinus variegatus; assembly: GCF_018143015.1. Taxonomy (NCBI): domain Eukaryota; kingdom Metazoa; phylum Echinodermata; class Echinoidea; order Temnopleuroida; family Toxopneustidae; genus Lytechinus; species Lytechinus variegatus. The sequence continues at coordinate 28,330,023 of NC_054743.1, read as the reverse complement.
ACAACTAACAACTCTCTTTCACACACATACTCACTCCCCCTCCCCTTTCTCTTCCCCCACTCCCGCCCCTCTCTCTCCCTCTCCCTCCCTCTCGACCACTTTTCCAAAATCTTACAATCGAACTGAATAAATTCATTCATGATCTTATAACACCTCCGCGTTAAAATGTATAGTACAAAAAAATAATAATACATCTCCTTGATTGCCCTGTTTCCGGAAAGGGCCACAATATTGTGGGAAATAATCTTATGAGCAGGACAATAGAGCGTAAACGTGTTGTGGTAATCATTTTAAATGCTCGATTTAGCAACGCGACAATAGGGCTTTGAACGGCTGAGGTCAAAGGAAGAAATACATTGGAAAACATTTCCTATCACTCTCGTTATGAATCGCAATTTTTCACGGTTTCCACGAATTTCAAATCCTGCTTGATTAATTTCTATCTAATGGTCATTTCAGTAGGATGTAGATTAATATTCCGTATCCAGGCAGCAAAATATTCAGTGCACCAATGTACTTTAGATATTTGCTTTATTTTAATACAAAACTTACAAAAGTGTGAAATAATCAAATTTACTTTTGAAAATACAAATCATTCTGAAGAAAACATTAAAGATGTTTGAAGTTCCTTGTGAAAAATGTAAAATAGTCTGAAAATCACTTCATGTCAATTTTCGAAAAAAAAAGTGATAAAGATGATGATGACGATAGTCATGACGAGACGATAATGAACATTAAAAATGTATAATGACAATTAATGCTGATGCTGACGCAGCTACTACTACTACCACTACTACTACTACCTATATACTACCTACTACTACTACTACTACTACTACTACTACTACTACTACTACTACTACTACTTCTTCTTCTTCTACTACTACTACTACTACTACTACTACTACTACTACTACTACTACTACTACTACTACTACTACTACTACTACTACTACTACTACTACTACTACTACTATTTCTACTACTACTACTACTACTACTACTACTACTACTACTACTACTACTACTACTACTACTACTACTACTTCTACTAGTAGTAGTAGTTGTAGTAGTAGTAGTAGTAGTAGTAGTAGTAGTACATGTAGAACTACTACTACGTCTACTAACAGAACAAATAAAACCAGTTAACACGTTTTCGAAATCGGATTGCAAAGTGATGTTTTGTGTGTTTGTTCATTTGTTGATGTTCTTCTGCGGGGTACTTCATCTTACAATCAATTAATGCAGCCCCCTCTTCCACATATTATGAAAACAAACATAATGGCATGGCCAACAAATTCAGTTTCAACTCCAATCCAAGAAGCACACTAAATCATAATACATGTATTATAATTTAGTGTGCTTCTTGGATATCTATATTAAAAAGGGATAGCATACCTCTCACGTGAAAATTTTATATTTATCCCCCCCCCCCCGACATTGTGCTTTATCCAGATTTGATAAAAACTTTTTCTTTCATTTATCAATTTACATTGCTGACATTGTTTCTTCTAAAAAAAAAGTTTACTCTCCATCTTATTAACTGAATTATAGGCATATTGGTAAAAAAATACACACCCAGTTAGTCCTGTTATTAATGGTTTTATTTTCACATGGATTAAACAGAGATTTAGCAGCTGTTTTTAAAATATTTTTTAAGAACATTACCGTAACGCCCTCATTCCATTATCTTGTTTTAAAAATCGCTATCTGGTTGTCTTTTAGTGTTCATCTTCCACAAGTACTTCGGTCAAAACTAAATTAAAGGAAAAAAAAGGCCTGAGCCCCGAGTGTTTACTTCTTTGCGGAGTACTTCACGGAAAACAAGATGAAGTACAAAGTTCTAAAACACGATCTTTGATGGCGCCCTTGCAACTAAGTCAACGATATTCATTGTATGCCTTGACATGAAGGATGGTTAATATCTTTCAACACTTTTTAATGTATCAAATACTGTTGATCTCTAAATGTATTGTTTATTTTTAAAAGATATTATGGCACTTTTCGCATTGTTGATAAAACTTTATTTCTCGGTTTTATCTCGTTTGTTCTATTTTGAAGTATTACTGGTCAACCTAAATTTTGAGAACAATTTTAAGTTAAGGTAGAAATTATACACTTCACGGTTTTATACCGTTACTATCCGTATTTTTCCAAAGATTAAAAGATGGATTTATCGGCAGTTTGACACTTCGTCCAAAATGGGCTAAGTGGCAATTGGACCAACTGGTTATGAGGCGGAGTGGTGAGAGGACGAATTGGCAATAAGACAATGTGGAAAGTGGACGAACTGATGATAGACTCACATGATAGTAGACGAGTTGGCAATCGGATAAATTGGCATTAAACGAGTTGGAAACTAATTCTATTACTACTACTTCTACGACTACGACTACTACTACTACTACTACTACTACTACTACTACTACTACTACTACTACTACTACTACTACTACTACTACTACTACTACTCCTACTACTACTACTACTACTACTACTACTACTACTACTACTACTACTACTACTATTACTACTACTACTCCTACTACTCCTACTACTACTAATACTATTATGATCATTACTATTAATATTCTTCTCCTTTTTTATCATTATTATCATCTTATCATTATGATGATGATGATGTTAAACATGATTATGTAAAAAATATTAAGAAGATCATATCCACGATCACTATCATCATCAATTCAATGTTAATATTAATTAGTTTAGTTAACCGTGCTTCAAAATTAGATTTTGAATAGGGATTGTCAAGATCATAATAGTCCTCTCCTTTCGTGTCTGTTATCGACAAATTAATACAAATGAATATCAGATATTTGACAAGAGTAGTCGTAAACAATAGATGTTAGTACGTCAAGTTGAGAGCATGGTTGGGAGTTAGTTAGCCAGAACTTAATACGAAAATACCCTGTGATGGCGCCCTTGCAGATGACGCTCGGGGACACATTGTACTTTTCGTTGCATTTTAAGGCCACCGCACACCTTACGAATATTCACGATCCGATTTTGGAACAAATCGCATTTTGCTCATTTTCTAAAAATATGAACGGAACATATCATTTTATTTGAGGTTAAATTGATTGAAAGAATACTAATATAACCATTTTGAATTTATTTTGGAGTAAAGGCCAAATTAGTTTCAAATCGTAGCAAATCATACGACTGCTATGACGTCATTACTACTACATATTAAATTCGATTTTATTCTGTTCTGAGAAGGATGATAGCATAGTCACGGATTTGAACATATGTATTCGTGCGATGATTTAGAACATTACACAGTAAGATATTCCAAGTCTAAATATAAGCATCAAATTCTACTACATTTTATTCTGAAATCGGGTCGAAGATCAATCGTAAGGTGTGCGGTCGCCTTTACACGTTATGAAATTCAGTCAAGAAGATATTCTGACCGAATCGCAGATGGAACACCGGATGAAGGGGGGGGGGGGGTCGGCGCCACATGCTGGGTTCAGGTGGAAACTGCCCTTACATTATTGTTCAAGTGATTAAAAATCAGATGAGGGAGAGAAAGAATAGAAAGTGATAAAAAAAAAACGGTCGTTGAATTTGTACTATATATATACTCAGGGACAGATCCATGATTTTTCAGGCGGCACCCCCCCCAAAAAAAAAAAAATGACGAGCGAAATTAATAGGCATAATAATCCACGAAAACCATTTTCCTGTTGAAAACTTGTTGATGGCTGACTACACTACCCGTTTTTCAGATAATCATCAATGAATCGATCTTTTGGTTGCCCCGCCCACCCCCTTTTTGTGATGCCCGACCACGAGTAGCGGAGTGGATAATTTTGTCACCTACTTCCACGTATCAATTTTTGGCATTACATAATCTTAACCTGGTAACTACATACTGGCTCAGATGGGCAGAGAATGTCAACCAACACTTGAACATGCTAAGGCCCCAATTGGATTGACCATGTTTTTTTGTTTTTAAAGGAATCTATAACTAAGGATTTTTTTTTTAAAGAAATCCGTTTATACAATCATTTGCATTCTTTTTTCTTCATGGTCATGGGGTAAAATATATCTGTTAAGCACTTAGAGACGTCGCGTCGTTCCGATGTATTAAGCGCTATATGCAAGCTGATTATTATTTTTATTAAAACACAGCGCAAGCAACATGTTCATTTTCATAGACAGGCCTGGGAGGGGCAACTTTCTATTATAACACATCCAGTATTCATTTTACTCAAATTCATGTTTTATCCTTTAATTTCCAGATGGACAAGACTCTCTCTCTCTCCTCCTCCCCCTCTCTGTTTCTTTCATTCCCATTTTTTCTCCCCATCCCCTCTCCATCTCCCGTTCTATTCCCCTCCCCTCCCTTACTTTTTGCCCCTCTCTGTACCTCATTCTGTCTAATTATGACATTTGTATCCAACACTTTTCTCTCATTTTCCAGCTTTGGTTTCTCCTGTCTCTTTTCTTCTTTCCATCACATTCCAACAATATCTCAAACTTCCTACCATTCAGGTTATATAATTTAAAAATCTTCAACCAGGTCCCATAACACAAAACCTATCAATTGATCACAGGGGTGATTTTTGTGATTGATTGCATTAATTTCTGTGTGTAATTAATTGTAAAAATCAGCTCCATGCTCAATCGCTACGTTTCATGTAACATGCCCCAGGTCCACATGTCAGAGTACACAAGTAGTTGCAAGTGATCAGAACAAAGACACAAATCTGGAATACCAATTTGGATTATTTTATACAAATCATTACTGAAATTCATCTTTGATCAATAATAATATAAAAATGTTTTATCTTCATCACCATTATTAACATCATCATCATCATTGATAATTTGTTCGTTAAATACCCAAACAATGCTTGTTTGATGGAATAAGAGAACCAACAAGAAATAACAAAATAACACATCTTTTTGCATCAATCCTAAAACAATAACATGTGAACAGTGTGAGTAACAATAACAGAGAGACGTTAATACTTCATAATGTCATAATAGAAAACAATACATAATAATGCCGTATTGATTTTCTTAGAATTTGGCATATATGTGCACATAAAGGATATATATTTCAAATAAATTCAGCTTTCTCATTTTGTCAAATCGATGAAACTTATACAACCATAGATGTATAACTGTATGTAAAATGACTCTAAAAAATATTTACAAATAAAATAAATGAGAAAAAATATCCATGTTGGCCATTACTGTCCCCCCAAAAAATTATTCCTTCAAATACTATCATCAATAAACATTTATTGAGACTCATGAAATAGCTATTAACTTTTTGTTTTGCTAGATAAATTCTATTCATTTAGCAATTTATTTATCTTATTCATTGATTTATAAAGCATTCAAACTTTCTGCCAACTTCATTATACTCACTCTTTTACTGTTCCTTTGAATTGTTTGAACATAAATTGCATGCTGCACTTAAGACACAAACTGAAAAATATTTTTTTCCAACTGATCAACAAAATGTAAATTTGCAAAGATTATTTCAATATAAAAGTTTAAAATCACCCAAACCCCTAAAATAATCACCATCCTAATGCATCACAAGTTTAAATTTGAAATAAGTCTGAAATATTTAAATAATACCAACACCAACTTCATTCAACAATATGTAAAAAAGAAATATAATCAATTTCACCCTTGGAAATCCTCTTCAACTGAGGCAAGTATAATGCTTGTCATTATTTGATGTGTAGAAATAATAAATTACAAACTAAGAAAATGCACTATATAGATATATTTCTTAAGAAGCCATTAGTACACATATTGCATGGCCTATTTAAAATGTTGTATCACAATATATATAAACCAGCATTGTATAATTTTTTAAAGGAAATGAACATGAATAAATATTGTGTGAGTAAAGCATATCCAATAAAAAATAAACTCAAAAGAAACTAACCATTACCAGATGATATGGCTTTTGGAAAAGTATAGGCAAGTGAAAGGCAAATAAACTTTATCAACTTTAATCATACTCTATGCTATTTGGAAGTTCAAAATACCTTCATTATTCTGGCAAAACTAAACATTAAAACCCATCAGCTGAAAACCTGCAGTCAACATTACTTCAAATATTATTATTAAAAAAATAAGATTTATGATTATTTTCTGTCTGATCTTTTTTTCTTGCAATGGTTCATGACTTAGAAGATTGTATATCATCATCTTGAACAAAGAACATAGAATTGATCATGAATGAGTTGTTGAACAAAAATATCAAACCCACTTGTACTTTAAATTCATACAGAATAGCTTAAAACCCATTCATAATATCATCATAATTATCATCTGTATAATTTCTTTCTAATTAGGATAATCATGATTTAACTATGAAATGTTTCAATAAAATATAAAACTGAGTTGTTTGACTATTTATGCGTAAACATTTAATATCTATTACTGATTATTTGCTGATGATTAGAATGTAATTCTTTTTGTTATATAAAAATCACTACTATTACGGTTGGTACAAAATTATTTTTCTGGAAGAAATAAATAATTTTGAACTCAGCTGATTTTTACTAAAACAAATTTTACATAAAAATAACTTTGAACATTAAATAACATCTTTTGATAATCATAAGCACCATATTCATTTCTTGTTCAAGCGTGAAAAAAATCTCAAACCATTTCCAGTTCCTCTTCATCCAGATTAAAAAATAAATAAAACAAACAATTAAAAGAGTCTGCATAACCGCACAAGAACATAGTACATGATGTTCAAAATGAAAATAAAAAACGAAATGTATAAATCTCAATTTTATTGAGATTTTGCCAATTATTTGTTTTGAGACACAAGCCATCATGATCTTGTTTTGAAAAAAAAATCTTCATTAAGAATATTAGTAATGATCCACAACCTACAGGATCAGATTAAATCTTTTATCATGTCAGCCTTACATTGCATATTAAAATAAACTTTTATTATACCATGATCCTTGATCACGAATACAAAAATCATCCTTTGATTCCAAAATACAAGGCTTAGATAAAAAAAAAGAAAGTTAAGGAGTAAATATTATTGTTCAATCTCCCTTTCCACCCTCCTAGTACAGTCTTCTGAGTTTAAGCAAGATTAACTTCATCATAATTGTCGACAAGATGTATTAGTTTTCAGTCAAATAATGGTCTCTTCATATTCCTCCAAGAGATCATTCAATTGCCCTTTCTGGAGGGCATTGGCGAGTGCCTTGGTAGCCACATAGGCTCTTTGTGCCTTCACAGGAGTGCTTCGAACGGTCCTGAAGGGATGAATCTCTGCAGCAGGTTTCCCATCAGTTCTACTCCTGGACACCATGTCCGGTTTGGAAGTATTGCTTGAGGATTGCAGTAAGGTTTGTGGCTGAGTTGTTGTGGCTCCTGGCAACGACAGGGGATGGAGAGGGACGGTGGATGGATTGGGGGATGGGGAGACTCGGTTGTGGGAAGGGGCTCTGGAGATGCGAGATGGTTTAGAAGGGTGCTGAGGTTGCGATGAAACGACGGATAACGGAGAGGAACGGATTGGTGCAACGGGACGCGGACGATTATGGTACTGGTTGTTTCGCGATACATCATGGTCTGCTTCCCAATCTGCCTGAGAGTTCCTGGAGGATGACAGGGATGTGTTTGGAGGCGGAGGGTGCGATGCTGGTCCTGCGATGCGGGCGAGAAGATCAGCCCTTGCTCTCCTAGGAGACACTGCATTGAAAGAACTTGAAGGAGAGGAGGTGGCGGATGGGACCGAGGGTTGTCTCGATGATGTCATTGTCACTGATGATGCAGATGAAGACGACGGTGATGTTGGGTACTGTCTGGGAGATGAAAGTGACGAAGATGGATAGCTGGGAGACACTGACGAGGGTTGCCTCCCTGAGGAAGTCGAAGATGGTGGGGAAATAGCTAGTGATGACGACACAGCCAGTCTAGGCAATGAATGAGATATAGTTGGTTGCGGATGATCACGGAATGTGTTTGACCTCCTGTCATATCTCTCATTTCCCCCTACCCCCCTTGAGGCTCTATCATCTAACTGAACACCTCGCTCTCGGCCATTATTGTCTGAGGATACATCCTCATTTCTTAATCTATCTGAAAGCCCTGTTATCTCTCTTACATCGCAATGAGGGAGTGGCCGATCCGAAGGTTCAGGGGTTTCAGAGTTCCTCTGACCTGACCAAGTTCTATCATGCCCTTCTCTGTTGATATTCCTCTGGGGTGACCGCTGATTACCCTGGTAAGGGGGAGGAGGCGATGTCATGTTTGGTCGTCTTGCATAGTTTGGAAGTGATCTATTCCTTGCCTTATATGGGGGAGGGGCACAAGCAGGTACCCTCCTGCCCCCATATGGTGGTGGCTGTCTACCAGCATGAGTTCTACCCGCCCTCTCGCGATCATCAACCCCGCTACCATCCTGTGTTGATTGTTCTCTATATGTATCCCCAGACCCTATAACATCTGGGAGCTCTTGTTCTTGGTTCACCCCTTCATCCCAGCTCCTGCTTCCAGCTCTACCCCTGCCAGCCCTCCCCTGCACTCCTCTTGAGTGTCCTCTCCATGCCTGGTCATTCCAATCCAAGCTATACATATTATCACTGTAATCTTCCATGGCACGAGTCCTGCCATCGGCTGCGTTAGTACTATACCTTGTGCCTTCACTTTCAGTCTGCGTTCTCCTCTCCGGAGAACCGCTTCGCTCGTCCCGTGATGGTGAAGATTGCAGGGATGGAATGGATTCATAGATAGACTCTTCAACCAGTTCGGGTCTCCAGTTGCTAGGCAAAGTCCTTGCTTCATGAATATCTGCCTGAACACTGACCATACTTTGTGAATGACTTGATTCACCTTGTGCTACAGATTCCTCGTCCCTAGATGCTTCATTCCGAGAACTCTCAACACTCCTTGCAGGATACACAACATCACTAGTTCTAGCTGATGCACTTGAGTGAGTCCTAACAACATTATGCCTGCCTTCATAAGGTGGAGGAAGTGTTTGTCTCCTGCGAGGGGAATCATGCAAATGAGTCGTTTGAGAAGGAAAACTCTGAACTTCTGTCTCTCTCTGATTTGAGACAGTTTGATCTGTCTCGTCCATAGCACCACTATCCACATTTATTGCAAATTCTGTTGAAATGTCCCGCGGTTGGGACTGAGTTGCCGTTTCTGGGGGAGGAGGAGGTCTCGGCCTCTGACGATTCCTAGCATTCCTGCTCAAGAGTGTCGGATCAGACAGGCTGTACCTATGTCCACTTCTCCTGATTTGATCACGGTAAAGTTCCGGAGGCAAACTGTTTGGATCATCCTCACTGTTCATTGTTGATTCCGGCTGCCTCGATCCTTCATCTGTGACTTGCCGCTGATGCGCGGAACGAGAATTCCACTCTGCGCTCTGGTCAGAACTAAGTCTCAGGGACTGGTGAAGTGTTCTATCCCTCAGTCCCGTCTGGTATTGATACACCCCTGGAGCAAGTCTAAGGTCATCACTACGGGTGCTTCCACGGCTACCATCACCTCTGATCACAACACCCTCTCTTGACTCCAGGGTCCCCACTGGATTTCCGGAAAAACTGCCACCAGTGACCCTGACGTTCTGCACTGCTGGTGTACCCGCTTGTCCTCCGGAAGGGGTGGTAGTTACTGAGCTTCCTGTAAAACTTCTTCCAACGATTGGTGTTGATTGAAGACTAGGAGCAAACAGGGTGTAAGGTGGCGGGGGCTCTAAGGGTAAACCACCAGGTCCTAGAGCTGCAGCAAGGGGAGTGATTCCACCAGCGATCTCATCTGCAGAGGGTAAATCAAGACAAAAAAAAAGAAATAAGGGGTAATAATCTCTGTAATGAGAAGTCAAAAGGGTGGTTTGGGTCACACTATTTAATCAGAATGAGATACACATTTCATTTTTAAGATCATCTCTGGGGATTGCTGAAAATTTCATATATCTTGAATGGAAAGCATACCTCATAGTTGGATGACCATGTTTCTTCTGCACTTCAAGAACGTCTCTGTCCAATTCCTTTACTTTGCATCAAGGGGGTAGTACAGGTTATAAATACAGGTGAATCTACTACATAAGTCAAATGTCTTAGGAACAACTGAAATGTGTTCTACATAGGCGATTTGACTAGAATCCATAAATAACACATGCTCTGCCCAATCTCTTTGGAATATTTGCCTCAACCTACAGTATTCATTTGACATATATGGAAGGTTGAAATTTGCAGACTCAACCAAAATAAATTTTGGTAATTCATACCAGCATGGTAATATATGAAACTATATTCACATATGCAATTTTTCAAAATGATTCTTGATGTGTGTAATTTTGCTCATTTCTTCATTAGATGTGTGTATTTTTACTTTTTTGTTTTGAGACACATATGTAGATTCAGCTGTCAATATGTCTTTATAAATCTTGAATATACAGTTTCATTTTAAAGCTTTAATAGGATTTTTAAGCAGAATACAAAACTAAGAGAGTCTGGTTTGGTTGACTTCTTGGCCCATATAATGAAGTCCATTTAACTTAGGCCATGGTCTAACTTTGTGTTAAATTTAATATGGGTAGTCATATATTTCAAGATTGCATTTTCATTATGTTAACGATCTTACCTTGGCTCTTTCCTCATGTTTTAATAATAAAAAGAACTATTTCAACCACAACTTTAGATCAGAGTTTAAAGGATAAGTCCACCCCAATAAAAAGTTGATTTAAATAAAAAGAGAAAAATCAAACAAGCATAACACTGAAAATTTCATCAAAATCGGATGTAAAATAAGAAAGTTATGACATTTTCAAGTCTCGCTTCATTTCACAAAGCAGGTATATGCACATCCTGGGCGGTATGCAAATGAGGAGACTGATGACGTCATCCACTCACTATTTCTTTTGTACTTTATTATATGAAATATTCTAATTTTCTCCTCACTGTCAAGTGAAACAATGATTAATTCCTCCCTGAACATGTGGAATTAGCATTGTTTAATACTATATGGTTCAGTCAAGTTGGTCCTTATTGTCAAATCTGTAAAAAAAGAAATATTGTATAATTCAAACAATAAAAAACAAAGAAATATTGAGTCAGGGACATCATCGACTGTCTCAATTGCATGTCACCGAGTTGGGCATATCACTGTTTTGCGAAAAATAAGCAAAACTTTAAGGTGTCATAACTTTCTTATTTTACATCTGATTCTGATGAAGTTTTCAGCGTTGTGCTAGTTTGATTTTTCTCTATTTATTCAAATCAATATTTTTCTGGGTTGGACTTGACCTTTAAATTAGACCCTAGTTCAGAATACGGCCCTTGCGGGTTTGGAGCTGGTTGGTAACACATTACAACAACAAAATTAATGAATTTCTAATCTAGATGAACCTACCACTGACAAGCCCAATGTTGGTGTAGGACGGGGGTTCAAATCCCCCTGAGACCGAGCTAACGAAGAAAGACCCTTCATGGAATGGTGAAGCAGGGTAATTGTGATGCTCCTCATATGACGGCAGCTCCAGATTAGCAGGGACGTCATCGGCTGTATTGGTGTTGGTTGCCTATAAAGAAACGCGATGGAGGTCAATAAACAAATTGTGCAATTTAGAATAGCGTGCTTTCGTTTCTAGCAATCTTCACCAGCAACATGATTCAGTTCTTTTTGGTTAAAGGGAAATTTGTTATCCACATCCACATTTGTTATGTACACTCTCATCAAATTTTATAACCCTCACCTACTTTCATGAAGGCCTATTTTGGTTGCCACTTGGAACAGATTTTTAACAATGCTGAAAAACATCTACAATGAGCCACTATGTACATTACAAATGTGTTTTCTCTGGTTTGAAAGTCAATTGATAAAACTGGAATTTAGGTTTTAGTCTGAAATGCAGGATCCTTGTCCTATAGATTTTAAGCTTAATACCTCAGTCCCATTTGCTCTACAGCCGTTTAAATTTTTTTTTGTACTAGCTACACATAGGTGGTTTGAATAAAAAAATTAATAAAACGGCTGTTTTCGACTTGTCGTACTACCTCCGTAGTAGAGAAAATGTGACCGGGTATTATTCATGTATATTAGCAGACCAACATAGCCTTTAATCTTTCTTGGGCCATGTCTTGCGAAGAGTTGTGAGTGATCCAATCAATCTCAACTGTGGAAAGCTAAACCTGTCGTAGTTCATCAAAAGAAGAGGCATAAGCGCTGCCCCATCGTAAATAGAATTGAGCATGCTAATCACTCAATACAGTTACACATGCAGAAATGCTTGTCACATCGAATACCACGATGAAAAGATTACTGAATTTAAGAAGATGGTGTTACAGGCTTTCCATAGATGATATCGATTTGATCAATCATAACCCTTTACAGAATGGGGTCAAAGACACACATTTACAAAGAAGCTTTTGTTTTGCATGATGGATGTTTCTACAAAGGTGAAATTGACAAATGAACCAAATTTGTGCATGCATACTATTTAAGTTTTCATTTGTCCTCCAGTTTTGACAACTTTTTTTCAGATGAATCAGCATGTTCCTGAAAACCATAGCATAACCGCAGAGAGTTGGTCTTGGAATACTTTTTAGGTCTTATGATATTTTTTCAATACTTCAAAGTCAAACTGATTTATACGCAGGATGGAAACATGATAAATCCTGACAGCACAGAAATAATTATCCATCGTCATAGATACATCCATCATCCAAATCAAAAGCTCGTAATAATCCATAATTACAAAGGGGGGAAATGAGATCTGTAGCCCATCTTAAAAGAGTTGCCATTGATCGCAACTATGGAAAGCCAAAAAAGTCAATATATGAAATGCATGTTTGTTAAAAAAAAATTATAGATAATATTTTTATAAATTCATTGATTTCTGGTCAATTCGGTGTGTTCTGCTTTGTTTACAAAGGACACTTTGCAAATTTCCCGTAGAAAAAATTATGACACTGATGGATTTCCAGACTTATGATTGATTGGATCAATCATAACTCTTTGTAAGATGGACCCCTGGACTTACTCTTGACCGTCCTCTTTGGTCATCAATCTGAGTCCTGGAACAACATCCATAGCACATGAACATAAACATAACTTGGGTGACCACGATGACACCAGTACCAACGATGACGGTCGTAAGTTGTATCGTAAACCGGGCTCCCTGCAAATAAGGAATTCAATAAGACAATGTTAGAAAACTTGGTTTTTCCCCATGAGTTTCCATCAAAGAAGTGATTCTCATAATGCAAAGTTACAGAATGATAAATATGAGTCAGGACAACATACAACATGGTCAAGTCATAGATGCAGATGCTACATGTAGTACTCAAGAAATGCTCCCATCCTTAAAGAAAAATAAAAATCAGTGTTTTCTTGGGAGACCACCATTAACCTGAATTTGAAAGAGCCAGCCCAAATCCACTGTGGCTTGTACTCATTAATCATGTGCATTTTACTGTTTCTTGTAGGGTTCTGGTATAGTCTTGCACCATGCAGGACATTAGGCTACAATAAAACACCCCGCACATGACCACCATATTGTCAGTGTCTTCATATAACGGTGACATGACATATGCTCCTGCGACAATTGCTGCGGTCTTGATTAATATCTCAGAAGGCATAGATTTAGAGTAAGGATTGTGATAGAGTTTGGGGTTCAGAATATTGTAATGATTACGATTAGGATTTATTTAATTTTGGAGGCTATGTTTTATGTTTCGCTTGATGCGTACATTTTCCATCGGAGCAAATGTCATTGAACCAACATAACATCCCAAGATGATTTCAGTGACCTGAAACCAAATTTGACATGGACAATATGTAACTGAATTCAATTTCTGATATCATGATAGCACAACATATAAGGAATTGAGTGAGACAGGTAAAAATTAACTGATAAAGGCCTCTTGGAACACTCTGAAAAAACCACAAGGGTAATGTACGTTGTGTTCTTCGTATTTGCGCCATTCTGGTGTTGGCGAAAGCTTTTGTTTTTCCTGGAGCGATGAGATTTACTAACCTTGACAACATTACACCTTGCAATGACATCAGGCAGCAGGGTGCATTCATAGTCCTGCTCCAGAGTGGCACCGAAGATACTGAAGATGACCAGTGCAAGACCAGCCAGAGAACCAAAGAGACATCCAACAAAGTAAGTTTTGATCTAAGAATGAATCAAAGAAGAGAGGGGAAAGTCAGTGATTGTGTATAAGTGAGGGTTGGCATAGGTAGATGTATATTCTGGTAGAACAAGGGAAACAATATTCCTGCATGCTTGCATCCTGCTTGAACATGTATGTTGCCCAGGCTGCGCTCTTGATAAAACAGAACCAATGGATCTGAATACAGCGGTCCATCCATATCTTTTGCATTTACTTACATAAACTTAACATTCCCATTTGCAATTCTTTATTTTTGCACATTGTTTTGATTTTTATAAAGTCCTGTAAAAACGAAACACCAAAAGCTTTTTGACTTCCTGGGCCCTTTGCATAAAACTTTTGCCATAAAAATCTTGGGCAAATTTATGTAATTTTCAATGGCAAAATTTTGTTTGTCAGAGTTTTTGTTTGTTTGCCAGTGTGCTTTTAAGGCAAAAGTTTTATGCAACAGGTCCCTGGTGTTCCAACATCCTTAGTGTTGTGCTGGTGGAGGATTTGGTCCAGCAGGCCATGTCTGACTGATGGTTATCACGCAACACTGTATTTGTACCTGAGAGGTGATCAAGTTATTTGCAAGTTACACACAGACTTTGACATGCCTGGTGACCATTTCTTGCAAGTTACTGGTGATGAATAAGAATCTCAATACTCTGTATTCTCATGATGATAAGTTGACATTCTATCACTTCAGATACAAAAATCTTGATGTTAAGAAGCATTTGAATGCTAAGTGTGTTATTTTTCCAGATTTCCTTAGAATTATAGAAAGGTCGCTTCCATTATGCTAAAACAGGATCATCAGCCTTGGGTAGCTTATGAACAGCTTTATTAAATGACTCTCAAAGAGAATACGAAAGCAGATGTAGTATTGGTCTGGAATTTAAGCCTGATGGTCCTTACTAAAATTCTCCCGAAGTTCTTACTTTCTATGGGGGCAAGCCAGGATCAATCAAGAAAATGGAAAAAAATTCTTACCAAGAATCTCTTGTGAGGTCTCTTCAATGCAGTATATCCCATTATTCCAACAAAGAGTTCCTGTACGAACAAAAGAGTTCAAATGCAACTGTGAATTTTGCCTTGTTTAACATGAATAGAGCATGTCAAAAAATTAGGAATTCTAAACACTAGAAAAGTAAACTTTTGTAAATTCACTGGAGATACTTCCACCTGTACTGGAATTGATATGGAGACTGAATTACACCATCATTTTTAAGTGACTGTCCTGAACTTATGAAATTTCAATTGAACTGTTTGTGAAATGCATCAGAGGCAATGACGCCAACTAAGTTCTGACCAAACAAAGCTTAGGTGGGCCAAGCTAGTATATATTAACAATGGTTTGATTCCCACAAGGCTGTATCTGATGAGAACATTCAGGTGCCAATGACCAGAGAAAGGGAAATGATGGGAGTGTCCTTAGCGTTGGCCACAAGATGATCCCTAAAGATATGAACAAGACAACTTACCAATGCTCCTACAATAACAGGAATGCACATGTATGCCATCCAGCAGTGGAAGGCCACAGCTAGAATCCCAAGTGTGGCACAAATGCAGCTGAGGATCACCTGCATGACGATGAACCGCGATGCAGATGTCGGCAACCGCAGTTGGTTGAGCTTGAAGGCTCCATGGCGAATCTGGAAGCCCCTGCTCTGGGGGTTGGGCGGTGATCGTCTTCTGGGTGCTCCATTTCTGGTGGCAGCGGTGGGATCGGTGGGGACGGGTGTGTCGATGGCCGTGGCCGAAGCAAGCTGTTCCTGTCGCCGGGGTTGGTAGATGGTGCTGACCTCCTGGGTCATCCTGGTTGGTGGCATCGATCGGGTCAAGGTGGGGTGTGGCGGCAGAACTCGAGAAGTTCTCTTAGTTTACTTTCGTTTCATGAAGTCTCCTTTTTATTTGTGGACCTGCATGAAGCAACAAAGTAGAACAGTAAATGCGTACAATGTTCACAAATTTTGATGCCAGTGTGGAAACAATTGAAAGCTCAATTTTCACATAACTGATTTTCTTGGTCTCGATAGACAAAAATTAGCCATGAAATTACAGGATTTCTGATATATTTGTCATTTACACCAATTCTACTAACCAAATCAGTACATAATGATTTATTTTTCATGAGTTACCATTGAAGAATGTATGTCCCAGACCAAAATTACCTCTTCATTTTCTCTTTACCTACACATAAATGTATTGACCCTGTGAAGATGCAATAAACATCCCATAAAGGTAGAAGTTTGAAAACTTATATGGCGGTTGTTTAAAAAAATGATGAGGATGCTATCTGACTGGTCTCTGTGTAAAGACTTTTGCTAAGGTATAGACAAATCTGACTTCAAAGCACTCTAACTACGATGGCCATAATTGATGGGCTTCCAAACAACAAAAGTGTTTTCAATAGGTTATTCAACAAGCTACTTCCGTTGCTATATCAGTCAATACATTATCTTTTGCCACACATAATTTGATGCACCATTAAGTTAGATATAACCCCAAAACCAGCATCCAAATCACATTGGTCTAGGTATACATGTACACTGAATAGAAGAAATAAAACAAGACTATAGACACAGTCATGTAGGCATCGCTTCTGACTAAAGCTTCAATGGACCAGAACCTCAAACATGAGTGACTGACTGACTGTCTGACTCAGGATGAATGTGTCTTGGAAGTGAGTGACTATCACAGATGAGGAAAATGGAAGGAAATTCATCACATTCATTTCAAGATATCTACACAACATTTGCAATAATTACTTGCGAACATTTGACATTTAAACATCTATTGCCTCAGCAAGAGTGGCTCTTCATGTCACAGGCAGGAAGAATAGTGAAGATAAACACGGTGTAAAATACCCCCCCTCCCTTATCCTAAAGTACACATGACTACTCAATGATGAAAAAAAAAACACCAACCCAAATACACTGAGACAAATCACGATTTGCCCCCTCAAATGTCAAATATAACAACTCGTCGGCTGCAAAAGGGGCCCCCAGTGAAGTGCTAGTGGGTGCAGTAGAAAATACAATTTGGAACACAAGTAAAAAAAAAAAAAGACCCCCAAAAGGAGAATGTGTAACAGGCTTTAACCATTATTACATGCATATTTGGTCCAATGTACTTTGTAAAAGGAGAAAAATGTAATTAAAAATGAATGAAAATAGCCTCCATATGAAAAATCACACATTTTCCCATAAAATTGCACCTTAGATGTGTTATATATATATATATAAGCCGCCAGTAATTCAGTCATTTATTTTTCAAAACAGACCCAATAATTTGTGGCTGGGTGCAACACAAAGAGCAATATATAAAGGACAAAAATTTGAACAAATCTCCTTTACTGACGAATATGCTTTTTCCAATGTTACCCCCCCAAAAAAAAAAAAAAAAAAATGACATGCCATACTAAAAAAACATAGCTATTAATAGCAACATACTCCATGAGCTGGTTTTCTCTTTAATGTAGACACTTCACTGTACACCATGTATTTTGTCATGTGCATATAAAAGTTCAATCCTGCAAAAGACCACCCAGACTCAAAGTTTCTGTGATTATTATTATTCTCTCTCTTGTCGATAAAGAAGCTTTGTGAATAATGTTAAACAAACTGAATAGGGGGCAACTGCAAAGAAAACATTCACCCCCAGCCACAATTTTTTTTTAAATGTTCAACTTATCTAAAGGGGGTATTTTGGGCTTGGCCTGTCACCTTTAGATATTTCTGACATTGCAACCAACTAAATAACCTTGAACTTCATATCTGACCAGAGCAGACATATTCACTCAACATATCACTTCGCTTTAATCTTATACAAATCTGAAACGCAAAAATACCTTTACCTTGGCTGTCACAACCTGTACGTATTTAAAACCGACCCAAATTACTACTGTCAGTTCAAATGCTATTTACAGCAGGTAGGATTAGGGAGAAATATCAACTCTTTGATCAGATACTATGCATGATGAGGTATATAGTATTTTGTGCAGATTCATTATGAGGAAATTTATAGAAAAGAATCATGCAACCTATCTCATAAACATGTCGGCCTATAGTTCAAGGTGAAGACTTTCTACTTACAGGGTCACACTACTCAAATAGAAGAAGAGAATGGCACTTTGAAACTGATACTTAAATTCAATAATTATTCAGAGCATCTGTCTTTCCTTTATGCTCTAGTCCTGTGAGAGCCTCTTCAATGAATGTATTAATATAGCATTAATTATAATACCAATAATGAATTAATAATATCATTACTGAAATAATCATTTGCCAATAATAAAATTGATCATCATAGTGCTAATTATTTGGGCAATTTCATAAAATATGTACAATACGTTCGACCCAAAATATGTGGGACCTTCATGAAGTTTTCTGTCTCTGATTTCATGTTCTTTTGACAGTCTCTAATGTACTCAATCATTTCATTTTATCATCCTTATTTCCATATTCCTTGTTTTATTTTTAGTTATTTAAACCTTTCATGTATCTTTTATTCTCTGAATATTAAGTTGATGGATTTCAATTTTCTTCTCTAATATTCTTTCATCATTTTATACAATTTTCCCACTCTCTATAACCAGTTTCCTTTGTCATTATCTAGTTTTCACTTCATCCTATAATCTGGGGATTTTCACCCCCCCCCCTGGGTTCCCACTTTTTGAAAACTTTTTGTTTGTGAGTCCTAATTGGATTTATAAAACATTCACAATATATTTCCATATGATAATACAGTCACGGTGACCATATTAAAAGGTATATGCATACGGATTTGAATCAAATCGTAAATGAATCTAGTAGATTTCCATTGCAGCTTTGTTCACTCTCGAGCTAATAATTAATGGTAGAGGATTAATTCAGAGAGTAGAATACATAATAAGAGGGCAGGCGGCAAAGTGTTTTCTCAATTATATCCTCTATAGATAAACCACTGTATTGAGGTTCACTAGGATTATTTTTTCCATTCTTTAATATCCACAATGTGGATCATATCCAAGAATAAAAGACTTACAGAATTGTGTTATTATGATGTCTCAAAAAGGAAAAGGAAATGATAAGTAACATACTAAGTATTCTTTTTTTTAATTAATTACATTTTTCAAGAATATGAAAAACTTCATTGGTTGATATCCATGCAAATGCAATACTGGTATCAAACAAGACAAGCCTTGAATTTTCCAGATATTTTTCTTTGATGTTTGGTATATCAAACATATAACATGCATCCAACGAAAGTACTTTCTTTGTCAAATCAAGACTAAAGAAAAATGAAAACATTAAGTATAATCATTTAGGTGATGAATGCACATGTTTATAAAAAAAAGTGTTTAAGTTAAAAAGCATAAGTGCATTTAGCTATATAGTACTATAACTTTATATTGGTTATGTTTATGTAACTAATTCATTACAAACAAAAATTCTTGAAAAAATAACATATTGCATTCTTGATAAGTGAATCATTTGAAAATAAACTTATATTCATGCAGCAACAAGAAATACACATAGAACATACCTGAGAATCAAATTTTTTTTTAAACAGCTGTAAATGAATACATTCCCTTGTTATTAAATCCAAGATATATCACACACACACACAGATGCGTGTCACTGACGATCCACTCAAATGGTAAACAAGCCTGGAACATCACTTAAAAAACGCTGTCACCATCAAAATGAAATTCCTGAATAAATTATTCCCTGTGTATCCTATACACTTGGAAATATGACAACGATCCCGATGGTTCCTTTTAAAGAAATCCAATGTCAGAGTCGATCACAAGCACATGTGGGCATGCATCCCTTTCAATCAGCACAAAAGTCCAGGGGCCTCTATTCAAAAGCCAGGCACACTCTACCGATTAGTCCCTCCTCCTTTCTTTTTATCTGCCCCCCTCTCAGTTCTACCCCCTCACGCAAGCCACCTATCTCTGTGAGCTCTCGCACCGGACTGTCCTGTCCAGCGACTTCCAGCAGCTTATATAGCACCCACCAGCAGCGCTCACTTCCTATGGACAGCGCTGGGTGACTCGTCTTGTGAAAGTGCTGGCTGCCAACCAGGCCATGCAGCTATCATAATTGGATATGCGATTACCATATCCCCCTCCACAGTTCAGCTTGGCTGTATTGGAAAGTAGGCCTATGGTTGCATCTGCTTTGAAGGTCCAATGGACTTTAACGGGCATGTTCAGAAATGAGTGCCAAGAAACGTCGAAAGAATCAACCCACAATCCAATTAACAGATAATAGATTTTAATACACTGCTGTGTAAAGTAGCGGCATTTGAACTTAAAACTCAGTTCACATGAGAGCTATACACTTAAAATAATCTGAATTTCTATTTTTCAAAATGTAAGATTTTTGTAAAAAAATGATACATGTCTTGTTTAAAAGCAAATTAATCTTGTATTTTTTTAGTAGAAATTATACTAAATGCCCCTATGATGTGATGATAAGATATTTTATTTAAATTGGAGTAGGCCTAGATTGTTTTGAACTCCATATACATGTAGATCCTGCATAAGTATTTCCACAATATCAAGCTAAACCAAAAATTCTGGTATGGTGTGAAAGTGGGGAGGGGGGGGGTTATATGTCTCATCATCTATGTCTTCGCTGACCATATGCACATGGAGGACACGAATGGTCAGTGTTTAGAATGCATATAAACATACGGTCATCTCTAAGGGTGAATGCCCCATGTCATATCATTGCCATCAGGAGGTACATTAATTAAAAAGGATTTAAAAGAACATGAAGAAAATGCGAGATGGAAAATACTTGAGATCTGAGCATCCATCAATGCAATGGTGGAATCCAGCAGCAGCCAAATATCACCATGATCATATGAGTTATGACTGAATCATAATGATTAAAAAATCATGTTTTTTAATATCCTCTTTAATATGTTACTTCGGTATGCTATATAAAAAAAAAATATTCTACAAATAATTCTTCCATATGAAGTGGTAAAGGCAGCAGCAATCGAGGAGATATCGTTATTTTTTTTCAATTATTAATTTACCACCAAGATTAGTTGAATGTTGAAAAGAGAGAAGGCAATACACAATATTTATATCAATTGTTTTTAAACCTCCCTCTTTGGTTTTCATTTTCATTATTCTCTATTAAAATTCAGTGTACATCTGCTTAGAAGGAAGCCTCAAACTTGTTAAAACACCAAACTTAAAAAATAGCATTTCTTGTTATCTGCAGCTGCAAAGAAGAAGTCCGCAAAATAGTTATATAACTAGTGTTGCACCAATCCAAACTGCTAAATGTAGGCCTATGTGATTCCTCAGTAAAAAGATGGGTAACAAAACAGGGATTTTATAGACATGATCTGGATTGTGGCATGAAACACAAATAATTCAAAACCCAATTATGAGCCTGAGACAACACTTATGCCATCCATTGATTTTTAACGCAATTATGACATCCAGAAATAAAAAGTAGATTCATGCTGCACCTCTACAAGCTTCCACTTCGAGACCTTAAGTTTGAAGAAAAAAATAACCTGCTACAACTGATCAGCCAATGAAGATCTCTGCCAAAGAACTTTCATCTTTCCAAATTTAGACAAGGGGCTAAAGAAATGAATTGACTGTGTCATCCAAGTGTTTATTCCCAGCTTGAATTTGAGAGGGGGTGTAGAAGTGAGTGACTGGGAGAGAGGGGGAGCTTTAGGGAGTGAGTAAACGAGAGCTAGTGGAAAATAGAAAGAGCAGGAGAGAAAGAGAGAAAGAAAAGGTTGAACATAGATAGCAGTGATGCCAAGTTCAAATATCAGCTATGCGTGAGATTTTCTGTGAATCTGAGTGAGATCACAGACATTGTGTACAAATGTATATGGGGATAGGCTGTGATAATTGCGTGAGACAGAGATTTGAGGGGATGAACAAGAGTCCAAAATGCTTAAGTCTCACGAATAATTTGTGAGACTTGGTAGCTCTGAGATAGACCATGGTCAGGTACAATCTAAAAACTTGTCTTTACAATCCATTGTACGTTAAATTAAAAACGAAATACTGATTGTATCTTGCTATTAAATTTGTCCTACAGAAAAAAAAAGAGATAAAGAAAGGGGGAGCATAAGCACAACTGCATAGGGATAAAGATAGAAAGAAATGTTCAGCAATATGAGAGGGGGAGAGAGGGGAGAAGTATAAAGCAGTGGGGGCTGAGAGAAGGATTAAGAAGGGGAAGGGGAGCACAAGTCCGGGGTTTTGATCCTCGGCCACGTCACCTATGCCCACGAGCAAGGCATTCAATCGACAAGGGATATGAAACAAGGAATTTTAAAAGAGACAAATCAAAGACAGAGACAGACAGTCAAAGGCAGAGCTTGGCGATGAGTAAGACTTCCAGGGATATCCCGTCCAAAAGATTCAGCAAAATCCTTTGTTTTCAAAGCACCATCCATTTTAGGGAGGAAGACACAAGACAACTTGAACCTGTTCTATCAACCAACAATGGACCACAGGAAGTTAATGTTTAACCCCACATGTGACAGTTTTCTGATTTTAAACGAGGATTTCCTCCAATCTATCATTTTATCTAGCATCCCTCAGCTTGACGACCATTTCCTTATCTCACTTTCACCTCCATCAACAAACGATATAGTAAAAATAAAATAAAGTTATGAGATGTAATTAAAAGTATGTGAAATATACACAAATGACCCAAATTTTTCCACATCTTGACTTAATCTGAGGAGAAAGGCTTTATATCCACTAGAGATGTTACCTCCCTCGTTTGTGACATATTTCCTTGTCTCACTTCACCTCCCTTCAAAGAAAAGAATAAATGTAGAAGGCATTAAAATATAAAATATACAGACTTAGAAGAATAAAGAAAGATTATGAGTGATCTTCAAAAGATGAGTAATATTGAAACAAGGAAATTTGGTAATTTGTAGAGATACTAAGGTATCTTTTTTTCTCTCTATCTCTTTATTTCTCTCCATCTCTCTCTCTAAGTCAACTTTATCCCGGTATTAGTTCCTTAATAAAAAATATGAGAAAAAGAAATGAAATGAATTTATAACTATCATGCCTTTACTTAAGTTTACTTCTCAATTACAAATAAACACTTTCATTTATTTATTAAAAAAATAAAGTTAGCTTTATTGCATAAAAAATTGTTATGACAACATATAATGTCATACTCGATAAAAATTTAAACTCATTTACATTTACAGATGGGTGATTAAAAAAATCAAACTGATAAGAATGTAACAATAGGCCTTAACCAAATAATTGAATAAAAAACAGAGCAAGACAAATAGAATACAAAATGACAGGGAGGAGGGGGGGGGGGTTGAGAGGGAGAGGCAGTGAATGAGAGATGTAGACATACAGAGAAACTGAAAGAAGGGCAAGAAAATGGAAATCAGTTTACTTATCTCTTCCTGTCAATAGTGAAAAATTGAATCTATATCATTCACAGCAAAATGATCACTTCCTTTTAGATTTCAGTGACCCTTTTGCATAAAATCTATCATCTTTGAAAGAAAAGGGATTAAAATTGAAGTCCTACTGTTTGGCCTTTTATCTACCAAAATTAATATTTCCTGTCTAAAAAAATTGTGAAATTCTTTCAGATTTTGATCAATCATGGAGAAAATTGCATTTCTCTAATTTACTGTTAATAACTGTTCAATAACTGTAGGACAAACAAAAACATAGAGAACAATCATATGATCTGACCTGTTATCACTTTCTGCAATCCATAGTTTGATATTTTTTTAAACATTCATCTGCATATTTTCTTTATTTCAGTTAATTTAAATGTTGATAACTGATCTCTAACCTTCAGTTGAAAACAAAATTAATTAATAGTTCACCATCATAAATCAAGTATAAGTCTCAATCACAACTCTTGTTGCTGTCTACTCTACATGTATACTATTACATTCCAATTAATATTGGTCAAACCTTCACCAATATTTTTGGTCCGACACATACTCAGCAATAAATAGGTCATTTTTCATCAGTTTTAAAGATATCACTTTTTAGTTTTTACATCTTATTTTCTAATATTGTTCGTTAATAGAATGTTTTTAAACATATCATATTGTAGAGATTTGTAGAAATGCAAAAGAAAAATAAATTGTGTACTCTCTAAATAGAGTGACTGTTTCATTCTTCTTGACTCTTATTTTTTTTAGATTGTTCATTAAATCTCGTACACTGCACTGTTTTCAATCGCTATCCCATTTTTTTTTAGTTAGAATGCAGATGTTCTTATCGAAAAAAATTAAGTGATTAATTTGCATTTAATTTACAAAAAAATAGTGTTCTTTTATTTCTTTCTTTCTGTTGAGCTGTTTTCCCAATAAAATAACAGGTCAATGAACCTCGTTTTCACCACGTTCTGATTGATTTCACATAAAAGTTACCCCTATGAAAAAAATGGAAAAGAAATTACACTAGCCACATCAATTACAGTATACAAAATGAAATATAAGGATCATTAAAATGGCATAAGTTCAGAATTTTTCGCCAAAAGGTTTAGCTGGTAAATTAATTGAGGCACAGTCTGAATTTAAGATATTTAATAATTAAATGCAACACTATCATTAATATCACACAAGCGGATGTGACATTGGGTTCATTAGTACCAATGGGTAAAATAAACTTTCCTCACTTAATTCTAAATTTATAAACTAATTCATCCTCCTTATGCTGAAGCCAAACAGAATTTTTTTTTTAATGTGCACAAAATATACAATATATATCAAAATATTTTTTTGTAAGGGCATGCATGTATTAATTCATAATGTGAATATACACCACACAATGTTTTACTATGTGAATATACACCACACATAGTTTTTACTATAAACTGCATTAAAAGTATTAGTGAAAATAACTAGAAGTCTTATTGTCTACCCCCCCACCCCCGAATAAAAATGGCAAACATTTCTACCATATAATTTTCCAAACCTTACCAGACTTATGGTTGGTATTGACCATTTCTTTGGTCAGATACATAGTCACCGACAATAAGACTTCACTTCAAAAATATTTAAGCATAGCTTAAAAGAATTTAAGCTAAATAAGACTAAGAAGTACTAAAAGAAAATATCAATTATATATGCTTCCGTCAGCTTCCATATTTTGATTTGTACATAAATTGCTCCTCATCCTGATCAAATAGACAATTAATATGAAAGTGTTTACTGTATTGTATACCAGTAAATTTGTATACAGCTGGAATATAACTACCATTTACTTTACACTGTGATGGTATCTGTCTGCTTAATAACAATGTATGTTTAGAGAACCAGGATTAATAATGATATTTGATGATGTCAAAACTCAAGTCTACCAGTACAAACAGTAGCTAGATGGATAATTATTCAACACTGAATAAATATATAGTGCAAATTTTTCCCCATCTTGAATTGAGAGCGTGAACTGGAATAGAAATCCACTGACTACTTCCGAAGTGCTTCTGTTTTTTTTTTTTCTCTTGTTTGAAGTGGGTGTTCCAATTGTTATTTGGACCCATGCAAGGGCAAATTTCCCCTTGGATTGTGTGCAACACCAATGCGAAACATTTCTGGGCAAAGAAGACTTGCATTTCTTCCTGTAAATACACAGCTTACCCTCTAAGCCATGTTAGCAAGAAATATCAATTCAATTTATGTCAATTACCAATTGTTTATTATCTTCTTGATGAAAAATGAAATGACAACTTATTTTGTTTTTTTCGTGCCACTCACATACATAAAACAAACTGTGTTCATTCATTTTCAAGGTTTAATAAAAATGACTTTTTTTAATACCTCAACAGGTTAAATAAATTCAAAGGCCGGATAATCTTAACAATAACGAGAGTCTAATTACATTCTAAAGCAAAACTTGTTGCTTCATTTAATACACCAGTTGCTTCTATACAACCAGCAAGTCTGAAGATAATGCAACCCTTTCCCTTTTAAAAGCAATACCCTTAGAAATAACAAAATATAACAAGATAATGGTATTATCCTCTGTCATGGGATCAAATTACCAAGGATATTAAATTTTCATTAAGCTTAAAAATTAGTCACCAGTTTCAAATCATTGATTCTTATTTAGTAAAGATACCAATCCACACAATTAAAGAAAACTTACAGTGTTTATGGTTATGTGACAACTCAGATATTCCAAAAATTGTTTTTTTTTTCAAAATTTCATGGCTACTAAAATGAGTTCATTTTTTTCCACAATATTCTTTCTAACAATGTGAGGATAATGGCAAGATGATGAAAATATTAACTTAAAACTGCCATAAAGATCCATATAAAACTCATAACCATAGAAAGAAAATTCCACGATAATACAGAGGCAGCTTTTCTGTAGTACACTTGCCGAGTTTCATTGCAAACTCACCAACTCAAAATGAATGTTTTCATATTCTTCAATGTAGCCCCCCCCCCCAATAAAAAAAATTGAAAAATTAAATAATTATAACAACAACAATAATAATGATGATAATGATAATAAAACTATAAAAAAGAAAAAATATATAGTCTCCTGAAGAAAAAGATTCAAGCAGTAGACAAAGATGGTTATGGAATTTAAAATGAAAGATTTGGCAGTGAGCTTAGTAAAAAAAAATACATAACAACTTGCGTATTGGTTTGCACACAGAAACAAAGAGAATACATTTGACAAGATCCTCCACTTGATGGGTCAAACTGATGGTCAACAATAACTTATCTCGTTAGTCTCTCTGCCGATTGCCTTCCTATGTGCATCTCCTACTCAGGAAGTCCACAAGAGCCCAATTTAGGAGGAAATTAAAACAAAATGGGACCACTTCCTTGTCTTGTTCAAAGTTGTTAGCGGGAGTAGAGGTCTGTGCTAACCATGCGCTAATGTGTGGGTAACTACACGTGTAGTGTGCTGAGACATGTAGACCTAATTAGTGACATACTGAAAAACAACTTTATTCAGTATTTTATCAAGCAAATCTCCTTAATTAGATAGAAATTTCTATAGAGGTAACGAATGAAAAGTATTCAATTAGGATCCAACAAAATGACCACCCATTGTACCCAAGCAAGTCTTTATATAAATGCCATATGATTCCAATAGTGAATTACTGAGTAATCACACATGCAGTATAATTATAAAATAGCAAAATTCTGTAGTATCCAGGTCTTTCTTCCAAGTAATAACATTTTTATGCACACGCTCATGTGTGCTTTTCTGTGTTGGTGACTTTCAGCATCAGCATACTCTGTTTAGAAACCTAGATTGTATTGATTTCATAATTTGGCTTATATGTCCAGACTACAGACATCAGACACACTCAATTACTCATTTTAGTTTCCACCCATCCCCATTAGACACCCCTACCCCCCCCCCGAAAGAAAAAGAAGATTAATAATAATAATAATAGCAATAATAATACATTTCAAAAAATAAAAAAATGAAAAAAAAATATTGATTAGTCCAGTTTTATAGATAGATAATTCAACTGGAAAGATAAAGTTTATCAAGTGCTACAGCTCAAAATCAAAGAAAAGAATGAAATATGAAACAATTTGTATGTAAAACAAGAGATATAATTGCCACTCATTCTCCCATGTCTTCTATTTCATTTTCTAGATGGAAATGACCTCTGTACCATCAAGTCTAGACTGGAAATTATGCAATTTGTTTTTTATGATGTGAGGTCATTATATTACACATACTAAAATTTGTTGTTCATAAAAAGACAGACATTATACTTTTTATTAATATTATGAGGAACACTTCACATGCATTAAAGTAGTGCCTGCATATTAATTTTAAGGCATCGGAGAGGACTGATGTTATGCTGGTAAATAATGCAATGGAAAGTTTAATACCCTTCCCCCGACAAGGGTCATTGACATCAATTAATAATATTTTGTCCAATAATTTGCCACACTTGAGCTTGTATTACAAGACAGTGATCTATATTTGCTAAGAAAATTTACAGTGTGTATCAAACTTTTGGCTGTCACACTGCAACTTATAATCAGTTTCTATTCTTCTTTTTTTCTTCTTTTTTTTTTGCTGCCAAAACCTTGATATGAAATCTAACACTTATTAGAGAGAGTTTCATCAATTGCTACTCAAAATATCAAAGGCAACCTACATAGTTCTTTAAAAATCACAGCACAATTTCAGACTTTTTAAAACTTTGGTTTAAATACATATCTTCCAAGAACAGGGCCAGAATCTCAAGGTGCACTTTTATCGTCTCCCATGATTAAGAATTTGACTCTCCATCATCATGTATTAAATCTGTACCATGAAGAGGGAATTCCTTTGAATGTCTTAAATATTACAGTATAAACAGGAATAAACAAGGGTAATGAAAAACAATGCTAACTTTTTTAGTCAGACTATATATCAATTAAATTTTCACCAAAAATTACACAGGAATTCAATGGAATCTCCATACTTGTGAATTGGACAGCCAGGATCTAAACTGCAATTTGGGAGCCTATTGGTATTATGCTTTTCACACTGTACTTTTTTCCTTAACCCCGGGAAATTGGTGGGGCTAAAGGAGGGGGGCCTTAGCCCCACCAATTACCCCCCCCCCTTAGCCCCACCAATTTCCTGGGGTTAAGCTTAGCCCACTGCTCACCAGGCAATATTCCATGATTAAGAATTTGACTCTCCATCATCATGTATTAAATCTGTACCATGAAGAGGGAATTCCTTTGAATGTCTTAAATATTACAGTATAAACAGGAATAAACAAGGGTAATGAAAAACAATGCTAACTTTTTTAGTCAGACTATATATCAATTAAATTTTCACCAAAAATTACACAGGAATTCAATGGAATCTCCATACTTGTGAATTGGACAGCCAGGATCTAAACTGCAATTTGGGAGCCTATTGGTATTATGCTTTTCACACTGTACTTTTTTCCTTAACCCCGGGAAATTGGTGGGGCTAAGGGGGGGGGCCTTAGCCCCACCAATTTCCCGGGGTTAAGCTTAGCCCACTTCATTTTCACACTACGTTTTAGCAAAGTGGGCTGGCACGGTAAATAGTACGGTACTATCTGGCCCTGCAAAAAAGCAGGGTGAAACGAAACTGGGCTAAGCAATAGCCGATCACAGAAGTCGAAATTGCTTGTTATTCACGATCAGTATGGTAAAATAATCAATATTCATGAGCTGTTGGATAGTCCCGGGTTAAGGCGTTAACCCCGGCTAAGCAGATAGTATGGGGTTAAGAAAGACGGTGTGAATCCAAAAAAATCTGGGGTTAAGGAAATGCAATGTGAAAAGCATATGTAGCACACTATATCAAACTGTACTATACTCTTCATGTATCCACAACTAAGTATTTCACAAAAACTCATAGATACAAGGTACCAGCAAGTTAGAATTCTAGATTGAAAACAAAAATGAAAAGTCATCATCACCAATGACAACAGGAAGGACATGTAGAATTCACAATTATCAATTTACAAAAATAGAAATTGAATAGCATGTGGCTTCAAAATTTATATGAATGAACAGTATTCCACGAGTTTGTATGATAACCAGGAAACAAAATTAAGTATAGTGGTTAAGCCCAATGACTATTCTATTTGTGGAAATTCTGAAGAAAATGAAATACTGTCTAGCAGTTTTCTTATTTCAAGGTTTATTCTTAAATTTCAATCGAATAAAATTATCTGGATGGCTCCTACTTTTTGAAGCTAAGTAAATTTCTGCTTTATTTATTTATTTATCTATCTATTTAGTTATTTAGTTATCTATTTATTCATTTATTTATTTATTCATTCATTCATTCATTCATTTATGTATCTATTTATTTTTATTCATCTTTTTTTATTTGGGGGGATGTTACTATCATCTATTATTTGGAGGGGTGGAATTATGATTAGAGCCTGTCTATGATTTTGATAAAAAAATTCATATATAAATCTGAAATAAAAGAATACTTAAATAATATTAAAACTTAATATAAATGTAGTCAAAATTAAAGAGAGAAAAGAAATTAATAAAATAAAAACTTTTAAAGTAATTAATCAATTGGATTCATTTGATATACAAATGTAAATGAATAGGTCCTAGATGTGTACTCTTGGATATACTCTGCTTACAGTAAACCTCTGCCACATGGACATTTGACCAAAAATTGATTCTGTGCCATTCATACAGAGTTAGTATGAATCATATAATTACATATATTTTTCAGTCCATTATTTCATTTTTCATTTCAGCCCCTGGGGGACTCTGACGTGCATCCATGATACAATCATAATGGAAATGCTAACTGCCCGCCATAGGCTTCTCTAATGGGCGGTAAATAAGGGGCATTCTCATAATGGCACTGTGCAAAGAAACAGTAAATAAGGCACAACTTGGGTAACTCCATGGAAAGTAGACCTTATGACTAAAGGGAGGGAGAGAGGAAGAGAGAGATAATGAGAAACAAACAAAAATGGGCAAAGAGATCCAATCTTCTTTGCAGTATACGTAATCAAAGTTAGATGTTGAAATCGAAAAAATAATAAAATAGATAATCCAGAGCACCCCTTCTCCCTCACACACACACACACACCCACACACAACTGCTTCAATGCAACCAAGAATAAAAAGGACTTTTCCATTTAAACAATCAAAATTTATGAATGAGCCAATCAATTGATAATTCTTTTTAATAAAACAGAAATAAACAATATCCCAAAGGAAAACTTTTTCTAAGCAGAATAAATTAACAATGAAAATACCAAGAATTGCAATGATTTTGATGTAAACCCTGCCATATGGTGCGGAGTTGCAGTGTTGCAGAGCAGAACTTGCTCCAAATCATTTCCCCAGACATTGAAAATAAAATGAAGCAAATAATCCATTAAACAAAGTTAACAAACACAATTCATTATTCTATTCCTTAAGGAATAGAATAATGAATTGTGTTTGGTAAATTTGTTTTATGCATTTCAATTTCTTGATATTTCAAGAAATTGAAATGCATAAAACATCTGCAAACAATATTGTCACACTGAAACAAAATGCAAGAAAATAAATGAAATAAGATAAACTATCAGAAAACAGGTCATGGTATTTCTATAAAACAAGCACCTGTCTGTCTTTGTAAAAATATAATCTAGGCACACTGAAACAAAAAGCACATTTCAGACATCTTTGCTAAAATCAAAGGATGACTTTCACTTTTTTTCACCCATGAGATCAGAGTGATGTTTCAATTCCCACATGCCAGTCGTGAAATCCTAGTCCCAGCTACTTAAATCTGTGTCATTGTTCCTCTGCTGCAATCAAACATCGCATTTATGATTCATCACATTGCCAGAGGTCTCCGGATTACTGTCATTTATTATAAATGTCATATCCTTTTACATGATGAAATAATAAAGAACCCCCCCCACAAAAAAAAATAGATGAATAAATAAGAAAATGGGGGGAAGAAAGGGGAAATATTATTGGGTCCAGATTCTATATCAAATGTTCAGAAGTTCTGATCATTGGATTTCATATGGTATGTAAAAAAAATACAAATAAAAAACAACTGTACATGGTTTAACTAGTGAGTGATTAATTTGATCTCCGATATTAATTTCAATTGAATTGTTTCTGTGAGAATGTCCCCAAATATCATCTGCAATTCAAATCACATGACAAAGACTAGGGTATTTTAAAGAGTATAAATGTTACAGCCCTTGGCTGCGAATGAATTTTTCAATAAACCAACACCATTAATCTATCTTATCTCAAGTCTTTTATATTGCAAAATTTTTCTGTTTCTTCTTTTAATACTATGAACATTCCCCCACATTGTTTATATTTAAAAAAGAAATCCCCATGTTCATCTTTTCAACTGTAGCTGTTCAGAAAATATAGAATTTCACACTCAACGTATCAATTACACCCCTTTTTGAGATTTTCACAATAGAATGAGTCGAGAGCTTGAAGCTTAGCTCATTCAATTATGATTCACTTTTACAGAAACTACAGAATGACATATAACCAGTAGTCAAGAGGTGATACCCACTGTACCATAATCTTGTGAAAACATGAAGAGTGTCAAAGACATTTCACCTGATAATATCAAGGAATTTCATCTCATATTGGTAAAGTTCATTGCCTAGATATGAGATAAATTTCAACTCTATCATGAAAAGGGGATGTTTTGATATTGAAAATATGTGTGAAGAGGCTTTCATCGAAGGAGAATAGAAGGGTAATGTCCAAACACAGAAGGGCCGACAAGGTAGTCTTCCGCTTCAGCAACCCCCTATTGATGCAGAAAGAAGGGGTAATATAGGAGATGGTGGGGTGGTGCTGCCTTGGATTCTGTCAAGAATCAATACCGGTGTCAAGATGAATGGGGATAAACCCTGGGGTTTAACTTAGAGCTAACACCTTCCTAACACCAGAAGACATGGACAAAAGTCCATCAAAGATCAAAGGTGAGTGAAAAGTGCATCGTCCCCTTCAGAATGTTCAGATAGAAAGGTGTAGCTTGGTGCCTGTGGAAATCAGATGTTCCTATTTCAAACCATGATGTATTTTCATCCATAAATGGGTTGAATGTTTATAGCCTATGGAAGATAACTAGAATGTGTGAGACCTTTGGCTTATTTTGTTTGTAAGTTTGATATGACTTGAAATAAAGGCTACAATTTAAAAAAAGTCAATAAGAATATCAGTTCAAACATTGAAAATAATGCATAATGATAAAGGCAACATGAATGATTGGAGTATCTCTGAAAATATTTTGGTATTAATATAATAGTTACTTTTAGGTGCATAAGATAATGGATGGTATTAGCTAACAATGGTTTTAGATGACTTTTGTATGGAATGATTCTTAACAATATCCTGTTTGAATATTTATGGTATTCACGGGAACAGTATTCACAATCATATTTTAGAGTTAAAAGGTATAGTAACACAATCGGTAGAAATAAATATCTTCATGTATCGCTGCAACCATCCTCATCACTTGGAGTAAAATGTCTCCAAACATATATCTCAATACCTTAATATCATGAATAGAGTCAACAAAAACCATCATTTCACATTGATTCTGATAATAAATCTCTTTCTTCTCCGTCACTTTAGTTCTTTATGCTTCTTTTTCCAAGTTGCACCCATCTCCTACTGTCTCTCTCGAAAGACTTCTCTCAAATTGCCCCCTTTATAATCTCTAAAGCAGAGAAATTTACTTAAAAACCTAGCCGCCCGAGGCATCGGCCTGCGCAAGCTTGCAGCAGTTAAGTCACTGAGCAATTATCTTTAAGTGAAGACCACGTTCTCAATTTAGGCACACACCGTTCTGTCTGCGCGGTCTTCAAGGCTCAAACATGTCTTTTGGAGGGGGTATTTTCCAGGGTATCCACGGCAGAAAATTGGCGGCAGTTTACCTTGATTGAATTATCCTTTGTGGCGTAATCCTCCCAAGAAAATCCAGACCATGAAATCAACTGTATATTTGAGGGGACGGATTAGAATAGATTGTTACTGATTTCTCTTTGTGTTCATTATCAAGTGGAACGATTCCACATTTGCCTCAAGCATATTTAATATTTTCTTATACCTCAAAAATGTAGAAGCTCTTCTGGTCTTTTGAGGAGGATCACGGTCTTGTAATTTTCCTTCCACCTCAACACAATTAATTCAATTTAGAACTTATAAAATAGTGAAAAATAGAAATCTGTCATGGAGTATCAAAATGGAAGAGAATAAATCTTGATTGAACTACACCACAGTGCATGTCATCTTCACTAGAGGGCAAACTGAGATAAATTGTGGTTTTCTGTTGTCTTCCTTTCTATACATTTGTTTTTCAATAGATAATGCTGAAGTAAATACAAAGGACCATATTGGGCCATTTTACTCCAAATAAAAAGAAGAAAAGTGGACAAAGCATATCTTTTTCACAGCAGCAAGGTAAATTATGAGGTTATTTCCCATAAGTCTGAAGGTCAAGTTTGCCACCAAAACTAATTATTCATTCATTTATCTATCTATCTATATATCTGTTTATTTATTTATTCATTCATTTATTCATTTATTTCTTCATTTATTCATTCATTCATTTATTTAT
Source organism: Lytechinus variegatus (assembly GCF_018143015.1). NCBI lineage: Eukaryota > Metazoa > Echinodermata > Echinoidea > Temnopleuroida > Toxopneustidae > Lytechinus > Lytechinus variegatus. The sequence goes on along the minus strand of NC_054743.1, from coordinate 28,295,805 downwards.
TTATTTATTTATTTATTCATTCATTTATTTATTCATTTATTCATCTATTTATTTAATTGTTTATTTATGTATATATTTGTTTATTCATTTATCTATTTACTTATTTACTTATTTATTTATTTTTTATTTATTTATATTGTATTGATATGCTACATTTATGTATTAAACATCATGGACAGCATTTCACTGGATATATGAAGTCTTATAAAAAACTGAGTTGCAAATTATGAAGAAGGATGAAGGAGCAATTGGACTAGGGTTGCAGTAATTCCAAATCTCCTTAAATGAAAACGCACTGACAAATTACACCTGATGAAGCATGGTAGGGAATTAAGGAATAATCTTTAAACACACCAGGAGATCGAACTCCAGGTCGTAGACTCGGAATAAGCCGGAGAGTACAATTGGTTACACACCAATTGTCATGTGTAATCTAATACTTATTAACTCCCCGCTCAATCATCAATGCAATCACAGACCACAAACAATAATCAGAATTAATGAATCAGGTCTTTAATTACTGCCGAGATCTCTTCCAAGATCCTTCCTCAGCGCCAGAAGGACGTTAACTGTGAGTCTAATGGATGTGGTGCAAAGTCCTTTTGGATGAAGTAATGCAGTGTTTTATTGGAAGATGTTGGGAAAGATGGTTTAGATGTCTAGAGATTGGGTAAGATTAAGACGGGAGGCAAGGACAGTGGAGAGGGAAAGAGGTAGGCAATTAACTATCATTATAAGGACAACATCAAATTATCAATTATCAGAGAGAGAAATAAAGAGAAACAGACAGACAGATAGTGAATGTAGAGAAAGAGAGAATGATAAGAACGGTGTAGAGAAAGGGAAAGACAGAGTGATACAGACAAATTGAGAAGGCAGACAGAGAGACAAAAAAAAGAACAGAAATAGAAAAGAGAGAGGGGGAGATATGCACCCATAGGGAAAGAATAAAGACAAAGAAAAGAAAAGAAAAAAATATGAAAGGGCAAGGGAAGAAAGCAATATGTGCATAAAGTGATATAGATGATAGTATGAACAGAGAGAAAGATATGGATAACAGGAAGTAGGTAGAGAAAAATGTGAAGCTTTTTTTACCAAATAAATGAAAACTGAAATGCAGACAATTTTCATCCTAACCTACTGTATATATATACATATATACACCTTCATCTTTAATAAAAGCAGCAAAAGATGACATAAGTGTGGGTGTTACTAAAGGGACATGAACAGGTTTCTTTTGAATGCATCTATGGTTTTACCATCTCACAGACGTCCTGCTCTACTGAATATGACCGCCCCCTGTGGACCCGAAGCTATCATCCAAAAACCACTACATAAGTGCTAATTTAAGGAGTTTGTCATCATGACAGAGAGAGAGTCAGCAAAGGTTCTGGTGAGCACATCCATCACAACACAACATTTTCATCTTACTTTTGAAATAATTCACAACACAACTTTCTCTCGTATCATAAAGGTCTGATACTCGTATTCCTACGAATAGTTCAACTTACAGTGTACATGTATTTGGACGCCCAATTTTCTCTTCAAAGGGAGTCCTGTTAATTTGCTTCTAATAATTCCAATTACCTAATTTGTGTATTTAATGCGATGGTCTCAATCCCTTTACGACGACTATTTGAACGACTTTTATACATAGTAATAAAAGGTATGAAATTATTCGGTCGGTATTCATAAAGGTACTTCTGACCATTGCATTAAAGCCCAAGTTCGCAATTTCGAGGGTTAATTTTCACATTACAGGCCAAGTCGCCCTCAGCATCCCCATTCCCCCATGCTCTAGCCCAACCAAAATGCAACAGAATCTTTAATCAGTGCAGACGTTCAATTTATTAGCAGTTGTAATTATGTTAATTATTATAGGTTGTCTTGGAACAATGAATGCAGTGTTTAGATGTATAAAGCTCTTTTCATTTAGATTCATTTCTGAGGTCTAAGGCGAAACGGAAAACTTAAAATTGAAAACTTGTATTGAAGAGTTAAAGGTAATACTGCAGAAGGTATGCAGGGATTTCTTGGGCCCTGGTATAGAAGAACATTTTTCCCTTTATACCACATCACACACACGATGTGGTAGAACCATCACCTAAAAGCTATTTCAGGGATGGCATCTTTCCGAGCTAGCCAGATCGAAGGATTTAGTATGAGCTTGTGTAATACGGAATGATGATGAAACAGATGTGGCCTGTATCCTCAGTCCCACATACCCAGCTGTGTGCGGGTATCAGCTATCACAGGGATGAGACAGGAGGATGCCAAGGAGAATGACAGGAAGAGGATGAAGAAGAGGATTGCAATGGTATCTTGTCATTTTCATCACTTTCACTTGTCATTTTCAATCATAAGGGTGTCATCCCTTTTGTCTGTGAGTAGTCTTGATCTCGGGCAGACAGCTTGACCCATTCATGAGCAGAAACACAAGGGTGTTTCTTTGTGTTGAATAAGTATGATAAGATCCTGTCAAAGTCGCAAGGGGAGCTTGAAATAGATCACAGATATCTCACATAGAGCACTTTTCATAGGGCATGCACATATATTACTCAAAGTCTTTCAAGTTTTCAATCAGATTTATTTCAATTTTAAATTTATATATGTAGTACAATACATGAAAACACTGTTGTTGGGCAGCTCTTTAAATCTGTGCCAGTTTGTGGTAAGGGCCACATATTGGTCAAAGTACATGTAATAAAACTTACTAGCACAAATCACATTCACATTTTATAGGGCAATGAATATACATGTTCTATATTATTACATATTTACCATGGGCAAAGTATATGATTTATCTCAAAGGTAACACATTTACAAATATTGATTTAACAACCTCTCATCTCCAAATAGATCTATAGGTCAAAATACACTCTCTCCAGCTTAAAATGGAATAACAAAGGGTCATCACATATCTTGTCAGTTTACCATATAAATAATTGTGGTTTATTCTTTGTCGTTCTTACCCCTAAAATATGATTTGAACATTTCATCTATTAAATAACCATAGATCAGAGCACAGCTTATCTCAAGTAATTCAGATTTCAATGGGTAAAAGAACACCTAAAGACCTAAAAAAAAACACACATTTTCTTGTTTTTTAGCAAGGAGAAAAAGAATGGAACTTAGGATACCTTTTCTCCTTATCAATATAGATATTAAAACCAGAGGTAAAAATAAGCTAAACTTCTGATACTTGTAAGTGGCCTGTTTGCGCACATAAACACTCCTGGGCTCCGTAACACAAAGCTTTGCAATGACTTTCAAATATGAAAGAATTGCACTGATTAGTCCCTGGTCAGTATTTTAAAACTACTGCGTGTGTAACATTGATATTGATTGGTCAGTTCATTAAGCGATTGATCGCTAATCTTTGTGTTACGGAGCGCTGGAGAGTATTTCTTGAAGACTTGTCAGTCATTTTCCCTGATACAGTTCTGTTGTATAAAATCCTAAGATCTACTTGGCTAAGAGCAAATCAGACACTGAAAACCACTGATAAGACTCGTCATGAAATGCTTCCCTGTCTTGCTATTCATATACATGTATAATGAGAAGTTTTTGTTCCCAATAACAGATACAGAACTATTGAATCTAGCACACCAACAATCAAGGTGTCAATTCCATAGCAGAGGTAACAAAAATACTGTTTGACAATGGTGCTGCTAACTGAAATTCATTGAAAATCATGAATGACTTGTCATGTGATCCAGAAGAAACATCTCCACATTCAAGGCAGATAATTCATCATTCTACTCAATCAATGTCAGATCAATATCAAATCTGAATGCACTTAACTTTAGCTTTGAAGCGTTCTCCCTGAACGCAAAACCATTGGTTCATCGCAGAGTTTCTCGGATGGTTCTGTCACACTTATTTTCTGTGTATAACTAGGATTAAAACAATAATCTGATTTTAACCATGTAACCAAGATCTGTTTATCGTCTTTATAATTCCTCAGGAAGTATTCAATCTCATCCCTTATTTCTCCTTTGTCAGTGTCCTCTTCAGATCTAAACCATGCTACCTGGGGACTGATACGAGAGAAAAGGAGAAGTCCAAAAGCATTCACAACGCTAGGCACATCCGCGATTTCCATGGTCATCACCATGTGATAAAAAACAAACATTGCTAATGAAAACAGAAGAATCATCAGAGCTACAAGTCTTGTTACTTCTACGTAAATAGGTTTATATATCGCAATGTATTTCAAGAATAGATTCCACGGGACATGAGGAATGGAATCATCATCGTCCATTTTTCTTGAATAACTTTTCTTTTCAAATGAGACCGATATTTCAATAAATATGCGGAGGCGATTCTTATAGATGTCGTAAAATCGACTGAAGACCTTGACGACAGAGGCTATGAATACAATTCCAGCATAGAATACACCCTGCATGGTATTGTAGTTCATCAAGAGCCCTATGACAGTAAATGCAGCTATCTCGATTATGTAAATGGTAAGCAGATTTGCGAGTATGTTCGTGTAGACCATAACTGAGCAACATATCAAAAATTTCATGAAATGGCATATGTATTGATATATTTTAGTACAGTATTTGTCCTCCTCAACAGCAGGGCCGGAGGATTGTAATGGTTGGAAAGGGACATGTAAAAATGGAACTGAATAGAAAAGCAAGGATATGAAAAATGGTATCACTCGGAAGGTTGAACACCAGCCACCATGATGAGCAAAGAATTCTGACCACAATGGAGGATAAAAAAGCGTTTGAAATCGAAAAAGAACATAACGGGCAAACTTGTTTAATTTGGAACCAGAAGACTCCTTGAACAGCGGAAGATGATGGTCTATGTCTTCAAAAACATGGTTCAGGATTGCCTTCTTATTCTTAGGTATAGTCCAGAATGATTGAATGAATTTGACAAAGCCATTTGTGTGTCCTTGTTCCTTGTCCATGTTTCGATCTTTAAGTCCGTTCGTGTGTCCCCGCTCCTCGCAGTTTCTTTTGGGGGATTTTAGTTTTAGAATTGTAAAAGCTGCTGTAGATACCCAAAAGCAAATAGTCGTCACAACCACAAATGCTGTAATCAATATGGTATCAAGAGAAGCAAAATCATGAAAAAAAGTTGCATTCAAACGTAGAATAAATGCTTCTCCCTGCAAAGTGATATACATGAACCATCGTATATGGGGCAGTAAAGTGAGTAAAACAACATATAAAACATTTCTTAAAGTTACAAAATATATTCTGTCACTCCAGGCATGAAAGATGAAATGATGGATGCCAAGTGGTAGGTCCGTTTTAGATTCAACAAGTAGGCCTAGTTTATTATCTCTAACCAGTGGTGGGCGCTTTCTGGTAAAATTTACAAGGAAAACTGGTGAGAATGCAGCAACAAAAAATCCAATGAATCTCAAGAGATAAATCCATGGCTGTTTTTCAACGACTTCGATCATACCATCCTTCCAGCAGTAGTAAATGGTGTCTATTGTCCTTACATCAGTGGCATCGGTTCGGATTGGTTGTTTCTCAAGGCATATCTTATATTCTTGCTTCAGATATACTTTCTCTTCATCATTTAATATGAGGAAAGCCCTATCTACCAAGTTCCTCAGGTAACCAACAAGTAACCTTTCTTTAACCGCATCAGATTGTTTCCTGAAGCAATGGTCAGGCGCCAAGGGGATGTCTACATCCAAATCATGTACATCTGCTCCCAAGGTTCCCAAAGAGAGGTACACAAAGTCATAAGGAAGAGTTAGCAAGTAGTAACCCTTTCCCTCAAGGGCCAATATGATTGTTTTTGGTTCAAATATACCTTGGCCTTCATACAGCTGTGACATATTTTCCACATGAAGATAAAAATATATAAATGCACCATCAGCAAGAAGCAGTTTGGACAGCATTCGGGCGTCTTCTAGAGATTCTGTTGGTGTCAGATCACAAGTGGTCTTTCTGTTAAAGTTCTGAGTTGCGGCAGATATATTTTCTGAAACTTCAGTTGAATCCACATTCGTCTCTTCCAGGTTGCTAAGACTTTCTCCCTCTTGATATTCATTGTTAAGTCTGGCGCAGGTTCTTCCGAAGAGTAGAATGAGCATATAAAACGTAAAGTAATGAAATAAATCCTTCTTCATTTTCAAGGGATACAAGGTTGCCTAAATTGCAAAACACATGTACAGCCAGAGCACAGCATGAATTATTTCATTGGCGTAGACTTTGTGATAAAAGTTTAAAGTACTTTTACAATCATGTGTCATGTCTAATTGATTAACTAGAAAAACGAATGGGTCCACAGTCCAGTCCTTTGATACTTTCAAGTTGACTTTGACTTGATATATGATGGTCTATTTGCTTTCCATAGATTTTCCTGCTGGCAATGATTACAAAGTAAAAAAAAATTCTCTCTCTAAACTAAAACCACCAGTATTATTTAGATGGTACCAATATGAATTGGATGGGTATGTGAGTATGGGAAGAGGTAGTGTATTTCCCATGGAGAAAATACCATCACTTTCCAGAAAGCACCTTGGATGAGGATGGAATATCTTTGAGAAAATCTCAACAGGGTTTTCTGATGCTGTACAAATGCAAGTTGATACCCTTCTTGATTATACCTTTTGTGTATTCCCTTCCCTGGGCTCGCTGAAGGAACAGTTTTTGGAACTGAAGTGGCTACCATGGGTAGACATGTAATATTATCACTTTCAAATACATTTTTTCTTGCTTTTCTTTTGTTCATAAAGCACATAAATGACCCTGAATATTGCCATAAAGGTGTCTTCCCATTTTCATGTAGTGCAGGGGCTTTATGGCGCTCGTATTGCATACAGCTCTTGATGAGACATCCCCCCCCCACACACACATACACCTCACCATGTATTTGTTTTTCACTCACAATGCTCAAAATTCTTTAAAAGTAATTCATAATCAACATTTTTTTTGGAAATGTAGATTTAAATTTTTGTCTTTATTCCTAATCATTCCACTTTAAGCGGATTACAAAAAAATTAATAACTTGAAAGAAGAGAAGGACAAGATATCAGATCTTATTTTATTCTCTCCTTTAGCTTCTTTTACTTTTCTCCTCTTCTTTCACACCCCTTCTTCATCCTCATCCCTTTCCTGTAATTTCTTGTCCGACCTACCCCACAAGCATCTCCCTCCCTCTATCTTATGATGGTTTTATCTTTCTCTCCTTTTCTACCCTATTGTCTTCTCACTCCGTTTATTTTTCTTGATTTTTTTTCCCAATTTATCCACAATTTTTTGCCCCAATTCTTTCTTTATCTTATGATTTTATACCATGCAATATTGTAATTCATGTAGAGCATTGTACTTACACTCTTGTCTTTTTTTTTATTGTATCTTTTTAAACTGAATGCAATTCAGCCTACATGATGCAATGAGAAGTGAACAAAACCCGAAGTACTAGAAGAGAGAAACTTTAATATGCACTTACCATTTAAGGACTTATTGCAAACATTGTGACAGTTATAAGAATTCCCTGAATGTTTTCGCATACACAGTCACCTTCGATCAAGCCTTCATACAACATCAAGTCGCAACGTTGTCATACAAGTCCAATAAAGTAAATCTAAATCTTAATTGCACACCAAATCCTATCTATGAGTGGGTACATGAAAATGCATCATAATATTGAGAGCACCTCCACATGCATCACTGCGTGGTGTCCCAGCACCCTTGTCCAACGACAGACATGCACCTCGACCGATTCCATCACACACCTGAAGTTAGGTGTCAAATATGATTATCCGCAAGGCGAGATGTTGTCGATGATGAGAGCGTCCAGATCGCAACCCAGACACGCCGAACAGACGGGCGGTTGTCGAGATAATTGGAAAGGGATTCCTTAATGAGGCGAACTCTCACCTCCGATTTGAAACACCTTCTTTTCAGCGGGGCTATGTTGTTCCATTTAACACTTGCCCCTCCATGTGATTCATATTGGAATAGATTCTGTTATCACTGTGTGGTGAAAGCAATCTGTCACTGACCTATGCTGCATGCATGCATAGTGACTAACCAGTTTACATGAAAAAGGATATTATTTGCTTGCTTGCTTACGAAGCAAAGACTGCAAACAATAAACTCGAGGTACATGTAGAAACTTCCTTGTTCAAGTCTCTCACAGCAAACAATGGGACTTATGTTTGTCATTTACTGTCACGTGGATGTTATAATTTTTCAGCTTTAATGTTTTGCAGAATTATCATTTCTGTTGCCTTCTCAGTGGATGCTCAGCTGGTGAGGAGAAAGGGTCTCACCCCCTCCTATACATATTTTACCTCTTAAAAATACTAGCCCCCCACCACACATACAACGAAGACACAGGTTTTTTTCTGAATTTATAATTTGTTCCATCCTGATATTATGGTACCCCCTTCCCCATAAAAAACTATGATGTCTGGGCCACCCCGCTTTCAAAATAAAGGTGTATTCTAACATGTAAACTCTAAATAAACTTAAAACCCTTCCATTTGGCATTTATGGCAAAGATTCAATCATTTTCAGAGAGCAATTCAATTAATTTATGTAGATGCTTTGATCAAGTATTTTCCTTATATGTAACTGTGATTTTAAATTTCATCTGTCAATTCAATTTCAGGGCATAAAGAAATATAACAATATCAAAACTATTCAATCAACTTTAAGTGTCCGCTATTTTGACAAATGCATCAGTCGCAAAGCCACAAATATATACTTGAACATACTTAACTAAATTAATTTTCTTGTCATTTTGTACATCATGCTCATCCCCATATGATCATATCCCTGTATTGCAATATGAATTCATTATGACCAAAATGTATTCATGCATATCCGGTTGTATGATACACTGGGCACATCCTCTTCATCATTTTCTAGTCCACTCCACTTTCCATCATGATACATCATTCTTAAAGATAATATCCAGTTTCGCGATTCTTAATATGATCAGAATTATTCTAGGTCACATGATAAACATCAAAGAATATGAAATCAAATTCTAATTTGCTTCCAAGTTCTTTAATCCTACTATTGTTAAACTATCTAAATTTTGAAGGCAAGAGGTGAGTTCTGAAGTTGTTTCTGAAAAATATGATGCAGATCATTATAACCTACAATAGGAATATCAACCGGGGGTTTTCAAACACAAGTTGGGTGTGCCAAAAAAATATTGAAATTCATTAAAGATTCCCTCATCCTGCTATTCAGGTCAACTAGTAACTAAGCAGAAGGAATCACAAATAAACATTTAAAATAAAAAAACTTCTTTTAAGATTCTTCATGATAACAAGTCACAGGAAATAATAAAAAATAATGTAATTTATTAGGCGCCATATTCATTTTGTAAGAGAAGGTGCACAAGGATAGTGGGGGCAGCAAAACAAATATAACATATCATCATTGATAAAAATAAGTTATAGAGGTTAATTTCCAGCTCAATTTTAAATGTTTTGACGCACTTCCTATCCCGGAAATGCCACTTAATACTAATAGTCAGAATGGAAAAAAAAAATCACATTTTCTCATGAAATTATATGACAGAGGAATAAAAGACAAAACTACCAAAGTTAGCAAATTATCATCATCTCTGTCATCAGCAGACCATGCCTTTAAAGATGAGTAGGATATGCTAGGCTGCATCTCTTGCATGTCCTCCTCTACTCTGTTTTCTCAGTCACGCTCCTTAATTACATTTCAGACCATCTTGGGTTGAGATATATATTGAACACCAAGGTCAGTATGATGAGAAGAGGATGCAATAACCTCACACCTTAGTCCCTGAAGCCCAGTCACACCAAAAACACTTGACATCAAAGTGACCGATAGTAATTTAGTATGCCCTTGGAAATAATGTAATAGATTTGGTCTGGTTGGAGTTGGATTTGCCAATGTGACTGAAGCCTTCAGAGAATACACTGATTTTAACCTGCAGCACTGCACCTGTAGTATTGTAGCTACTGCATATTATCATGTCATGTGGGTGCAATGCATCATGGTTTGGTGGTTTAGACACTCTTCTTTCAACCAAAAGGTCATGGGTTCAAATGACTGCGATAGCTTTAGCAAGAAGTTTGTCCTAAAAAGTGCTGCACTCAACCCAGGTTAGGTAAATGGGCAGGATCAATTTCTTGAATGTTGAAAATACGAGATCAAGCTATTATTGATGCCAGGGTAATAGAATAGAGCATCATGGGAAAAATGACAATATATAACTATTATGGAATATACTCGCTGAAAATGATTGATCCATTTGTCAGTGGGTAAAAGTTAATGCTGAATTTGCTGGTTGAGCTGCATAGCGAAAAAAAAATCTAAAAAGTATGCTGGAATTACCATACTAATGTTTAAATAAGACAATTAAAAAAAAAATCTGATTTTACATTCAAGATACATGTACTTGCATATAAAACTTGCCTCATGTACAGTACATCTACATCTAACATAATGCTGTAGGCCTGTTGGAAAGATGAACTGATTGAATGCAATTGGAATTAGATCATGTTACAGAAAAAAAATTGCCAACAATTCCTCTATAAGTGAGCTCAAATAGACAAGGATTTTCCTGACATCACATAGCATTCACTGTGTACTATGGAAGAATGATGAGAAGATAAAATGTCAATATATGCAATGGGAGATCTATATATTTACTCCAAGGTTGAGGCATCTCCCTTTTTCAATATATAAATTCTGCTGGAATTCTACACTTTCACGGAATATGCCAGCGGCAATAAACACATGAGATGGAGGAGAAACCGAGAGATGGACGATATTGTGCCATTTCTGTTATGTACCTGGGATCCATGCGCGGGCGCATCCAGTTTTCATCGTGCAAGAGACGATCAGCCTATAAAACAACTGATTCCTTTATACACATACAGAAATGAAGAGGGGGAAAAGAATAAAGTGCGCTGACCCACACTGGCACTTTTTCCTCCCAGGCTAGATAAATGCTCAAAGACTGGTGATGAATATACAGAGATAGAGACAAGACGATTAGACATCAATCCCTCTGGCTAATACATTCTGAACACTGGTGACGGTCTCCCCCTTCGCGGCAAATTGTTTTCAACTTCGAGAACGGCCAAAATTTCATCAAACAACTGATAAATTTGGTGTTTTTTTCTGAGGGGAGATGGCCATCTTGGGGGAAATTATGTCCATCTTAACGAGGGATGCTGGGTTCCTGGAGACCGTGGTGATGTGGAGAAGCCGACAGGAAAAAGGGAATGATGGGAGACGAATTTGTCTGCATTGAGTAATGATGGGTAGAAATTGGCATAATCGTATTTCACTTTGCAATTTTGATAAGAGTGGGTAGAAGCATAAAGTGCCAGTGCTTGCCAATTTAGGGAGATGCTTAGAGATGCCGACAGTATTTTCGGACTTTTATATTGAATGGACTACTCAATTTATTTGTTGAACCACTGTTAGTACAATATCACATTCATGTCAAAGGAGGGTTTGTATGATCTATATCATTTTGCCGATAGAGATGGGGATAATGATCACAATGATGATATACAGAGTAACTTTATGATTACTTTTAATATTACTCAATTTTATGGTTATGTTACAGTTTGTTTTTGTTATCAGTGATCATTATAATCATTGAATAATCATCGTCAATATCACAATCATGCCACCATCAGCACATGTACAGGCCTTAAAGGGAAAGTCCACCACAACAAAATGTTGACTAGAATGAAAAAGAAAAAAATCAAACAAAATAATATTGCAAGTCTTATCAAAATCATGTAGAAGTTAAAAAAAGAAAGTTGTGAAATTTCTACATGTATGTTTCTCTTTATTAAAAAAAAAACAGTAATATATGCACAAGTTGTTCAGTATGGGAGCCAATGACATAATATACTCATTATTACTCATGTATTTATTATTTGAAAAATACATATCTTTTTCTCATTATAATTAAAGCCTCTGGCAATTTCGCCTGCATTACACAATGTGATATAGCAGCAGTGCCGACTTTGAAAACCAGTATTGAATAATTATTCAAAAAAGGAAACATTCATATCATAATAAAATACTATATCATATTATCAATTGACCTAACATGACCTTTGACCATATTCGTGTGATCTAAGACAGGTGCAACACAATCATTCATACTTTATCACCCTTATGGCTATGTTTCATGAACTAGATCCATAACATTTCAAAGAACTTTATGATGACAATTCCACAAATACCCCCAACAAGGTCAAAGATTATTGACCCTAAGTGACTTCTGACCTTGGTCATGTGGCCAGAAACTCAGGCTGGATGTTCAGTACTTACTTGATTAACCTTATGTCAGTTTCATGAACTACATGTAAGTCCATATACGTTCAAAGTTATGATATTTCAAAAACTTAACCTTGGTTAAGATTTCAATGTTGATGACGCCACTGCCATTGGAAAAGCGGCGCCTATAGTCTGCTATGCAGGCAAGACAAAAATATGGTTTAATTCTTCCCTGAACATGTGGAATTTACTTTTTGTGCAAATACTGAAATGGTGTTTCTAAATTCTTCTTCTTTTTCCCATTCAATATTCTGCATGCATTCCAGCAATCATTCATCCTAAAAAGAGCATTTCCCCACTTCCATCAAACTACATGAACTCAAATTGCACATCCATTAGGCAGCATATGAAAGCGCCATTATAAGCCCATTCCTTATTCAAACCTCTCCAACTCATATTAACACAGCTTCTATTAGTGTTTGGATTATCAGTGAATAAAAACAACAGACTCTCAGCAAGAGATGAAATAGATAAAACGTAATAAAATGTTTTACAAACGCAGATGCTGTTGAGTAGAACGAACTATCAATCGCCACAGGCTCTACTTTGATGAAATATCAAAGCGTTGTTGAAAGCAGATCATGGCGCATAATGTAAATAATCATTATCCCTCCTAATCGTGCAATGGGTACGTATTCCTTTATGGCATTTTATTAAGCAATATTTTTTCCTCGTTTCTTTTTCTGGGATTCAAAGAGGTTGCGTGAAACTGTGTTATAAATATTATTGAAAAATCATATACATGTATGTAACATAGAATAGGGAAAATTGAACTGATACCAGGCCTTCCTGTCTTGTGGATTCATCGTAAGAGAAGGAAACTCATTTGGGTTTCCATTTTTGTCTCAGAATTAACAAAAAAATACAAAGAATAATCTATGTTTGGAACCGTGTGTGTGTGTGTTTTGAGTTTCGTCAGACGTGTATCAATCAGAAATAAATATTTACGTCTGGGACAGACCTTTAACGTCACCATCCGAAAGACGTGACCAGGGCTCGAACCTTGAACCTCTGCATGAATTTGTAACTTCCCAACCGGTTGGATTACAGGCGCACGCCACAACGCCCAGTTGTGGAACCGTCATAAATGTACATGTATTTTGAAAAGGAGAAATCCTTTACGTATCCAGGATAATGCTAAAAATATTAGTAAAATTTGACAATAAACCAAGATACCGACGATTGAACAATTTTTCTTACAGAAAAATAAACAATTTCAAAAAAAGTATTCAAAACTTGTTCAAAAGTTCTAACAACTTGTTGTTCAAGTGGCGGGCTTAAACAAGATGCATCAAATTTTAAGCAACTTTCTACAGTGTATCAGAATAATCCATAAATGCTACTTATACATGTAGTTTTCACTTCAGTTCATTTTTTTTCAAGTCTAGAAGTACGTGTAGGGAAAAAACAACTTTCCTTCACCTTATATCTTGTTTCAATGTCCTTCGGATGTTCATCTCAATAAAATCCTCTTTGATATCCATCAAACAGCCCTTTCTTTCCTGAGAATATCACTTTACAAACATCTTATTCTAACTGGTCAAGAACTATCAAAGCCTTTGAGCTTTTGAATAGATTTTGTCTCTTCTTACTTCCCTTCTATCACCTCCTGTTCCGATGACATTTAACTAATATCCAAGTTATTTCAATTGAAGAAGTTAAGGGAATGAATACGGGTGATGTATTTTTCTCTACAGGAATGGAGGAATTGTTTCTTCATGGTAAAGTAGTTCCAGTCTGTCAGAAGACATATTATTTTAAAGTAGAGAGATTTTCAAAACATAAAATCCATGAAATTGGTTAAAATTGCAGCTTATAAAATCAATATAAAATATTAATTGTTGATTCAAGCAATATTAATTTAATCAAGATCCGTGATGTGAATGAGGATATTCATAAGCAAAGCAGTTTAAATTTCATTAAAACTTGATGAAATGAAAGAGAAAAGTTTGGATTTGAGTTCAGCAGTTGGAACTGAACGTAACCAATGATGCAGAGTCTTTCTCTCTCTCTCTCTATCTGTAAATTTATGATTTTCATTTCAATAGAACTATTTTACTTGTTTCATTGCATTTAATTCATTCAAATCTTCATTATTTTCAGACTTTCCCTTAAAGGACCCATGGAAGTATTAAGCAGTTTGTTTCAGCTCTCTACAAGGAAAATTCTTGCACAGAAACCAACACGGGGGCAAATTAACTCGCCTCCCCTCTTACCTCTGATTCGGGAACGTCGTGCTCAATTCCCATCTCATCAACGCTCTCCACAAATACCGAGACATCGTTGCTCGTCCCGATGCATAATGCCTGTCGGAGACAAGCGAGGGAGCTGCTTGATTAAACCAATAAATTGATGAATCTTGCTGGAGTTGTTGTTGGATGTCTTGGTGTCTGGGATGCAGGAATGAAGACGTAATTTATCTCGGCTTTACTGGAATGATGACTCGGGAGTTGACAGTTCGGATTGGGGTGGTTAATCTGCCATATCATCTGAAGTGAGATCTGATTGAGATTAAGAAAGAAAACATCAAAGAATTGATGAGATGGAGAAATAAAAGATCTATGCACTATGAATTGCTTTCACTACAGTACACATTGAAATTTTGCTTGTACCCCCCGCACCTCTCTGTGATTTCTTCAATTTGTCTCTACCCCCTCCCCACCACCCCATACTCTTTCTTCTCTCAATCTTGCCTTTCTATATATTTCTCCTTCCCTCAAACTCACCCCCTCCACTCCTACCTATCCCTCTCTTCCCCTTCTCCATCTCTCTCCCTCCCTAACATCATCTCTTCCTCTCTCTCCTACCACGAATTCCCATTCCCTGCCACCTTTTTCACCTTCCCCCCCCCCCCATCTCTCTCTCTCACACACACATACACACATTCTTCACTCCTGCTTTCTCGATACACTATTTCTTTTCCTCTCTCCCTTTATGTCTTTTTTCACCTTCCCCCCCATCTCTCTATGCTCATTTTCTTATGAATATGCTACATCATCCACAAATTTCCTATCTCATTCTCTTAAATCACATGCAATATTCATAAATGCTCTCGAACATAATTCCTCCCCAAATTCCTTCCATCTGATATGGAATAGACGGCAGAAACATTTCCTATATTCCCTGTAATTAATCAGAGACTGGAAGAATTACTGATGACAACACACGAAGCTGATTTCCTCTGTTAAATGCTTCCACGTTTAAGTTTTTCAAGAAGTCTGATTATCGATGAGATAAAATGTCTTAACAGTGCTGCAAGAGTTCCAACTTCACTTTCGTTTCCTCAAGAGCACCTGGAAAATTACCTCCTAGTTTCATCGCTTCATCCGAAATGTGATCTTTAACTTCCCCCTGCTTACTTGGCATAAAAATGCAGGTGTAAATAGACTTTGGTTCATTTTAAGCAGGTATAAAGACTTAAAAGATGTTTTGAAAACAATTTGAAATATGAAATTCAGAAGAGACATCTCAGTAAATGAAACATGAATTTAATTCAATGTCAGAAATAGGAAATACAATGTGTGAGTAAACACCTTACAGAATTTGTATTTCAACTGAGTATATCCATAAAAAGATAACATAAATAAGATTTGATCTCATTTTTCTTGAGCCCAAATTAAAGAAGAGAAATTTGCAAACTACATGAATATGTAATTATAGAAACATGACATCACTCAATATAAACCTGCACCATGATACAATGCAGTAACTAATGTTTTATATTTGTGTAACTATAAGAGCAGCTCTCCTTGAGCTTGACCTACAGTAGGACTACAGAAGGAATCCAGATCTACGATCCAGGGATTCAAAATCAAAGGATTCAGGATATAATTCTCAATCAAGATTAAAGATCTGAATTGGAAATTTGAGAGATCTCAGGATTCAAGGAGCAGAGTTCAAGTATTGAGGGATCCAAGATCGAGGGAAAAGTTGGGGATTCCTAAACCTCAGATTGAATCATTGGACCTGGATCTAATAATTCCTGGATTCCCCAACCCCCCATATAATCCAGGATCCAGGAACCAAATTCCCAGGGTCCAAGTTCCAGGATCCTGAAATCTGAAAATTAGATCCCTTGATTCTTCTTCCAATGATCAAGGGATGCTAGGATCCAGGAACAAAAATCCAAGGGTCCAAGTGTCAGGATCTTCAATTCTGCAACTTGGATCCAGATGGATTCTTCTTCTATCAATCCAGGGATGTTAGGATCGAGGAACAGATATCCAAGGGTACAAGTTCCGGGATTTTGAATTCTGGAACTTATAGATCACTGGATTCTTATTCTAAAGAGGATCCAAGAAAAAATATCAAGCAGTGCAAGTTCCAGGATCCTGGATCACTGGAGTTGTGAATCCTGGATCACTGGATTTGTGGATCACTGGAGACTTGAATCCAAGATCAAATTCAGGATAAAGAATAGCAAAAACATATTCTGAAAATGAATCACAGTTTGTCTCCAATATATGACCTTTTAATATTTTTAGTTATTATTATACGTTGTATGTTTGTTAGTATTCACTTATTACCCCCAAGGGAGCCACTCCTACTTTACTTGTTTATTTCCAGCAGACCTTACCCTTCTATAGTCTGCTATGCTGAGCAAATGGCTAGAATACAGAGGTCCCACTTTTTAAATTCTTTGTCATATGACTTGGTCACTTATTGAACCAATGACTTCAAGTACAAGGTGGACACTCTACCACTGAGCCATCCAGCTCTAAAACCATACATGTTTCTATATTATATTACATGTAAGTTGTGATTTGATACAATTTCCAATGCTATTGAAATACATGAACATGAAGCACTGCTAAATTAATAACACAGCCAGAATTAATTGAAATCATAAAGAGGAAATGAGCTGTTAATATGTCAATTCTTAACCATTAATCAAACACTGCATCAGACATGTTGAAGACTTAAAAAAAACTCTGCCGTAAGATCAAAGATAACTCTCTAAACCGTGAATCATCATAAATCCATAAACTGTGCATCGTGACCAACTAGAGGTGAAATTCTACAATTGACCTTGTACTCTTTCTATTTGCCCAAATTTCAAGATGGCACTTCTATTCAACCGAGTACATATTTGCTCATAAACTGGCTCCGGCATGACTTTTTAATAAAAATACCATCACTGAGATTTGCAATATCATTCAGAGACGTGTGGGCAGTCCAAGGGGGGAGGACAGCACGGCCAGGGCATGGTATTTCAGCCAGACCGGGAAGAAGGCATCGGCCAAATTGTTTTCTCCGAGTATTGAATTTCGCCCCTTAATCCAATCCAAAAGAAAGCCTGGATAGGGAATATAGAGGAACTTAAGGCCTGAATAAGTCAATAAGTACACCGGTCAGAATCGACTGTCAGGGCCGCCGTGAGATGAAAGGCACGTGGGGATCTGGAGCGTGTGGGGATGCGTGGCTGCCAGGGAGCCAAGATGCAAAGAGAGGGGAAAATTCATTGAAAGAAATCAATTCTACTTGTTCCCCATGAACGACTTTTGCATGGAATATTGGAATCTCGGCAGCCACTAATTTACTTAGGGATTGTGAAATGGAAAGAGCTGGGGAGGATGATCCAATTTTGGTGTGTGCATTGGCGCTTGCACAGTGGGGGAATGTGATCATCTTGGAGAAATTAGGGGAGAAATACAAACATCGGGGCTGCAGCATCTGTTCGCACGATTAACAGTTTATCTTTTAGCGCTGCAAACACAATGTCATTCTTCAGGAGGGTAATTAGGCAGGCTCGGCTTACCAGAATCGATCACCCGGTGGTTTACACATTGTATGAGTAATGTAAATTCATTGATTGCCAGAAGACATATACAAAGTTTGTATACAAATAAACATAACAGAAATGTTGGCAGATAAGAGCTTTACAGATAAAACAATCCAGCTCTGATAGACCTAAATGTTATTCATTACTATACTAGTCTCATTAAAGCTTGTCAATACAAGGGGGAAAATGAGATAATAAGATATATTTTCTTCCCATGAAGCTGAATTATAGATTGTATCTGACCAAAATAGGCCAACCGCACAGAAACGTTGTTAGTCTAACTGAGCGCTAACAGGAAGCTCAGTCACATCTTTTGGATTGTGAAGTTTAAACATTCATTTCAATGTTAAGCAATGCATTGATGTAACATTAGGCATTGCTGCCACATTAGTGGTTGTGACAGGGCCTGTTAGTGCACTGTTAGCGCTAACTGCTAGCATGGTGCTAACACGGGTCTGTTATGTCTTTTTTTACCTCTCTTTCCAGTTACATTGTAAGAATCACTAAATAGGATCACTCAATATGTTAATTTGTAGCTTGATTTATTCTACATGTATTTAAGATCAACATTAATTTTCATATTCTAATTGGAGATCAACTGTAAGTTACCATTATAAATAAGTGAAAAATTAGTTGGAATTTTTGGCCAGTGACTAAATTAACTGTGGTGATGTTTTTCATGATCTTATTCCATTACAAGCATTCAGTACTGAAGAGGTAAAGATGCCAGACCCCCCCCACACACACACACACCTCCTGTATGTAATGCATGAAGTACCAAAACAAAGACATCTTTCATCAAAAATACTTAGAAATGCACAGTCACAGTCCCAGTTACTGAATAATAATGTCTGCTATCATCAAATATGATATTCTGTTTGTTTCATTCTTGGGCCTAAACAGTGTATAAAGATGAGATATTAGTTACAGTTGTCTCCGAAATGAAACCCCAGAAAGACTTGTCTCTGGTTCTTCCACTTCCCCCCGAGGAAGTTAACCTTACAATCGTATTGACAGCAAGATTCAAATCTGAACAAAGAGATTACAATTTCGGCACTGACAGGATTTTATAAAGACACATACCCCCATCACATCCTCTATTCAAACTTCATGCAGAATTGAATATTATTAGTATATTCCTCAGTTAGTAGGAGTGAAAAATCACTGAAGGTACTGGTAGAATTTAAATTACATTGGTTATTTTAAATGCGAAACCTCATACAACGACATTACAGTAAATGCAAATTGTTAAATGGTATTCATTTCCCAGCCATGAACCACAAACATATTTGCCAATTTTAAATTTACATGGCTCAAGCTGATAAAACAATTCTTAATTTTGGAATAAGATTGTTCTCATTGTCTGAACTCTGAACATCTCTTACCCCTTTCATAGTGAGAGCCGAAGTAGAGTTAGTCCGGAGTCCAGGAGGAGTTACTCCACTTTGGAGGGCAATACGAAAATTCTGAGATTAGTTCGATCCGGATTCAAAGCGGAGTACTCAACCCACTTCGAGAAGAGGGTTACAAACGGAGTTACTCCGCACCGGAAATGCGGTATGCGCTTATCGCATACGTATGGCGCGAACTCGCTTGGAAACCATGGCAACGACTGCAGATACACCGCTGCGGTGCTTGCCAATATGAAAGGGGGTTTAAAGTCGGTCCGCAGTACAAGCATATAAACTCAATCCGGAGTTATTCCGGAGTAACTCCACTTCGCCTTCAGTATGAAAACGGTATGAGAGAGCTGTATAGAGTTCAGAGAACTGGCGGGCAAGAGAGAGAGTCTAGTGAAATCCTTTGAAATACAAATGAAACTTGATGAATTTGGGGAAAGAAAACAAATTATCTAACCTACTTTGGGGGCTAGAGGGTCATCTATTTCCATGTATAACAAGCCATATGACGATGGTCACCTTCTATCTACTTCTCCCCGTCAGACATGGAACATTTTCATATCATGCAATGTACTGGAAAATTATCCCGAACAGTGTAAAATATGCTTCACTATTCTACATTTTGAGCTTGGAGGTACCAAATTTCCTAAATTTTAAATTGATAATGGTGATTAATTAGCAGTCAAGCCTCAATAATCTAGTTGCCTACTCAATAGTGCTGTAGGCCTATACATTGATCTGAAAGGATCATGGTTCATAATAAATCCAAAATAGATTAAAAATCAAAATCTAATGTGTGTAATTTTGGATTTATCCCAATTCCCCCAACTATTATAAACATGTTTGAAGAGTTATTCAAATCTAAATACATGGGCATACATGTATATCGACAAGTAGGGGATCAACCACGTTCTTTTACCTGCGCGGATCAACTCAACATACTCTGCTGAAAATGAAATACCATACTTTTTTGTAATCAAGAAACATTATCTTTTGTCTCGTTGATTTGCCTTCAGTACATGCATGTATAACATCTCCAGACTTGTGACCTTATATGAGGACAACCTCTTTCTCCACACTTGAGGGTAAATGCGTTGTTTGTTTTATTTTCCCTATTATGGACTCATTAGAGTCCCCCTGGAGACACTTGATGTCTTTAGCAGTTGAGGGCTCAGACAAAAAAAAACCCAGCGAACTCTCTCAATCTCCCCTTCTATAGAATGTAATACCTCTTTCCTATTTTTCTCTCTCATTCCTTACTCATTTGTCTTTCCAGTTTCTCTCTCTCTTTCACTCATGTACTTCGAATTCCTAATCGCTACAAAGGTTTTCAACATTGTGTTTTAAATTCTTCACATCTTCTTGTTCTTTTTTCTTCTCCCAATCCAAAGCTGCTAAAATGATTTTCTCCAGTCCTGACATGCCATTCCACACATCACATCAATTCCTTTTACAAGACATCCCCCTCCCCCCCCCCCCCCCCTCTCTCTCGCCCCTCCTATAGTCCTGTCCCTCCTTCTCCTTCCCCCTCCCCTCTCTCTCTGTATTTCTATCTATCTGTCTCTACCCTTGCCTATCCCCTCTTTTCCTCACTTTCTTTCTCTCTCTCTGTCCTTGCCTATCCCCCACTATCTTTCTATATATATATGTTTCCGTCCTTGCCCCTTTCCACAGAGCTTGCCTTCTATATATCTCTTTGTCTATCAAATTATCCCCTTCTTGAATGCTTTTTCTTTTCCATGCTCTCTCTCTCTCTCTCTTTCCCTCTGTCATTTTTATGCTCCATCCTTCTTTATTTCGCTCCACATCTCTCCTCCTCCCCATCTCATCTCTCCCATTCCCTCGTTCCTCACATAACGAAAACCAAAAACCCAACACTGCGGTGGTGCAGGGGTGTTTTTAACTTGCACAAAATGTAATCTGGTCTCAAAGCCCGAGCTTCGAAGGTGTTGACGTACAGCCTAAATTGACATTGTATGTGAGGTATGAGTGTGATACATTGATTCATTCTTCTCTAAAAAGAGACCCTGTCGCTCTAGTCTGCATGATTTCCTGCCTGTCAAATAGACAGATTATTTCTATTCATGCAAAATAATGGAGGAGACAAGCACAATTATATATCCTAACGTTGTGCTAAATTACAGCTATTTGTTGCTTCCATACCTACTAAAAGCTTGCATTTAAATTATCACTGATATAAGAAAAATCTTCACATAAACAAAACACTACACAAAAATAGGTTTAACAATTTAATTACTGACAGCTCTAATTTGCACAGGATATTATTTCTTCAAATGACTTAAATTGTGTTTTTCATACATGAGAACAACACCAAATCTACATTTTGATTGGTGGATATGGACTTGGACTAGCCTAGGCCTACCAATATTGAGCTAGCGAAGTTTGAGCCTCATTTCACACTTTCACAAAGAAATTGAAAGGAATAGTACTACTAATTCAATTAATTGAAAACTTTAAATTTGGTACTTTGCAGCCAATCATAAATACATGTAACCAAATAAAATATCTGATATAATTTTGGGTAGGTTTGAAGTGAGTTGCATAATGGTTTAATAAAAATATAGGCCTACTCAATCATAAAAACACTTGTTTCCTTGAGTTACACTCTGCAAAATGAAATGGTAGAAAGGGATAAAACATCCTTTAAAGGGGCCAAGGAGTGAAAGCATTCTTAATTTAGATGGAAAATGCCGTCGCTACTGACATTTTCCACCCTTTTCACCTTATGTGTTTTAGAGCGTAAAAGCTGACACATTCAACCCCCCCCCCCCTCTGAAAAAAGGCACCGCAAACCAATAACCCAATAAATATCAATCCTAAAAATAATTTCCTCACTCAAAAATCAATTCCCATCATCCCCGGGGACCTAGAGGGGCGCTATAGCCTCATGAAGAGGAGCAATCACTTAGGTTGCCGGTACCCTCAGAAAGGTGCCATATTACCGGCGAACTTGATACCCCCGGTACATGCTCATTTGGTGCTCGGTTACGCTGCCCTCAAATATTTACGATTTGTGATTCCTTTTGCACTCATCGGCCTCTCTTACTTTCCTGGCTCAGAGAAATAAAGTTAGAATTTAAGAAAAAATTTTAATGGAGATCGGGGTATTGGCAGTTTTCTTTAAGATAATATGTATCTGATATGATTTAATGAGCACATAATTGACATAAATGCACTTATCAAATACAAGTGTTCAATCTTAATAGAAATTTGCCTCAATGCCTACAAACTCATGAATGGCACCATAGATTGTAATGAGAAGTAGTGTTGCAACTATCTTACCAAAAGCAGAAACAAACATCCATTAAAATGAAAATTTTGGTACAATTGGGATGCAGAAGATGATGAAATTATACAAATTCATATTTTAGTGATTAGAATTCATACAACACACTGATCAAGAATCTACATTCTACAAAGTTGTGGTGTTGTCTGAACATTGTCAAACAATTGACCCTTCTTAGGGCCTTTTCACACGTGAAACTTGAATAATTATTGTATTGATTGCAATTTGTCTTTAGAATCATCGGACCTTTCAAACGCTCACTCGAAAACTTTGATTTGAATTCGAATTCCAGAGCGAAGGCGGTATGTATCCTTAGTGACCTGTCAATCAAAACACTGCATCGATACGATGAGTGCATGACAATTGTATTATCTACGGAAGTGGTAGAAAGTACACGTACATGTAAGCTCCTCCCCCAAGATGTTTTGGAGTTCACGCCTTTCACATCTAAAATTTGTACCGTAATTTGAGTGAAACTTAACTGGAATTCACCTCCTGAGTAGAATTTGTGATAACATTGTGGTTAGCATTCGTATTCTCATTTGAATTCATATGTGCTAAAAATTTGTCATTAGCCTTATTTTTTACTGGAATCATCATTCATACAACAATTTTTTTTAATGTGTGAAAGAGTGGCTAGTAAGGTCAATAGAAAAACAGGTCATTTGGTTTCATTGAAAAAAAAGATAACCTTGTGCTTACAAACATATTTCATTTTCGAGCATTTAATTTTTTATACATGATCACTACCACTTTAATTGGACCCCTCAACTGCATTTTGTAATGTGCTTGCAGCGTCAAACAAGGTAATCTATCCAATATTAAGTTCTGACTTCATTATTGAACACATTTTTACTTGAAACTTGAAATCAGGACACATGAAAGTTCATCCTTTACACACATCCTTGCAATGGAGTCATTCAATCTGAGCAACCCTCTTAAACTTAAGACGTGAACTCAATCCTCTTATACCAAAGTCATGTAAATTCAACCCTCTTTAAACTAAAGTCATGTAAACTCAACCTTCTTTATTAAAACTAAAGTCATGTGAACTCATAAACCCTCTTAAACTTAATGTGAACTCAACCCCCTTAAACTACAGTGACGTTGTGTGAACTCAACCCTCTAAACTAAAGTCATGTGAACTCAACCCTCTTTTAACTATCACATGAAGTCACAAGGGAGAATGAGAAGGGAAAAGGGAAGATGCGCAAAATACTTGTCAGTCTGGCCTTATCGAATTATGCAATTGCCCTGCTAGAACCTGATACATCCAATAAGGTATGGATCGGTGTAGGCTTACAGCCGAACTCCTACCCTCCACCTTCCTACCAAGTTTGGAGATTATTTTCGTCTTCAAGGTGCTGGGTGCCTTCGTATTTGTGGGGGGAAGATATCAGGTTGGAAGAATATCTTCTTAGTGAAATAGGGGTTAATTATTTTGATGTGTAGAACTGTGCAGAAACGAATATGATATTGTAATATATCATTTTTAGACACAAATCGCACATCATTTGGGAATCTTTTGGGGAGGACTATCTAAATTGAAGGAAATCTTTCCATATGCCAACGAGAAGGTATTGAAAAGGTGCTTTTCTTGATTTCAAAAGTTTGTTTTATTCATAAAGACTGTATCTCCTTGTGGGCTGTATAAAAATACAGATGTTTTCGAGAGATACCATCACTTTTATTCTGTTGAGTGAGTGACTTGTAAAAGTAAGGGTTGGGTTAAGTTTCACTCTTAAACAGCCATGCATTTGCAGGAAGAACATTCTAAAATCATCATCCTGTATATTCAATGCACTCTCCCTATCGGTAACTATAGTAGTTGCCCAATCCCTCCCCTTCCCCTCATCCCAATTCCTTTCATCTATTCCTGGGTGGATATTGGTGTTGGATATTTTCTTTCTAAATCGAAGGGGGCCTATCTTTCGGATTTCTGTTCATTCTTGATTTTATCTAGCACTGAGCCTTATAGGGATTCTTTGAAATTGACATTGGGCCAAATGCAAAGGGGCAGCAAGTATTATTTTCTTCACTGATCTTCGGGGAATGAAGCAGCCTTTCGGCTGTATGATGCAAATCATGAAGAATTTGTGACTTCTGAAGATATGTTAGGCAACATGGACCAGGAAATTTATATCAAATATACTTACTTAAACACAAATAAACATAAATGAATCTCTCTTTTCTGTGAGTTGTGTTTAGAACAAAGAACATATTCACTTTCATGACTGTAATTTGGATTAAGTACATAAAAGTTTAACACTTTAGCAGACGAGTTTGATAAACTGCATCCAATGAACACAAAGAAAGAATACAGTATCATTCCTGCCAGCATTTCTAATTACATCTGGGTTAGTCAGCTTCTTGCTTTTGGCTATTACTTCTATGCCTTCTAAAGGTACTTTATCATTAGCCTCCCCAAAGCACTGAAGAGTATTAAAACTAGTGTTCAGGATATGGACCTATACATGAAATGTGACAATGTGTGAATACTACATGGCCCTATAAAGTATGAAAGAACTATATAGACTGAATAGGATACTACAAAGAAAAGTTCATTCATGTGAATTCATACTATTATTTTTCTTTATACATCTTTCTTTATTCTGAAAATAGATCCCTTCATACCACCTTGATAATCAATCACTCCATCAACAAAGAGAGGTCCAGAATCAACCACCAGCCCATCCAACCCTTCTGCAAAGACCATCACCTAAAAACAGGTCTCGCCTCAAATTTGCCAGCATAATTTAGCCAAAATTGAAAGTACAGACTCTGTATTGTTCCTTCTGTCCTTTCCTGTCCCAACAAATTCAGAAGTATGTGGGAAACACAGGAAAATCCATCCCTGCCATAATTGCATATCATCAACAACATGTATCAATAGCTAACTGATCCTTTAGCTGGCTCACAAACAAAGAATTCCAATCCCAGACCGATCCTGTCATCGCGGACTCCAAATCAGATTTGAAAAAAGCATGCTCTGAAAAACAAAAAAGGTGACAAACTTTTCCAGATTCCCTAGACTCTTAGATCAAATTTGTCATCGCAATCTACCCAACTAAAATTTGAACGAAGCGTGCTCGAGACTTCGGTGACAAACTTTTCCAGATTTTCGGCAGCATGGTGTTCTCATCAGTAGCAAGATGGAGAAGACAAACGTGTATTTGTTGCTGAAAGTTCATAAACTCAATAGAATACACAGAGCTAATATATGAGTCATAGAAGGTTTAGAGTATATTAAGAAAATCACTTTCCAGGCCACATTCTCAGGTCACTTTAATTTCAACACAGGAATATTCTAATTATTTTGTATGATGAAAAAATAAGAAAAAGATCCAATAACACAAGTATTGCCTTGTCAGCAAATGCTACAGTACAGTATATACAACATAAGGCATTTTGGCAACTACATTGGGGTATTCAAACAAAATATATATTCCTATTCTTTCAGCTTTTGTAATTAATTACTGATCAATACTGTACATGAAGTAACAAAAACAATATTAAAATGTCTTAACAACAAGTCATAGAGGTGTGTAATACTTCTCTTTTTTACTCTTAATTATGATACCAGTAATGTTGAAAATTGTAAATATTATATGCAATGTAGCATTCATCATCAGCAGATATTATTAATGTACCATAAATCACTGGCAAATTATTTCCTGCTATGAATAATATGGCATACTTATTTTGACATACATATAAGCATGCTGTATCTATATCTACAAACTGATTGGACAAATTTAAAAGATCTACATGTTTTTTATACATTGTTCAGCAAAAATAAATAAATCAATTACTTTATAGTGATTGATTGAATGAATGAATGAATGGATTAATTACTTTATAACTTAATCAATTGATTAATAAATAAAAGAAAGAACAAAGGAAAGAAGGAACGTACAGAGGAATGAATAAAAGAATGAATGGACAAACAGATGAATGAATGGGTGAATGAAGAGATGAATGAATGCTTGAATGAATGAACAAATGAACAAATGAATGAGTAATCAAATTAATGGATGGATGTTTAAATATGTGTACATGTAAAAGAAAAATAAATAAAAAAGGATTATTTTTAGGAGAAATTCTCTCTGGATGGATGAATAGACTGATAGATGAATGGAATGACTTAAGCACAACAGAATGGATTAATTACATGAATGAATTAATGAAATAAAAAGAAATAGAGGTGGACAAATAAATGCATGAATAATTTCCTGACACACAAGCAATATGGTAAAGCGGGCACCACATGCATATTGTAGATGATACTTTATACTGAAAGAGGAGGATTATATGGTTGGATATCAAGAAAAACACATCTGAAATATTCATTTTTTCATTCATCAAGAAGACAGCAGCACCATACACTGGCTCAGAAGAAGCGAGCGCCTTCAGATGCATATACCATGCGCTCTCCCTAAGAGAGAAGGTTTGAAATATTCAACCTTTATCTGAAATAATCATAAACTCATTAACTTCAGCAGTATACTCCTACCCTAGAGAGAAGTAACCTTCTTTCAGGCTCGACTTATTATCATTCCAATCTGCAGGATGGCAACTGTTACTTCTGGGGGGTTCACAAACATGCCAATAGGTGGTTTCAGACCGCCTCGAAGTTCGCCAGTTCCAGGTATTCTCTGATCGGGAAATTTACCCCGATCAGAAAATACCAGGTATTTTGGTAATGTGAAAGCAAACTACGCGTAATTTCCCCGAAAGAAAATACCCGCTAAATAGTAGGTACTTGGCGAAATTACGAGAACTTTCGTGGGGATTTTTCCAAGGTCGTAGGTATTTTGGCGATGTGAAAGCAAATTACGGGAACTTTTAGCCCAGCGTGTCATTGGGCGCGGCGGCGTGGGTGGCTGCTGGGCTAGTGATTTTGAATCTCGCGCCTTGCCTGCTTATCAGACCATACTGCGCATGCTCGTAACTTCGGGAACTTATCCCGAAGGATGTGTTTCAGGCCGGTATGAATGCAGGAATAATTAACGGGTATTTTTTAGCCTTAAAAAGTTCTTGTGATCGAGGCGGTTTGAAACCATCTAATGCCAGCAAAAGACAAGTGCTGCCTGAAACCTAGTTTACTCTACAATTTTTTGCGCTATTTTTTTTAGTTGTTAAAAAATCAAACAAGTGGTTTTAAACAATTAAGAAAACATAAATGTTCAACTTTCAGGAAATTAGAAATTGAACATAACTGTTTGAATTAAAAGATAAAATATAGACAATATCTGATCGAATGAAATAGTATACCGGATCATACAGAGCAACTGATGGCCAT
Organism: Lytechinus variegatus; assembly: GCF_018143015.1. Lineage (NCBI taxonomy): Eukaryota > Metazoa > Echinodermata > Echinoidea > Temnopleuroida > Toxopneustidae > Lytechinus > Lytechinus variegatus. The sequence goes on along the minus strand of NC_054743.1, from coordinate 28,267,727 downwards.
TGTGAATAATCTACATGTATGTTGGAATATACTTGATTAAAATTTGCAGGTGTTTCTATTTAATCATCTTTGATAGACCAAAGCTACAATTACCTTCCTATGAGCAGGCCATGGATAAGCTGATCATCCAGGGCCTACTTCTTAGGCTTGGCTGATGTCCTAAAACAAGTGATGAATGCCTTTAACCATAGCATTCCTACATGTCAAAATTTGTCAAAATTTGTCAAAGTTATCATCATTCTACAACAATGTCCAGTTTGGGTCATATTATCTTTGAATCATGTATTTATGCTTTTAAAGGGAATAAACAGGTAAAATGAATATAATGAACCACATTTTAAGACAGTAATATTGATTGAGTCTGAAAGAAGACTAAACCACATCACCAGAGGAGCAGGTGATTCTGCTAATCATGTGACCTGCGAAGCAGAAGATAGAAAATCCACTGAACCACATACACACGTAAGAGAAAAGTTGACATAAAATTGACAGATTCTGTCTCCCATAAACCTTCATTAAAGTTTCAGGATGTCCTCACAGGGGGGGCTAGTTTTTCCTTTTTTTTGATGGGCTGCTGGTGGGCTACGTTTGATCGATTGTTTATTCAGCATCGTCCTCGTACCTCTGTGGGTGCAAAATCTTCTCTCCAATTGGCTGAAATATTCAGCGATATTCATAAATTCTACATTTGTGACAGGCTATGGAAATGATGTGCTTTAAATTGGCATGTTATTTATTGCTCTAAAGTTCGGGGACTCAATTTCTGAGTAGCCGCTCTTAATAGTAAGATGATTGAACTGTTTGCAGTTCAATATTTTTTCTACTCTTATCTGGTTTAAAAGGAACTTATTGATCCTACACAAAACCAAAATTCATTTGATTGTTGCATTAATTTATCATTCTCACATTGATAAATTCAGTATTCTTAATTACCAACAGTTATGTCAGCCTAAAAATCACTCCCTTGACCTTTCTATTTTTCAACTTTGTTGAAATGTAACCAGAGAAAATGATAAGTCTGGATATTCTTAGCTCTACTGAACAGTACAATAATTTATAAACTATTTCATTGTGGTTAATATTATGCATAATTAGATGAATGAAATTACGTAACTGTGTTATTCATCTTGAAGAACACATATTACTTTATAATACACATTGTACATGTTGTAATCATGTACAAAAAGGAATGATGTCAATCATTTTTAAACAACCACCATAACTCCTAATATGCAAAGCACAAAAACCAAGTCCCTTGTAGAAGATACATGTACATAGTGTGTATTTCTATACTCTCTGAAGGGCCCTCTGGAGTGGCTAATCCTTTAAGCATAAACACTCTACATCTTCTGAAGATGTCATTGGCGTGAGTGAAGTGGGCTTGCCCTTAGGGTGGTATATTGAGGCAGGAGGCGACACTCCACTCATAAACAAATGACTAGTGATTTTTAATGAAGCTGTAACTCTCTACATACTTATAAGTAATGATGGGTGGAAACATTTTATGACAAAATTATCAATACACTTCTACAGTGTACTAAACCCTGCTACTAATGTACTACTACTACTAAAGTGCACTGCCCACTATATTAAGAGCTTAATTTATGGTTTAGTTTATACCTGCATGTAGCCATTTCAGTTGTTATCCTTTTCACACACTACATCTCTTTCTATCATAAAATTGCTTTTTAACAAAACATCCCCATTTTCACCACCCCCCCCCCCCCCAAAAAAAAAAAGGTTCACTGCAGAGTATAGAGAAGAGAAGGGCTTGATTTATGATGAATTGGGTTTCTTACAACTGATGTTTTGGCATTCTGGATTATATAATTTTTTTCAAGGACAACACCTTGCTTTTAGTGCATGCTGGAATATTCCACAACAACAATATCCATGTATATAAAAATTACTAGGTATGATATTCATTAGGCAGTAACTACAAACACTTTTTTTCTTTCCAATTATTTCCAACATTCTTCAACATGCTTTGGGACTGAATTCACAATTGGCGAACATAACAAGGCAGAGCTGGTATATCATTCACGATTAGCCTAATGCTTTTAAGTGCTTACATGAACATGACGTAAACATAGCCACTATCTTCACACGTTCATGATGATATAAAAGGAGTGATGTATATTTTGTCAGGTGTCCACACGCAGACTGAATATTGTTTCATGCCATTGGGTCCAGCAGGAGTATGTTAAATTAAAGGGGAAGTTCATGATGACACCAAGTGAGTTTTCAAGAGAAAGAGAAAAATAATGGTAAGCATGTCCTCTGCCCTTCTCCCCCCCCCCCCCATCCCATCCCTCCTCCAGCATAAGTTTTTAGAAACCCTAAAAATGAATTTCTTCACTTTCTTTTAGCATCTTACAAGAAATTATGAAAGAGAGTGCTCCTGAAATGATTCAATACCCTTTTCTTTTATATCGTCTTTTTTGTTGGGGGGGGGCTGGTCAGAAATTTTGTGGGCCTCCAGATGAGGTTTGCCTGATATGCCACTGATCCTCTGGCATACTGCATGCATACACTAGTAATAGCATGTTCATAGTGGCTGCTCCTGAGATAATTTCCACATACAAAATGGATATTCACTTTTTGAATTTGGAATATTCTGTACAGCACATCCCTTCAAGAATATTTGATCCTTAGACCATTGTGTACATTCTAATCACATTCAAAATTCTCAATTTTCCCTCAGTAAAAAGCAAATCCGAGTGGAGTGGACATGCTCCCTCAATATTCCGAGGCCATGCTTTGATGCGTCCCAATTAACCCATCTTAATCCAGCACCCATGACAAACAAACAAAATATCAAATATAAGGCATGATCAATACAAATAACATGCATTGTAACATGGCAACTTCAAAATAATTTTGAAATCACCAGAATCAGAAACCTAGCCTAGCCAGGGTAATATAGGAGCCCCTTTAACACCTAAAAAGGCGGACAATGATATATTCCTCTAAAAATATACATGTATAATTTGTTGTTTTTATTTGAGGAATACAATAGAATTACATGACCTTTAACATACAAGCAGATGCGGTGTGGTCTGCAACTTTAATGAGAAATGTGCAAGGTGACGTGAAGTGGGTGTGATGTTAGTGCATTCACATGATGCGGTTAGGCAGGGTGCTACCTAGACCAGATGAAAGGGAGACGGAGGTGGTGTTCATGTGAGGAAGGGGTGTGGGGTAATACCCCTGGGGGTGGCAGAGGAGAACAGTTTAGTAGAGTGTATTAATACAATGTGGTTGGGCAGGGTGCTAGACCAGATGAAAAGGAGATGGAGGTGAATGCCAGGAAGGGGTTTGGGGTAATACTCTGGGGGTAGCTCAGGAGGTCAGTGTAGTAGAAAGTAGTTATACCAGGGAAACACGGTCAAACAATGTGGTTTAGACGGGTGCGAGTCCAGTAACAAGGAATGGTGTGAGGAAGGGGTATGTGATAATACCCCCAGGGGTGGAGGACGAGGTTGGTTCGGCAATTAATATTTTGAAGTTTGAAGGAAAAATATTGGTAATCTAGTCCTATTTGACCCATCTCGATGATCTGGACAAAATCTAGATCGGCTTAGCTCTTATTTATGCAAAATTGGCTTATCAGCTAAGCTAGCTGGTTCCTGAATAGACTGCGTGCGGCTACCGCTACCACTTACCGGTTGTGAACTAACCATGCTGAAGTAAGATGAAGCAGCCTGAATCTTTAAATGATCGAATGATGGTCATCATTAATTCATTAATTCTATTTTCAGCATACAGATTCATTATTAACAAGCAAGACTTGATTTCACATAAAAACATTAGTTTTTGGAAAGTTTATAATTCACCTAGCATTGCGTTTTTACCTTTGCAAATTGCGCTGCGCTGAGCGGACCCCTGATAATGTGGGTTTCTTTAAGCTTCCCCCCCCCCTCCCATTTAAATCCAGGATCCCCCCTTGTTTATTGAAAACACAGATCATGATGCCTTGCCATTGTATTTCAATAGTAACAGCAAGTGGATATTCACATACTGTAAGAGGGTATCTACATACCCATAATCATTAAACTGTCTGCTTTCAGGAGTATAGAAACCAAAGGCAATGACATATTGAGAAGATTTTGTTTGTTTGCTTTTTTGTCAAATTTAAATTCACTGTAAAAGACTCTAAGTGAGTTGGGGGTTTGACCTTTTTTTGAGAGAGAGTGCTCCTTCCCCACCCATCCACGCCCCCCCAAAAAAAAAAATCCAGGATCCGCCCCATTGAATGTACCCAATACAGAGATCATGTTCTGCAAATGGATGTTCATGTACTGTAGGAAGGTTTACCTACATGTATGTACGTACATACCCAGCATCACAGATTGTCTGCTATCAGCAGTAGATAGCAAAGTAGTATCTCTATCTTCCAATACTCCAGTTTAACAGTATCTGATCACTATGAAGGACATGAGATAGACACAATAAACAAAGCTTGCTTGGGCGAAGGGAAAGTGGTCTTACTGTTATGGGAAGACATGATATCTACTATCTCAAGGGTGTAGTGAAGATGCAATAAAGTACAATGTGCAAGTTTCATTTAGCCACCCCACAGGTGTTAGAATTTACACTCTGTAACTTACACCAAATGATATTAAACACCAACCACATGCACCAGAAAATAACATTTAATGGGTGTTTAACCAACACCATGAATTCAACAATAGAGTATACTTGATGTGGCCTTCTAGGTACACTGAAAGTATAGTTACCTTCAATACCAAGATTTCAATGGTGCAAAAGCAAGTCTACGCAGCGGAACATGTCCGGTGACGAAAGCTACATGTAGAATAGTTATACTTCAAATCAACACAAAGTCAATGCATTTCCAGCAAAAATCTGATGCAAAAGGAGTTTATTAAAAAAATTCTCTGTAATCAGCATTAGATATGAAAATTGTCTTAGTAGGAAGTAAAAAGAGGTACAGTAGAATACATCAAATGTCAATGAAAAGTGGACTGAACATTAGCAAGACAACAACGATCCTCAATTCTAAAGATTATATTCTAGAAAATTATACTTTTAAAAGATATAATGATCCTTATACTGACATGTGCGTCATAATTTACAGACGAATAAAAAATAATTAAAACTCAGTTTGATCTTTGCATTCTTGTCACAGGATATCAAATATTGAAGAAGTTAAGGTTCCTATTAAGTAACATATATCTAAATATTTACAGGATCTCTTTTTAGTCCTCTTAAAATCGCCCAAAGTGACACTTATCATTAGTGTCCATGGCCGTTTTTAAAACAAATCATTCAAGGCATAAACAGGCATATGCCTGGGTATTAATTATGAGTCTGGAAGCAGTAAATGGATTTTGATTTATGGCAATTTGGTAGACAGAAATAACCCATTCAGACTAGCATGACTCATTGTATTTTGCCCCCAAAATTAAAGGTTTTAATGTACTCAACAATTAATTAGATACTATGTATCCAGTGATAATCTGAAATACAATGGGTATATACATAAATAAAGGTTTCTGCAGATTCGATGGCTTAATTTCAAATATTATTGAATATAACTCAACATTTCTGAAGGAGTTAGTCCTTCATACATGTATTCTGGAAAATTTCAATTGCAGTCTTCAAACATTTTGAAGATTAGCCCTCTAAATGTAAATTCCATTTCTTTCAAACACACTATAGAGAAGAAGATACTACTTGACAGAAACTGAAAATTTATATACTCCCATATGAACCCAATATGTATTTTACTTTCAAAGTTTGAACAAAATTCCTCTCATATGAGAAGGCATCAAAATGCTGAAGAATAAAGTTAAACCTGACAAGGTCTGAGTGGTAGGATTCTTGTGTGAACCTCACTACAACATCTTTATCACAACAGGTTTTGAATAAATGCTGTCCCGTGTAAACAGGCTCCATAAATCACAAGTATGGAACAGGAAATAATACTTGAGACAAGCTCCTCTCGTCTAGTCAAAGTGTCAGAATTCATGAATGCTGATAGGATGGGGTAATCCAAATGAGTTCACAAATATGTTTTGATGTTAAGATACTTCTTCAAGAGATGAGATAAATTCACATAGATGTGATCAGAATTTAAAGAGACAATTTCCATTTTACTGCCTATTTTGGTGTGAGAAAATACTTCATATGATAATTATGTGATTAATCATATTACAGTGTACATTGGTGTGCATTGAAAACATGGTTCTTGCCTTGAATGGCGAAATATTCAGGATTAGTACTTGCTGACCATTCTATATTTAATTAAAACTTAACAACTAAATAGAGGTGAATAATCATGAATTTACAATATGCAGACATTTCTTCATTAGAATTGAAGGAGTCTTTATTTTTTGTCAAATGGATGTGTTCAGGACAGACTACTAAATGGAACTTTTTGACATCCCCCTGGTTCTTGACATGGTTCCACAACACTTGTTCCGGAATCTTTACATGACAGCCATCCTACGTCTTGCTCAAACAAGGCATTGATAAAATTGTGATGTTAAGTCAATAAATGATGAAATATCCAGTCCAGAGTGATGTACATAGAGGCACATTCTCTGTGTACAGAGTACAATAAGAGAACATGAGGAAAAGGAAAGGTGATAAGTTAGTTCCCTGTGGTACAGCAATAATCCCAATTACCAGGTGCCAAAGAGGATAAAATAAAAGGCCATGGGTCATCTAATTATGTCGCAGAAAGTACACACTCATGCTGTAATCTTCTGCCCCTTCACTGGGACAAAGCTACATGTAAATGAAAGACAAAATGCAAGATGTGAAAAAATAGAAAAATAATATCAAACAATTCTAAGAAATGGAAAGAAATGTAAAAAAACAAATAGAAAGAATGAGTGAATTGTTGTATGAAGAAATAACTCAAAGTGCAGAAGGAATAAAGTTTTTTTTTTCAAGAGTAGAGGGGTGCATTGCTGAAACAGTTGCAATCACATGAAACTTATATTTCAATCAATAAAATGCATCAATTTATTTTTGAGCTGCGTTCAAACGCAACTCCCTACTGTAAACAGGCCCAAGATCATCAGTGAGAGCAGAGAGAAAAGCATGAGAGGAGAGAGATGAAGAGAGAGAGGGGGAGAGAGATAGAAGAGGCAAATGAGTGGCACATATCCAGAGAAAGAAAGTGAGAGGATGAGTGTAAACAAAATTTCATTAGTTTACTCAGTGTTGTGCTATCAGATAGAGAACTAAAGTTCAGAGACAAGCGTGATCTTACGATAGTCGAAACCTTTGTAGATTGACCTTGCTATTGATTCTTAGATTGTGGTGCGAAGAAAGGAGCACCTAACGCCTCGGGTGTACTAATAGTAGCTTGGTTCACACAAGATGAGTTTGGTTGAAGTTCCAAATGTTAAAACTATCACATTCTTTGGTAAGATATTAATAAAAAATCAAATTTTCACATTTAAAAAACAATAAGAGCTTAAATCACAGCAAATGAAGTATATTCAGGAAGGATGTTTCACATGTATTTTTTTTTTAATTTTAACTGCAGGTGATAGATAGGCCTTGGCACGTTGAATTGATAATTAGCGAAATCTATGAAAATATCAACAAAAATGAATAACATGACAATGGACTTTTCCAGCATATAGAAGAAAATTTCAGCAGGGATCAGGACACAATTTACAGGATCTATTCCAGTTTTCTTAAACAATTAAAACAAATAGAAAATTGAAGTTATTGACTGTCTAAACTAGGGACAAAAGTTAATTGGTCAACTGGGGTGCTAAAATACAATAACCAATGATGAAATAAACTATGCATTTCTTACAAAAGGATTATCTAAATTACCCAACATTAAGTTATGCTTCGTTTTTTTTACAGATGATGATTAACATGTGAACACAATTACATTAAATTGATGTAGCCATTGGGCAACACCATCTCAGGGTATTATAGCAAAACACCTGCCGAGGAGGGTACATGTATGAGGAAAGAAGAAATGGGAAATCATGAAATAATATAGGACATTGTTATATAACCTATTTTTAAGTTATATGTGGTACTAAAGATTAATTTCCTTTCATAGCACATATTACATAATCTATTAATTTTATAAATATTTATTAAATTCATTATATCATTAACTAACATTTAGACATTTACACTCGCATTTTTCTGTCCCAAAACAAATACGATACCCTAGAATCAATTTTCAGAAATTGTTGGAGACTTTCAAAAGCAATTTTAGTTCATTCATTTTTCTCCTGAGCTTTTAATTTTATCTTTTTCTTTTTGAAAAACATGATATTTCCATATAATTCAATCGACAAAGTGAGTGGCAACAAAGATTATGATTCTATAAGATTTTTTTTCTAATAAGTGCCAAAAAACATGGCAATCAAAAATGTAACTATACGTATAGAAATCAGAACATGGAGAAAATTACAAGTGAATGCCAGACAAAAAAAAACAGTCAATCCTGCAGTTATTAACACTTCCAAGAGCAAACTAAACTAATATAGGATTGGCTGAAAAAACATTCTGGCACTGCTTTTTTCTAGGTGGAGGAGGCATAAAGTACATTAGAAACGTTATCATCTCAGAGACTTTTTCCAGCTTAAAGCTCAATTCCCTTCTTGTAATTAGCCCTTTTTATTGACAGAAAAGCAAGGTTTGTGGCATTTTGTTCCCAGATCAAATGAACTCACAAAAGCCAGGTGCAAGTCTGGCCATTCCGCCGATACGCTCAATCAAAATAAGACAAATTAATTAAAAACCAAGGTAAAAGGATGCCAGGACATCTGTAAACATTAGCGGAAACACAACTGATTAGACGCGGGATGGAAACACAACACGGACGGCTACGGTGACGCGTCGATAACGAAGAAGACATAGCAAGAAAGCAGATGCCCACTGTTATATTAACTCTGCTTCTTAATATATACAGTGGAATCGTGTAATGACTTTTAATCTCGTAGGCATTGATCATGCCTCTAGGTTCTAATAGCATGCGTTGGTGTACAGGGAGGGAGACAAGCTAGATTGTCCCTGAATTTTGTCTTTGAGAAATTCCTAGGCACGGAACTGTCATGTCAAAAGCTACTTTTGGTGTACTATCAATAGTTCAGGTAAACAGTACCAGTGGAAAGAAGAATATTGTGTGAGAAAGAGGAAAGGAATATGACACCAACGTCAACTCCTTTAATAAGCATTGATCTATTTAAATATTAAGTAGTTTATATCAGCTTTAAACAGCTTTAAAGTTTATAGCCTTTTCAGTGGTGTGCACTGGCCATTTTAATGGTGCTATCAAGATTGCATTTGTTTTTCTCCTCTCTAACATTCCACATTACCACACATTAAAAATCATTTCATTCCTGTGAATTGATAATGAAATGTCACTTATGAATATGTTATCATATTGGTGTACATTCTCCCAAGTGTATCAACCGGCTCTAAACTTCAAGTACAAAACTTTTGTGATCATCATGCTAAGCTGCAACCTAAGGTCCACTTGCCAATCTGCCTGAAGATGCCTAAGCTAATATCGGGTAACCAAATATTAGGCCCGGCTACTGAAATGCAAATCTATTGACGTTATGCCGTGAATTTCAATACGAAATAAAGGCTCATCTAAAAGTCGGTCCAATCCGTTCAATTATTTACCCTCTAGTCTCTTCATTGCCTGGTTGTTCATTAGATGTTTCAGCTATTCCCATCATGCCCATGGTGTGTTAACACTATTTAACTATCCAAAACGATCCTTGCATGGCAAAACAATAATGAGGAACATGTTTGTTCATTAATTGTACGATGCAGGATAAAATGCTATTAAGTGTGAATACTTTTAGACATTTGCGTATTTGTACCCTGTTAAATAATCTTTCCTTTAAAAGTTGAGAGTTCCTGCAGCAGTCTCGAGAATACCCGTAATACTGTAATCTTGCCTTGCGCATTACAGAAAATTTGTATGAGATGTACGAAACCTTACAAATCTACAGTAATAAAACTTTTCTTGCTCCATTTTTAGATTAGACCTGTTCTGTAGAAATAAAAAAAATACAAGTACAATCACATTTATTTATTTTGGGTGTTTTTAGACTGTAACCATTTTATCTGTCAAGGATATTTCAACGCTAACTAATCCTCTATTATTTCTCAAAGGCTTCGGGGGGGGGGGGGGTAGGGAGAACCCCATCATAGGATTTGTGATCCTGTCCAATTGGTTCTTCTATATGCATACAACTGGACTCATTTCTTTACCCACCCCCTTTTCTTCTCTGTCTCCCTCTATCACTTCTCTCAATTTTTTCCATTTCCTATCACCACTGTGGTACAACTGGTATAACATCCCAGAATGGGAGTCAAGAGAGCAATAAATCTGGCTTTATAATACCAAGCTTCTCTCTTGCTGTTCAAAGGCATCTAGCAGTGGCATCATGAGTGAAGAATTCTGAGAGGGCTTGCACAACATAGCATATTGGAGATTGACCTTTTAAAAATGAAAATGTGATTTTGTGACAGACTTTTAGCATAATATCCAGAAAAATTCTTCTCCCTTTCATTTCCTTTCTCTTTCTTCTTAGTTTTATTTTGATCCCTCATTCGTCAAACGTTTAGGGGGCCAGCTAGTAGGATCCAGGTACTATAGTTTTTCAAAAAATTTGTATCTATACTTTTTTTAGAAGAGCCTTTTTTTCAGTTCCATCATTTATCAGATTTAAAGCCCCCTTTTCTTCTTTTATTGAAATTACATTAATTCCTTATAATTTTGTGAAATAGATTTTTCACAATTTTTCTAAATACAATTTTTTTTTTTTTTTTTTTTGAAATAATCTTAACTAATGCATTCCATTAATTTTCTTTAATTCATTGTGCCATGGGCATCTTCTCCTGATGGATAATGGCACATTACAAATGTCCAACTTCTACTTCTTCTTTGCGATCGATCTTCTCCTTCTTCCTCTTCTTATCATCATCATCATTATCATGTAGAAAACTATGTTAAATGTTGTAATTTGGTTTTTAAAGGTCAAGTCCACCACAAAAAAATGTTGATTTAAATCAATAGAGAAAAATCAGACAAGCACAATGCTGAAAATTTCATCAAAATCGGATGTAAAATAATAAAGTTATGACATTTCAAAGTTTCGCTTATTTTAACAAAAGAGTTATATGAACAAGCCAGTTACATCCAAATGAGAGAGTCGATGACGTCACTCATTCACTATTTCTTTTGTTCTTTATTGTTTGAATTATACAAAATTTCAATTTTTACGAATTTGATGATTAGGACCTCATTGCCTGAAGCACAAAATGTAAAAATAATGGAATTCCACGTGTTCAGGGAGGAATGAAACTTCATTTCACATGACAATGACGAGAAAATAAAAATATTTCGTATTTCAATTTTTATTCAAATCAAGTTTTTGTTGGGGTGGACTTGTCCTTTAACAAGAATGTTGGAAAAAATGTAATGTTTGCTGCTGCAAATGGCTTCATGCAGAACCCTGTTTTTCAAGATTAAAGATGCGTTTGAATGCAATGGGGATGTCCATCGGAGACATCTCGCTTGTATGCATTTGACCAGGAAGTCACACAATGTACGCCAAGCAAAACCTGATTCCCTGGCTGAAGATTTGACAGGAAAGCAAACTTGAAGCCAAGACACGAACCAATGATTGATTGCCCATTTTCCTTCCATGTTCTACAATTTACTCTTGGCATTTGGCAAAACTTGTTTGAGATATGATGTCTACTCTATCGACGCTTTCACACCAGCCCGATCACAACCAGGGGAGCACTTCATGGTAAATTGCCAATTCGTCTACTGACAACTAATCAACTCACCACATGGTCTAATATTTTCATTTAGTCTACTGCCATTCTGGCCATCGATATGCTAACAACCATTTGGTCCAATAATCATTTTGGTCGAATCATCACTTCATCTAATCAATAGTTTGGCTATTACCATTTTGTCTCATAACCAGTTGGTCTAATATCCATTTCATTTTCATTCATTTTGCACAATCAACACTAAGTCAAATTAGACTATGGTATATGGACTAAAAGGAATCACACCCTACCGGTACCCATTTACCTCACCTGGGTTGAGTGCAGCACATTGTGGATTAGTTTCTTGCTGAAGGAAATTACGCCATGGCTGGGATTCAAACCCACGACCCTCTGTTTCAAAGTCAGAAGACTAATCCACTGGGCCACAACGCTCCACAAATAGTGAGTGGACGAACTGGCAATTAGACCATGTGGACCATGTGGACAAACTGACAGTGATTAAATGAGGGTAGAGTTGGCCATTGGACAAATTGGCAGTAGACCAATTGGAAATAAACCCATTTCAAGATGAGTATTGTCAATGATTTTCACTGACTAATGTGCTCTCAGCCAATCAGATGCAAGGATTTCAGTAGCTTATAACATCTCTCTGGGGAAATCACTGACAAAACTCTTCATGAAATGCTTCCCAGGTATACTTTTTAAAATAAAATCATATGAAATTTTCAAGGGACTACTCCTTTGTAGGAATATTTGTAGTATGAAAAAATGAAGTGAGAGAAGTAGAATGAGCATCATCAAAATGTTCTTGAAGCAATATCCTGCTTTGGACAGTACAATGTTCATCTTTGAAATAATGCAATTTAGTATCATTTATTACAAGCCTAAACTAATTTTAAAACAACAATGCCAGGGCAGATGATTTGCCAACTTTCCCTTCAAACACGGAATATTTTGTGCTTGACTGCGATTGTGTGTTTATATTCATTTTAATGGAAGGAATCGCAGGACATTGCATATTTGTACTTGTATTTATTGATAGACAGCAGTTCTCGTTTTCTGCATCTCACACTGCACATTTGGGCGACAGTAATGCCATCTATTGCTTAAGTCACAGAAAGCTTCCAAAACCATCTGCCTCTGATGCATTTACAAATCTGCATTCTTATGTCAGTCATCATTAAATCCTGCTTTAATATTTGTAGATTCAGTCTCGCAGAAAGACTAGTAGATAGAGGATTTCCCTTGCATTAGGATGCGCCAAGAAACAGCTGCAATGGATCATCCGCATTGCTACACGAACACAAACACATAGATGCAATCCTACATCCATTGTGAATATTCTTATCAAACTTTACATTTCTTCAAAGAGAAAAATAATGAAAATGATGAAATTTGAAGAAAATACCTGAATCTGTTTTAATATTCAGGTTGTGTGCTTCTAACCTCAGTTTTGCATTTCACTGGATGCATCATAAATATATACTGAGCAAAATTATATTTGAATTATTAATGAATTGCACAGGTCTGTACTACATTGTAGATGTACATTTTAAATATTTGGACCCGACCAATAAAATCAAATGCAATCATCATTGAAAAGTTTGTTTGTAACAGCAGAAAATCTCTTTGTGTGTGTGTGAGGCTGCATTGCTTCTAATATTTTTCTGTTTTCTTTTTTTTCTACATATTTAAAAATGAATATTCTACAAGCGCAAACTGCTTTGGGTACAAACAACCAAGGAAACATGTTTCATACTACTGTAGGCCTCCTTGAAGTAAAAATTTAAAAAAGAAAAAATGTAGATGCAGCTGAAAATTAAAAAGTACATATAAGTTGCAGAAGCAGTATATTTATTCCACAGACATTAAAGGCCTACATGTACATAATATAGCAATTGCGTGCCATGGTAACTGGCTCTGATCATGGACCTACTATAGGTCCATGCTCTGATCTATCATCAATCTTTCTCTTTTTTTCTTTCAAAATGTCAATTTTTTTTCAGAATGGGGATTAAAATACAAGGAAAGTTCAAATGTTCAACTAAATCTCTTAAAATAATCACTACTGGGATTAAGTATGTACAGCATCTGCATGGCATATCCACAAATACAATCTATTCCATGATAAAATGGGATTATTGCATCACTTGCAAGATAAAATGTTGCTTGATGAACCATTGCATGCTACATGTAGATTGACATTCATGTAATGATTCCTGACAGAATGTGTTTTTCTCTTATCCTCAGCTAAAAAGCCACTCTAAGGTGTATGATCTACATGTACCCAACGACCTGTATGAGAATATTCATCTTGTTCATCTTTCAAGATGGTGGTGACCATTTTCAACAATTCGCTTAATCCACTTTATAAAGGTGAAATGCTAACTCCTGCTTTCTCTCTTTTAAATTTCTCAGGCAAGAGGGCAAGGTTTTTCACCACACATGATGTATTGCAGTGCATCGGAAGAGGTTTCTTTAATAATCCCAGATCCCAACAAGAGCCGCACCATCTATCATGGGGAATACAAAATCCCCCGCAAATCATTAGATTCTACAACTCATTAACCAATGGGTCACTACTGGCAGACACGAACTCATCTATGCACGGACACGGGCCAAAAACAAAAAGCCAAGGTTACATTAGGGGGACTTCCTACATTAGACCTTGTGTGAGATGGATGGAAATGGGTTTTGATTGGGTAAGATACCAGGAACTGGTTAAGTTGCGTGCCGACCAAGCTGGCCGCCGCAGTGGAAACTGATGAGGAGAAGTGGAAGGGTAGCATGTGTTCCGCGCCACTCACTTACCAATCCATGGTCAGAATGATTCTAAATTTACACACATTTCACCTAAATTTTGAGCGGAATACCTTCTAAAGTTTATTAGCTTGTACAATAGGGAAAGGTTGATCACTGAACACCTATGATCCTATCTGACAGTATCATGCAAAACTGTTAATATGCAAATGGACAGTCTATACGCTCTATATCATGCTTACTTTATCTGTGATATTCAATAATAAATGCAAACTTGAATGTACACAAACAACTTCTACATTGGGGAGGGGGGGAATGTCTGTGGTTTGACATTGAATTTTAAAAGTTTCTTGATTAATTCTCTGAAATTTGTCTCGAAAATCATTATTTGTGTACCACTAAGGGATAACAAATGCCCCACTGGTCAAACAATCTGCATCACATAAGTCCCCTCCAAATGTTTTTTTTTTCATGAAATAGCTTCATGTACATGACCTTCCATTTTCAAAATCACTTTTAATTGCATTTATTATTGAATTAACTCTGATATTACTGAATTAACAAACAATGAAGGCAAGAAATCAAATGCCAGTTAGGATTTTTTTTAAATTATGAATAGAAAAAATAAATTGAAAAATGAAGGGAAAAAAACAGTTGAACCCTAAAAGCACATACCGTATCTAATCACAATTCATTCTGCCTGAGAGTTAATGGATAAACCAATACGGAGATAATGTCATGTCATGAAACATAATTAGCCGACTTTTCCCTAAGCTATCAAATTAGTGGAAATGTCTAGATATGTTGACTTTATGAGGGAAATGGACAAGAGAGGCTGCAGGAGGGGGGGGGGTTGCAGAGATTCATGTACATGTATGGCATGACACCTTTCACCCTGACTGAAATATGAATGAAACAAATCTTGAATACTGCATGATGAGTAGGTTTCTTTGAATGTCTTCTGCGGACCCATTGGTGTGGCCACTTTGTGGTTTAGAGACCTCAAGGGTATTGCTAAATGACGCAATTTGCATGTGAAATCGTGCATACAGTTAATGAACCAGCGCCACAAGCCCTGCATTGTCGGAAGGGGGTTGGAGGGTGGCAAAGATAATTAAGAACTATGCAGCCTTCATATCTGTAGGGAGAGACACTCTTCTCCCATTAGGATATAACCCCGTCTGGCATACGTTTCATAAACACGGTTTCACAGACAAAATTAGCGTCTTGGGAGATGCGCAGATAAATAAACTTTGGCTTGAACCAAAATATGCCCTGGAATCTCCTTGGCCGAGATAATTTTCGGGCAATTATGGAAGCCCATTTGGCTTTCTCAATTACAAATCATAAATTGAGGCAATTAGGTGTGCGGGCAACTGTGAACGGAATACCGAGATCGATAGCTGATGTCTGAGAGATGAGAAGAGTAATAAATATCTCTAGCAATTTTTTCCCTCTCTCTACGAAAAGCTGAATGCTGGGATCTTGTGGATGCTTAAAATGCATCCTGAAAATAACAGAAATTGTTCCCCTCTTTTGGAGGATAGTCATGACCAAGATTCAGGAGCGATTGAATTCTGCTGTTCTATTTCTTTCTCTCTTTTTATCTAACATTATGCTCCCTGAAAAAGATGGGTAGAGGTCTGAGGAATATTTCTGCTAAAGCCAGTATGTTTATGGAAGGCCTACTTACATACACATATAATGTATGTAGGGTTGTAGGCTTTCGTAAAGATTTGACAGGGTTGAGCATAAAAATCCTTGCTACATGTATGCACTTGTTCAATTATAGTAACTTCATAGTGACCATTAGAATTCAGAATGCTCATCCAATCCTCCTGTCTGCATCCATCATTATCAATGTCATAAAGGCCTGTATCCATCAGCCCGCAATTCCAGAATAGCCTGCTGACTTCGATCATGCACCTATGAAACTTATACCCCTTTCATAAACCCATCCTCCGATTAGCCGCATAAGAGTAACGTTTTTGTGCAGCGGCCGATACTGGACTACCATACATTCAAATTCTTGGCTGATGGGGACTGAAATATTCCCTAAATATAGCTTGTCTGAGAATGTTAATCCCTATGACTTTAAAATGCTTTTTGAGGGGTTGGGCATCCCGAGGATTTAGAATAAAGGATGATTTTCCACCTAATATAGTTACATTCAGGAAATCTTCAACGGAATAAGATAATAGCTATCAGTACAGAAGTCCCAACCCATCCCTTTCCTTCTTGATCTCTCTCATATCCACTCCAGTACCACTCCCTCTCCTTGCCCTACTCACATCCCCCTATCCTTTCCCCCCCCCCCCCCTCTCTCTCTCTTGATCTGTCTTTCCCTCCCTCTTCCTTGAGGTTTCTTCCTGGTGAGTGTTTCATAAAGCTGATAGTAAGTTACGATCGACTTTAAAAAAGACTGGTGATCCTTTGTATTAACACCAATGTAAATCCAGTGTGAAACACCTACACTGTACATGTATCACGAGAAGGGATCACAAGTCGTTCGTAAAGTCGCTCTTAACTTATGAACAGCAACACCCTCCAGGCTCTATCCCAAACAACTATGTAAAAGTACGTACAAGATCCCCAACTTGACTGATCATTCTCATACCAACAGGCGCCCGTCTGTTACGATTGATCCAATCAATCCTAACTCTATGTAAATCCATCGTTGTCATAATTTTTTTCTACAGGAAATTTGCAAAACATCCTTTGTAAACAAAGATGAACACACCAAATTGTCAAGAAAACAATGAATGTGTATACATCATATCTCAAAAAAAATGTTGAACATCCATGCATTTTAGATGTGGGCGTTGCTGGCTTTCCATAGTTGAGATTGATCAGATCAATCGAAACTTTGTAAGATGGGGCCCGAGTCTATCTAGACCTAATATTTTAATGCCAATTACTATATGGTCCAATTGCCAACTCATCTACTGTAATTTGGTCTAACATTAGTTCGTCCACTATCCACATGATCTAACTGCCAATTCGTCCACCATTTCGAGTTGGCAGTAGACGAATTGGCAATTTACCGCCATTGCCTTGCATGTGTTGTGATTGCCAACCAGCGCATCTGTGACAACTCCATATGTGTATTCCTACATGTATACCCTCTGAGAGAGGGCACTATGAGATTATGACTTCATACTGTATGCTTTCTATTTGACTATGAGCTTGAAAAACACTGCACTATTTCCAATCGGATGACAGCCGAATAAGTCACTAATTCTGTAAAATTAGTGCACAATTTCATAGAAAAATACCCCCCCCCAAAAAAAAAAATATCATATTTGAAGATTAACCCATAAAGTTGCAAAATAGCACATTTGCAGTTCATATCAGGTTAAGCCTATGAGCAATGTTCAAGAGGCATGGTGCTCTCCCCATTTGGATCAATCCTTCACATATAAGCCAACCGCTGGATAGTGACTAAACGTGGCTAGCGGATAGCTCAATAAGCTTGTTATAGGCATGCAGGTATGCAAAACTAGCCCCCCCCCCTCCCCCATTCACACATGCAGGCTTACATACATACATGTATAGCCAAAATTTAATTATAATATGAAGAAGAGTTTTACCTTGTATCATGGCAGAAAGCTGTTTATCTGAGATCTCTTTTTTGAGAGTTTCTTATCGTGTCAGAAAGTTGTTAATCTTGAATAGATCTCTTTATTCAGGGTATCCACTGCAGCATGAAAAACAGAAACAATACAATGTACATCAAGTAACAATTAGATTTCCAAGTAAGAGAAGTATACATTTGCATACTTGTGCAAATATTTTTTAATGATTTAACAATAAACCAAATATTTTGTACACAAGAACTATTCTAGACAATGAAATTGAAAAATACAGAAAATCTATAAACCATACCAGGGCCCCGTTGCATAAAATAAATATTATAGTAAACTTTGCCATCCAATGGTAACTTCTATGGAATCCTTGATTTTGATTGGCTGATGACTGAGCACTATTACCATGGTACATGTACATGTAGTTACCATTGGATAGCAAACATACAACTTTTAAGCAACTGGGCCCAGAACACAGGCAGCAAAAAGGAGGAATGCCCCAGCCCTTCCATAAAATTGTGTTTATAAAGTGCAAAGTATGTATACATACTCCTTTAAAAACTGTGCTTGGCACATAAATGACAAAATGCATTGACCCGTATTCTGAAGTCGGGTTTATCTTAGACCATGGTCTAACTCTGTGCTAAAATTATGGGAAGCCAAAAGTGTCAAAATTTTTATTAAGTTGTATGTTTCTAATTTTTCACTGTGCTCTTTCCTGATTCATCGATTGTGAAGACAATCATCTATTTATACTTCCTAGACAATTATGAATGATTTGGGAGCCAAATGAGCTGATTATGATATCTTTACTATTAGTGATTTATGTTGCAATTGGCTTTCCATACTTAAACCACAACTTTAAACTTGAGTTTAAGTTAAACCCGACTTCAGAATACGGGCCCTTGGTTTTTAGACAGATAAAAAAGAGGAGACATATTAAAATTTAATAGTGACGCATTAAACTCATTTTAGGGGCGAAGTTGGCCTGACAAGAAATTGTTTGACAAGCCTACCCCCCCCCCCATCCACAACTACCATACACAAGTACAGGTACAAATAGTGCAGTATCAAATATGAACTTTGGTCGCAGACGTACCTCAAGTGGGAACCCTTGCCAATTCTTCCTGTATTTCAATTTTCTGGTTATTGCTTCTCCCTTCCCTCTTCTAAGATACCATTGACCTTTTCTTCTCTGTCCTTTTGATTGGAGCTGAGGGCCAGCAAGGTGGCACTCAAAAACCCCTGTTCACACTTCAAAATAAATTCATCAAGAATGATATCTACAAACTGTACCAGGTCAATTTTCACTCTGTATAATCCCATTTCCAGAGAGTTCATGATTAATCATTATAGGCCAAATTTAAAGTTTTTTGAAAACATTGAAAGACATCAAGCTATTAAGAATCATAAAAAAGCATTATTTTGTGGATGATTTTCTGGTGGCAATCCACATCGGAGAACTTTTTACCCTACATGTAAATAAACAAATTTCAGAAGAAGTGCTTGCTGATTATATCATTTCTAAAAAACAAGGAATAGATACTGGTAGTATGAAATCAGCTACCAAGAAGAATCCATGTTCATATTCAGACTGACTCAAAGTTTAAAAATACCAGGTATTCTATGATTGGGAAATTATTTTACTCTGATCTATCTACATGTACATGTAGATCAGAAAATGGCAGGTAGGCCTATTTTTTTTCCAATGTGAAAGCAAAGTACATGAACTTTCCTAAACCAGCGAGAATGTTGGACACATGCACCTTGGGGATTCCGAACTAGCTATTTTTAATCCCATGCTTTCTCTGGTATACCATACATGCTATGCAGCATGCTCATTTCTTTGTAAATGAAACCCCAATTTAGGTAGCAAGAAACAATTTTCTGGCATTTTGAGCCCTGAAACAACTTCCCTTATTGAGTCGGTCTGAGTACGCAAAATGTGCATATTGGATAATAAATAGGGCCTACATTTCTGATTTTCAGGGCTACTTTTCACAACTTACAAACTGAATCTGTGACATTAGATAAGCTTTAACATTGCAATGAATAGGATTTTCCAGCCCTGGATCTTTTTTTTAGTTTCCAGGGCTCTTTGGAGCATTTTGGGGCAAAAGCGCCCCCTCCCCTATGTAATTTTTTTTCCCTGGTGGGTATGAATAGTGTACCTCCTATGACTCTCAAACCAAGGTCTCATTGGAGGTAACTATTCACACTCAGGTAACAGGACACCCCTATGATCCACAAGTACCGTGTTTATACAGTGACACGGCTCGGGGGTTCGACACGCGAGCCGTGCTCAACACGGCAATTTTATGCTGTGTAAACGCGATCAGTGTGATCCGCGAGCCGTGTCGAACACGGCTTTTTTGATCCGCCAAAATTGTAGGTTTCAACCCGCGAGCCGAGTCAGACTCGGCAATTTTTTCGTGTGTAAACAGAAAGCCGTGTCGAACTCTCTTGACCAGGTCACTGCGCGCGCTTTCACTTTTGGCATTGTCGTTGTTCGCACGGACAAGATTCGATTCCGGCGGTGAATTTCCCGCGTTTAATTTGCGACGTCATAATTCTTCTTCCGCTCGAGATCCGCGAGCCGTGTTGAACTCGCCTTTTTATATGTACGTATAAACGCGATCTCTGATCCCTTCTTCGCAGTGTTCAACCCGGCTTGCGGATTCAACACCCGAGCCGAGTCAATGTGTAAACACAGTAAAGGTTAGACCTCTCAAATCAGCCATGACTGAAGAGAACCCCCAAAATACTTGAAAGGACTCGATCACCCCCCCCCCCACGTAAATAATTGAATAAACAAATAAATGAATAAATACAATAATGGATGGAGGGATGGATGGGTGGAAGGACAGATCGACAAATGAACAAACAAACAAATAAATAAATAAGCAAACAAATAATTGGATAAATAATAGTATGATTTATAAAAATGACATCATCAAGGGTCAAGACTCATAATATGTAACCCCTATTCATTGGTCTCCACTGCCCAGTGAAGTGGTGTAAAATCATGTGGACTAATGTACATTCCAGAGTAAGAAGGCAAAAATGTTACATTTGCTAAACATACACACATTATATTTTAATAGTCCACATGTAATGTATGCTCACAGTTCACTAGGGGTAATCCAAGTTGAAATAATAATAATGGGGTAAATTCAATTAGCAAAACACCACATGGGCGATTCCACACCAGAACTTCAAAAATATCATAAATTTCAACATGCGTTCATTAAGTCATAAGTAGTGTAATATTTTACTATGATACCTAAATTTTATGAAAATTATGAGTTTTAACCAAAAGTGAAGACAGATATAGTTTTAATTGGGGGGAACAATGGAATTTTAAATTTTCAATAATTTTGCTCATTGAACAGTTAAGTACAAACACCGCCTGAAACAATTATTTGCAAAGCAAGAGAAGATTTTAAATATTGCAGGTCAATAGAATAATATATCATTGATAGTTCCAAATAATATTCATGATCCATAATAGGGGCAGCCCTGATTTTTCCGAACCTATTTTTGGCAATGTCCCGTACGACACATGACAATGCAAAAGTTTTTCCTACAATTTTATTTTTGATGATGCAATTTCATGAAATCAGTTTCTCTTTGTTTGACCCCTGGGTGATCGATTTATCCCATAAGGATCTAATTACTGCCCTTCATTTTTCAGTTATTGTCCTATTAAAGTTGTCCCGTACGACACACAATATAATAATGCATTCAATTGCAGGATTTGAATTCAGAAACCATGAATAGTAGGCATATTTAAATTTACTTAATTGATTTAACATAAAGTGAACTGAAAAAGTACTTTGTTTATCTCCATAGAACATAAAATAGGTGATTCTAAACATTTTAATTGATTTCATGTAGGCTTATTCTTTTGTGAATCCCTTCAGCTAAACTGGTGACTTTCAACCTAGCCTGGAAGATGGCTTCCTCTTGCATGCTAATGTGGAATTATTATAAGATGTAAAAAAAAATACATATCAATCATCATGATCATCTATTTGGACTTCCCTTGATGATCACTACCTTTTTATATACATGTACAGTATTGAAACTCCTTACTTTTTCAAGTTGTAAAAAAATCTGGAAAATAAGACAAACCATATGGTTTCATAAAATGCAGATGGGTTTGAAAAAGTAGAACCGCATTTCTTTAGAAAAAAAATTGTGACAAAAAAAGCAAAAAAGGTGACAGTTGTGACATATATCATGTAGATATACATTTTATATAAAAAAATTATAACATTTTAGCCCCATAATTTACACAAAGTTTCATTCATTCATTGTTTAAATAGTGTTTGGAAATCATCAATTAATTCCCTAAAATATAACTTCACACAAAACCTCAAGTTTTTCAGCTCGTAAAAATGCTGTGAACACTTGTACATTTCCCATCATGAAAAAAAAATATTGCTCCCAATTGTATATATTGAGGTTAGTTAATTATATTGTCCTGAATGACTACTTATTAAAAGATTTTTAGGGGCAATGCTCCGTCTGATTGATAAAAAGTTCATTTTTTTAATTCAGGCTGCCCAGTACAACACGCAAGTGCCTGTACAACACACAAGTGTCCCGTACGACACACAAGTGTCCCGTACGACACACAAGTGTCCCGTACGACACACAATTGTCCCGTACGACACATTATTTTGTTTATGATATATTGACAGAAATATTCAGCTAATAGCGTTTTCTAACCTAATGAATGTCTTAGTTTGATAGGATTATCATTATCATCAGCCAAATAATGTGGTTGACATAAAGTAAGAAAGTTTGGCTTCAATTTAGAGATGTCCCGTACGACACATTTCGAATGTCCCGTACGCCACAATGTTTTCGAAAATTATAATTTGCTTTATTTATTCATGAATGTTTATTTTGCTTTCTTTTATAAATGTGTTTGTTCTTGGGTAATTGAGTGTCAATTTGAGTTCAGTTTCTATGAAATTTATCTGCCCAACTCACAGACTTTTGAGTACAAACTTGAGGTTTCTAAAAAAGCCACTTTTTCTGCGTCCGTACGACACATTACTATTTTAAATCTGTATTATACAGGATGTGAATTCAAGTCATGTTAAGTCTTGGTTTTTCTAACACTCTGGTAGTACTTGATGATCACCTATAGTTACTGGAATATTTTTTGTTTTTCTTGTCAAAAACTGTCAAATGTTCTCTAAATGTCCCGTACGACACGTATGGAATCACCCACATACATGTTAAATGCAAAACTTTGAATTGTCCTATCTTTTTTAATCCTTCCTTAATCATAGTCCTTAATGAGGAATGCCAAATAAATTGGATCACAACACCTTTGGCATACATGTACATGTAGATAATGAACATGCATGCTGTTCAAAAAATGTGCGGAAAATACTTCCATAAAATGTACTCAAACTCACAGTATTGTCACACATTTCAATAAAATCTAAATTCATGACCTTCATGCCCTGTCACATGGGCAATATGTCAAAAGTGCGACAGAAAAATGACAGCTCTTTACTCCTCACTAAACAATTTGAAAGGTACTATTCCAAGCATGTAGGAGTCACAATGAAACATGGGAGTTGTCTCTCTCTTCAGTACTAAAAGCCATGATAAAAATGCTCCGGGCAGAATTATAAAAGAATTTGTGCAAAAAAGGGGAAATTTGATGGAGAAGATGGCCCCTACATTATGTAAATTGGGCCTAGCATGTGTTACACCCATAACCAGTATTGACGTCCCAGGTCATCACCCTAACTACCTCATGTAATAAACTTTTGTGACAAATATCATTTTTTTATATGTTCAGTAAATATTTACCTGCGTGTGTGCACAAATAATATAGCACTATAGACCCATTTGAATGGATTTTCAAATGCTCTAGAGGGTACACACATAAATGTAGCATAATGTTTACAGTCGTCTCGAATCGATAGTCGGTTTTGGAGGCAAAGATACGAACGAGTACTTCATTGTACTGTATGTACATGTACGTACTGCCATTTTATTGTCACAATGAACAAGTAGGCCTACATGTACACTGTCAAAAGGTAGTAAATTTTGTAAAAATCAACATTTTTATTAAAACAATGAGCATTCTTTCAAAAAATAGAGAACTGCCAACTGTCAAAACACAAACATGAGTTTTTTATCACTTTAACTTGTATGTACAGAACATGTAGACAGTGTTCCAAGCTCAAAACTTTGCTATGTAAGATTTCTAATTCAAATCATATTACCCTTCAGGTTCCAAGCTATTACGATTGCTGATTGATTCTAAATTATACACACAATTCAAGATTGATTTCAAAAGGTATTAATAATATGACACCACATCCATCATATTATCAAGAGCGATATGCAATTAAGCCTCATTTTTATTCCATTTGCAGCTTCATCTGCAATTAATCTTCATAAGACAGTCTCCATCTAATGGATGACATCATGGATAACCCCTAAGAGAGTTGAAAGGAGTGTTCGAAGGTGAGAGAGCAGAAGAGAGGGTAAGAGAGCAGAATTAACAGGATGAAAGAGAGTGATGGTGATGTATGTGGGAAGAGTATCAGAGGCCATTCTCATTACGCTTTCTAAGACACCATTCTCACTACTTTCCTAAAACTAGTTTAGTGGAACTAGTTTAACGCGTAGTGAGAACGGTTGAAGTGGTCTTGGAAGCGATCTTGCAAACCAGTTCGGAAAACCACCTCGCGATGTAGTTTTCAAGATCGCTTCGCCTCGGTAAACTAAAGAGAAAAGGGACTGTGTGATAGAAATAAGGGGTAGGAAGGAAAAGGGAGCAGAAATTTTACACTTTTATAGTTTAAGGACAGCAGAAGAGTCTTTAAAAGGCAGCATGGAGAATTTGAGAGTGCTCAAGAGAGATGCCGAAGATGGGTAGAGAATGAGAAAAGAAATCCTTGATACTGATTGAGAGAAAAATGAGAAGGAAAATAAGATGGAACAGGTAGACCCTAAAAATGAGGCTATCAGAAGGAAAAAAATATAAAATGATATATTTCTTTTAAAATGAGAGGTCAGAGGGTTAAAGAAAAGAAAGAGGGTGAAAGAGAGAAAAGGGAGTAATAAAGAGGATGGAAAAGAGCGAGACAGTGGACTTCCATATTGGCAGGAGTTCAGAAGGCACTATTTATACGAGGAGCGATTAATTCTAAAACAGAAATCCCCCATCTATCACAATCAATCGCTCCGCAAAGGATACGGGGAAAGGTTAGAAATCCTTAGAAAAATATGCTAGAAAATCGGTTTGGTTGTTCTTCGTGCCTTGTGGTGATAGGAATACTGTAGATGGTATAAAACACTAGTCTTGGGTCAAGGCACATGTGCTACATTAGCAGAACATTTTGAGAAAGTATGTAGGTTTGGCGAAAATCAATCAAGAATATTGTGTAGTGTTGTGTATAAATTCCATAGAAAAAACTACCATTGATGACTAAAAACATATTTCTCATAGAAGAGAGCATAGATTATGACATTACCCTCCATAAACACACAGTGAAACCATTTTATTCTTAAGAAAATTGAATTTTATGGATTTTCTAGGTGGTTACTCTCAATGGTATACAAAAATTTAAAAAATTTCATTCGAATAAACACAGGTGTACTGTACATTAAACTGTGATAATATGATTTTTTTTGTCTCCAACTTGTCTTTACCAATTTTCTTCTTTAATATTTTGTATTTATCTAAATTTCATGATAAAAGTGGAGGTGAAATCAACTGTTTTTATTATTTTCTTCTTGATATCTTCTTTTCTATTTTCTGATATCACCCATCCCACACCTTTTCTTTGCCATTTCCTCGTTTCCTCACCTTCTTGAATGAATCTCCAAAAATAGCTTTTTGGAGGAGAACTCAAAATTTCTGTGAATCTGCAGACATCCCGATTCAGGTCTTCCCCATTCAAATGCAATCTCCTTTTAATTTTCAATTTGCTCCTTTCCAACTACCCTCCCTTTCAAATGAAATCCCACTTTCCCATTGCACACAAGGCTAATAGAAACTCTTTGATGTAATTGTTACAAAGTGATGCATGCAGCGACAATTGATTGATACCGATCTTGAAGTGATACCGACTCCTTAATTGGCTCCTGGATAAGGCCCCAAATGCCTCTCACATTAAATTTCCACTTTGCAAGAAATGGTCGAAGAAAATCTAGAATGATGAGCATTTGAAAATCAAACAAAAAAAATCTCTATGCTGTGATGGTATTAGGTCCTTTCAGACATGTGATTGATTATCATTTGCATATTGTATTATACATTATATTGCATTCATATCTAGTCGAACTTGAATGAAAGTAAATTGTTTTTTTAATGGGAAAGCAAATTGAGAATAAGATGATTATACGTGTAATATCCCTTCTGAAAAGCACACAATGTCACCTATTGTGTCACAGGATGTGTTCACACTGTGTTTACAGAATTGAAACACAATGCGAAATCATCTCCCCCACTGTTAAATTTGAGCGTTTGACAGTGTGAATCTATTATTCAATAGTCCAATGGTGACACAACATTTGCTCCCACGACAATTACTCCGGTCTTAATATCTCAGAGGGCATACATGTGTAGAGTTAGATTTGAGATTGTAATACAGTTTTTGGTTCAGAATAATCTAAAGATAAGGATTAATAGGGTTTAATTAGGCTTGGAGATTAGGTTTTGAGTTTGGCTTTAATGTACAGATTTTCCATCGTGGCGATTGTCGCCAGAGCAAATGTCATGGAACCAGTCCAAAATGTGAATACATTGTACATTTTTTTTTCTCCAGCAGGGTCTGTGCAGGGTTTAGAGCCAGCTGTACAAGATTTTTTTTTTCCTTTTTTTTGCATCAATGTTTCTTTATTCTGGTGCAACTCACAGATTGCAGATATAAATGTTATACAAGAGTGCACCAAAATTCAAATGTCTTTATTTAAAATACCATGTGAAAGCACTCTTTGAGTATTAAATGAGGTATATTTAGATGTGTTTATGTTTCAGTGTGTTCTAATCATAAGAGAGAGAAGGGGTAAGTGGTTTGAATAGATCATGCACCTGCTCCAAAATGATGTCATCAGTTTGGGGAACATTTATTTTTAACTCACTTCTTCTTTTCTTTGTCATTTTGTTTTCAACTTTTTTACTACACAGGTAAAGGATGGCTTAGACGCTACTGATAAATCAAATAAAAATTAACCGAATAAAAGGTTATTCAATAATAAAATCAAATGCCGTCAAAATACCTGTAAATTGTTTTATTGTGAAGCATTAATTTTGAAAATTGGACTCATGAAAGAAAAAATATTTTATTTTGGTATAAATGTACATGTACAGAAGTTAAAACATAGGCCTAGGTAATATCATGTACATGTAAAAGCAGTGCACGAATACTCACAATTCATCATGCAGGCCTATCTATAGTAGACCAGGGTTTATTTTCAATTTGGGTAATGCAAATTCGTCTACTATCATTTGGTCTACCATTAGTTTGTCCACTCACCACATGGTCTACTTTCATTTAGTCTAATGCCATTCTGTCTAATATCCCATTGGTCCAATAGCCATGTAGTCCCATTTGGTCTAATTTAGTGTTAAATTGTACAAAATTAATGAAAATGAAATGAATATGAGACCAACTGGTTATGAAACGAAATGGTCCTAGATGAAATGGTGATGAGACAAAGTGATGATTAGACCAAAGTTTAGTGGACTAAATGGTTGTTAGATGAAATGTTGATAGACGCAATGGTATTAGACTAAATAAAAGTAGACCATGTGGTGATTGGACGAGTTGGCAGTAGACGAATTGGCAATTTACCTAGAACAGTGTGTACATGGAAATCAGAAAATGCATTGGTCATTCGAAGCAATAATTATACACTGTCCCACGTGCGCTTATCTGTGTTGGGGATCTTCATGTTGGGGATCTTCAGTCTGAACATTTTTCAGCGTAGATTTCAAGATTTCACAAAGTTCAGTTTATGTAACTGTACCAGATCTAGATCCTCAATGATATACTGACAATTAAGCCTTGTTTTACAGACTTTCTCATGAAATCTGTGTTTACTGCAACTATGGGAATTTCTCTTTAAGCCTTCTAATTCCAGTTGAAAAATAACAATTAAAGACTTAAAAATCAGAAACTAAACAACAAATTATATTTCCCTATAAAAGTGACCAACCTTGTACAACCAATACAGTCTTCAACTACAATGGCAAAAGCACAGAATGTGAATGATCCCTTTAAGAATCATAATTGCAAAATAATTAAGTTGCTCACAATCTGTTTACCTTAATAATCTGCTCACCCTTCGCTGAAGCCGGCTACCCAACATGGAAGAATGTGATGAAGCTGTAAGGTATCTGCCAAGAGAAGCAGAAGAAAAGAAATGTCAATGCACTTTTATCAATTTATCCATGATTTATCCTGGGCCCACTTCTAGGGAGGGCAGTGAAGGCAATATCTACCTGTGTACTATAAAGGTCTCAGCAGCGAGTATTCTAAATGCCAAGTATGCACCATGAATGTTAAAATTTCTATGGTACATGGCTAAATGTACATAACGTATGTGAATATATAATGTCATACACAGTGGGAGGAACATTACTTTAATGAGCAACCAAATATTTACATGAACATTCAACTCAAACAAACAATCGTGATGCCACACTGAACACAGACTAATACATGTAGGTATTATTCATTTATCATAAGTAAAAAGACAATCAATAATTGACATGATCCAATCACCGTGGGAACACAATAGATGTTTGGGACAAGGCATTCCTTTTCCAATGATTGCCAAATAAGTAATATATTGTATAAACCGTCAGCTTTAGGAAAGAGAGCTGCCATACATAACATCCAATCTGGACTAACATTGATTAGAATGCAAATCGTATAGCTGGCTTATAACTATGGTATCTGGCTCAGGCAATGTAAACCAGGGGGGACACTCGCATTCATCAATGGTACGGAGAGTCGGAGACGGGCCGCTTTGATGATTGACCCCCTTTTCAGACCTCAATTATAGTTCTCTAGATACTCCATTTGACAAAAGTTCCTCTTTAGAAGCCACCCACAATGCTCGCAAGAGACCTGTTAGAAACATCTCTGTTCCTCAGGCCTGCCGAAATTGTCCAACGCAAGCACCGCAAAGCTACATAGATGTATCTGCATGCATGGTTCACAAATCCCTCATACCACGCCAGTAGCACCCACGTGCACAGCGCTAGCTAGAATGCACCGTATCTACAGTACGGTACCATGATCCTGTTCCGTAGACCGTTATTCACACTGCTCAGTACTTTTTTCCAAAGAACCTATATTTTACCCTTGTAGTCAGTTCCTTAGGCCCCCATTTCAGAGTTTCAAGAGGCAAACCCCCCCCCCCATGTGAAAGCATGAAATGAATTAGCGAGATTTTTAGGCCTCAAGTCCTTGTAACTTGCAGGTAGACATACATGAAAGCACCTTAATGTTGGCCAGCAGAAGGTAGTCTGCATGCATACACCCTGAGTGAAACTTTGATCAACAAGTGGTTCTTCGCACAAGTCTAGCACAATATGCAGATGAGTCACTGCCACAGACTTTTTAGGATCCATATGAAGTAGGATTCCTATAGTTCCTACATATTGTCGTATGCACCACGAAACGTCCTCTCTGGAATAGATACAGTGCACTATCGCGCCTCACGATTTCACCACGAACCGTCCACTCTGTTACGATGCCCACTGTAGCGTAAATAATTCACTTCAAGAAAATATAAAGATATGGGATGGAACTTTGGAACCTGAACTATCAAACGAAGATACCGGTAAATAATTTGCTCTCCTTGTAGGTGCACTTATTGCTGGTTTTAAAAAAGCTTTTCTTTAAATGCGTTTCTGCAAAACTTACCTTCGCATTGAAGCGTGCAGAGAGAATGGTTCGTGATGCATGCGACGATATGAAAGACTCATAATTCACTTTGCATATATTTGCCTTAAAATGAAAAGGCACTGAAGCTGACCTACATGTACTAGGGGCACCTACCCCATCAAACCAGTTAAGCCATACTCGAGAGAGACCATGGTGCAAGACTGCATAATCAATACACCAACTTTTAGCATAAAGACCCACGGTAGTCCACCAAAGACTTTTCTACACCAGCTCATTTGTGAAAAACAAAAATGGCACGTCAACAAATGAAAACTCTTGATGACTGGAATACATCTTCTTATCTTTATCAAAAGCATACTTCTTCAATCAAAGAGGGAGCAATTCTTGCATGTCCTGTGCAGATCATACTGGAATTAAAGATCGACCAGCATATCACAAATTTTAGCCAACAATCCTCTCTCACTAATCTTTCTAGATAATGAATGCACATCGCTGTAGACAGGAAAGAACCTAATTCACTTTGCATAAATGCGTGATAGAATGGCAGGGAGTGTTAGCGACTGGGGACACCCACCCCATCAAACCAGTTAAGCCGGTCTCATGGGCAGACAGGACACCAATCACCAACTCAATTCGCTAAAACCTACAATGCTTCCCTTCAGACATAAAAAATATGAACAAACCCAAATTTGCAGACGTACATGAGGCACATTACTACAGGATAGAATCTAATTCGCTTTGCATAAATGCGTGATGGAATGGCAGGAAGGCTGAGCGGCTGGGGACACCCACCCCATCAAACCAGTTAAGCCGGTCTCATGGGCCAACAGGACACCAATCTCCAAACCAATTCGCTAAAACCCACAATGGTCCCCTTCAGACATCTGAAAAGATGATCCAACACAATACCTAAAACCCACAGCATTGATCCTGAACCTGACCAGTAAGAGTTGTTTTCTTTTTTTTTAATTCCCGTATGAAGTGTACAAACTTCTTCTTATAATTGCCAAACTGGGCACAACTGATGTAACATTTCCTTTAATTTATACTAATAAAACAATTATTTTCCAACTGGTACTCTGAAAACAGGCGACCATCATATGCGCATTACTACAGGAAATATCCCAATTCACTTTGCATATATTCTTGATGGAACGGCATTGGGGCTGAGCAACTAGGGACACCCACCTCATCAAATCAATAAGCCACTCTTCTAGGACAACAGGAGAGAAAATGGTACAGCATGTAGGCCAACATGTACCTCTGTTGGTACATCAATCCTCATTTCAATTTGCTAAAACCCACAAAGCCCCATTTCAGACTACAATAAAGACAGTATAAAGAATATACAGACAACTAATTTTTACCCCAAAGCTCTAATCCAACAGCCTTTATAGAGCAAAGCACTGAATGCCTCCAATGTGATTTTGTGAACGGTTAACTTTCACCAACGCCTTCACCAAAGTCTACAAAATGTGGATGAATTTCTTGAAGGGAATATCTTGGGATTTGAATCAACAGGCTTCTGATTGAAAGAGAAGAGTAGGTACAAATTACACCACTGGACTGTACTACATTTAGGCAAATTACAGAATGGATATTAAGTTACCGGTATCAAAAGGGTTGGCATGAATCCTCCTTGATTTGTTAAATATCCCGTTCACTGCTGAAACCACAGGTGATACCTCATTTTAAGGCAACAATTATAGGACTAGACAGATTTTAGGTCCTACCGGTATTTTTTATATCACAAAGAAAATTTCAACCATTTTTATTCTCACAAGTCTCACATCTCACAAGCATTGTCAACATTTGAACATAAATGATAATGCTAAAATGGCAAATATTTATCAGGGAAGTGACCTCCCACTTCCCTGGATTTATATCGCATAATGGTATGTAATTTTATATTTTTGCTTGTCTGAATGTGTCAGAGACAAAAAAAAGGAGTTAAGGAAGTGGCTGGAGTCGGTAAGGATCCAACATTGTCTCGTTGACTCCCTGCGGAGAACAACGAGGGATAAAGGCGAAATCAAATCAGCTCCAATCTGCACGGGTATATGGGTCATGCTCATCATGAGCAGTGCCAACCACGTATAAGGACTTACATGTATGTATGTACATGGTGCATTTACCAGGGAAATATAAACAATGATACATGTGCAGCTTCCATATGATGCAAAATGAAATTACCCGGTAAGTACAGTTAATACACTGTTGAACTGCTGCTCGATGATTTTTTAAAAATACAAAATATTTCAACACTTTCATCCACTATGAAGGACCACAGACATTTTCACAAGATTTATAAAAAAAATTATACATTGTGAAAAACGCTTTTATGGCTATGCAAATACATATACACAGCATATACATAAACACATAGGCCAATATAGTGTACTGGTGTTCACAAACTACAAGAATATGTAGTTAAAAAAAAGAATATCCCGAAATTCCTACGGGGCTACTCTACATGTAGATTTACTGCACATTTTCCCAACCTAATGATTTTTATCTTAAGATGAACAAAATTCATTCCTCTGCTATCTTCTGAAGATTGCAAACTACTGAACAGACTGCAATTATATTCTAATATCACTGATCCAACAGTCTCGTGCATCTCTGAGTAAATACAATCACACACCTTGATAACGTGTTCACACTCTCATTTTACCGGTAATAATCAATGCTTTCTCAAGATTTTCAAGGTTTTGTGTATACCCCCATCCCCTTCTTCCCACTATAGCCTTGCTCATTTCATGATCTGTTTTCCATTGTGTTTAATACTGCATGATCTCATTATCTGTTTACTAATTTTTCCCAAACTTTCTCCTTTCCTTTTATAGAAACCCTTCCTTTCTTTAAACTTCCTTTTTTTACATTCATTCTATCTAAAAAGAGCTTTTTTGCGTACAACTCATTTAATGAGTTTTGATAATTGCATGTATGCTCCGAGTTTTTAAGCATGATTGGTGTTATAAAGTTTTGTCAACTATCTCTAGTCGATACCAACACCAGGGCCCCATTGCATAAAAGTTACTGTCTTACGGTTACTTTGCCATCCAATGGTAACTACCATGGTAACACTGATCACCAACCAATCAAAATCAAGGATTCCAGACAAGTTATCATTGGATGGCAATGTTACCATAATGATGATTGGTAACTTTTGTGCAACAGGGCCCTATACCATTAACACATTTTAAAGAAATATGTGGGGATCATTAGATGGCACTGATTCTTCAGACACATGTAGTAATGGTACACCTGTAAATAGCAAACAATCAAAAAGGTTTAAGAGCTACATGTTTTTAAGCCATTTTTGCTTAAATAGGAAATGTTCTTTAACCTATAGTATTGTGGGCCAGTGTAGAAACCTCCCTCCCCCCTTAGGGATTTTTCGCAGTTATGTTTTTTTTATCATTCGGACCCCAAGGAATCGGAATCCACTTGTTGTTTTTTTTCTAATTGGTGGGTGTGGCCGCTCGGGCTGTTGCCAGGGCTACGTAAATGAAAATGAAAAAGGTCAATAACTTTTGAATTGTCCGTGTAGTATAAAATTGGACTCAAATGAAGGATAACTGCATTTTATTCTAGTTGATGTATAATTTGATGGGTTAATACAACCCGTTGCCATGGCAACAGTATATTAGTTTTTTTTAAACGTGAAAAATATTAAAATAGACGTGTTTTCACTGTTAAACTGTTATTAAATTGAAGATTATTGTAATTTTGCTTTATGCTTCTCATGCTCATTGTTCTACAAGCAGTTTCTATGACAACAGAATCAAATAAGTCTTTAAAAAAATAGAAACTGCTAATGACATGATCACAATACATCCTGTCAATATGTGGTTTTGTGTGTTTGTGTGTGTAAAAGTTTCTTTGGCCCCCCAATTAAGGATTTTTCCTATCCATGTTTTTTTTCTTTTAATGGGGAATCCCAGGAATCGGAATCCACTTTTTTTCTAAGTGGTGGGTGTGGCCTCTAGAGCCGTTGCCATGGCAGCGAGAGATGAAAATGCTAACTTAAAAAAACAAGGCAAAAGCAATTTTGTGTCTAGCCCACTCATGAAAATAACCAGAAATATTGTGATTTGTGAGGGCACGCAAGAGAATTATATCAAAACTTCATTGTGAAATGACTGGGATGGAATTACAGTTGTCATAAGAGAGTCTTGCATGTAAACTTTAATGTTGACCTGAAAATGACCTTTGACCTTACCATGTGACCTCAGACTGCAGCATAAGATGCAGGTCCCCCAAGTCCATCTACCATCCAAGTTTGGTTGAAAAGCGACATACGGTTGCGGAGTTAGGTGTCATAAGAGAGTCTTGCATGTAAACTTTAATGTTGACCTGAAAATGACCTTTGACCTTACCATGTGACCTCAGACTGCAGCATAACATGCAGGTCCCTCAAGTCCATCTACCATCCAAGTTTGGTTGAAAAGCAACTTACGGTTGTGGAGTTATGTGTCATTACAGGTTTGTGACAGACGGACAACGGACGTTTGGATCCCTAAGTCTCGCCTTCACCTGTGGTGGGCGAGAGAAAAAGCACAATAACTTTTGAATTAATTAATCGTTTAGTATTATTATATATGTATTTGTACACACTACATGTAGGACATACATGCCATCTACTCAAGGTGGCAAAGTAGCCAATTGAATGCAACTCTAAGTTTTCCCCAATTCACCCCAATCTCAAGTTTCCCCCAGAACAAACATCATCATGCTCATGGTATTATTTTCACACCCCTCTCCATTCCAACCCCTTCTCACCAGGGGAGGATATCCTTTCGGGGGACGACTGTGCTACAGGCACTCAAACTGTCTTCATTATTAAAGTTTATTGACCCTCGTGTATCCTCTCCTTATACTACAAGAGTAGTACCAACTAGTACTGGGGTATAGTTTATATTTGTATTGAAGGAGTGGAAAGAGGGGCTGATATATTGCACAAAACCTGAAGAAATGTCAAGTTTTAATTGGGAAGACAACAATGTAAGCTCAGGAGAAAGAAAATGATTTTTTTTTTGTAAAGAAAGAAACAGAAAGACTAGGGGTCCGTTGCAGAAAGAGTTGCGTTTAAACGCATGTCAAAAAATCAATTGCAAGTCCCAAATGCACACTGTGGATTGGTTGAAAATCAAGTTGGGCATGATTTTTAGAGTTGCGTTTGATTGCAACTCTTTCTGCAATGGGCCCCTAGTCTTTCTGTTTCTTTCTTTACGAAAAAAAAATCATTTTCTTTCTCCTGAGCTTACATTGTTGTCTTCCCAATTAAAACTTGACATTTCTTCAGGTTTTGTGCAATATATCAGCCCCCTCTCTCCGCTCATTCAATACATATATCCACTATACCTACATGTAGAATGTATTCCTCTCCCCCTCCACCATTTCTCCTTTACTATACTGTAATACTGTCCCCCTTCCTTTCTCTCTCTCTCCCTCATTTTCAGTGAATTTTCTTTGTCTCCCCTATTCTGATTTTTTAATCTCAGAACCATTTTCAAACACTTGCATTCTAATTAAAAAGGTGGTGATTTTACCAAACAGTCAATCACCCTTATCCAGTGCAAGGAATTAGGCTTCAAAATTAATCCCCCAAAGTCTGCGTTATATCAGTCTCATACTTTACATGTACATGTAAACATATAGTTCACTATCTACCTAAGATAGCAAAGTCCTGAAAACGGCATAAACTGGCCTAAATTATTTTCTAATATAGTTAATCCAGGCTTGTCTCAAGCTTCCTTGAGCAAACACAATTATGTCTTGGGGCAAGGCTTTCACACTTTCTGCTATTCTGATCCCATTTTGCTTTAGATGATTACCCTAGAGGCATCCAAAAATTCCCTTTCACAACCGACCTGCTCTCGGTCTCTCTTACCATGTATCTCTCCCCCTCCGTGTCTCTTTTCTCTTCCATGCCTGCTCTCTGTGCTAAATCTAGCTTTATTAATGCATCATTTTCTTCTTTGCTTGCTCTCTCTCTCTCTCTCCCCCCCCCCATTTTTCCTCTCTTCTCATTATTTTCCTAAGCAAAAAAAAAAAATCAGCCCCATTTTCGTTAACGCTTGGCAGAACCCAGCACATTATAATGTGCCCTCTCACTTGAAGGGGATAACTTGTTAATTATTCAATTTTAATTATGTGTGTCATCCGTTTTCTGTTAAAGTCCCATTAATTTCATGGACAGTGGGAAATAGGGTAGCCACTAATGTACAATGATGTATTGCAAGTATACAAAATTTATGTTTATTGGAAATCTGGAGTTCACAGAGATAACAGAACGAAGTGAAACCTCCATAAAGGGACCAAGGGGCAAACATTCTAACCCTCCCTTCAACCATCGACTACCAACCCTTTTCAGAAGAGGTAGCATCTTCCCCTTTTCCTTGTTCATTACTTCATAATTCTTTATATTTAGAGCATTTAATTTTCCCTTTGTCTTTAATGTGCTCCCTGAAAGTGGAACTCATGTCCTGTCAAGGGCAGATCCAGGATTTTCTTGAGGAAAATTTGACAAGCAAAAAAAAACGTCCTCGCTTACAAACGGGGGTGGGGGGCACACTTGTGATAGAGCAGCATATCTATATTTGTGCTTCTCAAAAGGGGGGGGACGGGCCGGCTGTGCCTCCCCCCCCCCCCCTGCTCCCATGCTGGTGCTCCATGCATTGCTCTCTGCATCAGTCTTGGGTTCATGTACTTCATGCAATGCTGCCTGAACTCAAATACTTTACAATGCATACACAAACATGCATAGATGGGACTGGAATGAATATGAAAAACGACCACAATTCCCTCATACTCCCAAAAGACGGATTGCCCCTT
Organism: Lytechinus variegatus; assembly: GCF_018143015.1. NCBI lineage: Eukaryota > Metazoa > Echinodermata > Echinoidea > Temnopleuroida > Toxopneustidae > Lytechinus > Lytechinus variegatus. Next base: position 28,230,868 of record NC_054743.1, on the reverse strand, counting down.
CAACCATGACACTTGTTCTTCACAGTACATGATCACGTCTGGTTTCATGGGGTTAGAATCACCCACTAAAAGAGGGCAGTTTCACACTCTGGGTTAATAATTCACCCAGCTATGCCTAGGTAATGAAAGCGATAGATCACCAAAAGCCAAAGGCTCTCAAATTGCCCAACGGAATATAAATTGGGAGAGATGAGACTTACTTTTTAAGAGATACGACTGTGTATTCACCAGACAAGAACTTGTCAAGTATTGGGAGATATTTGATCAAATCAAAACTCAAAAGAAGTATGTGTATGTACAACACCAATCAAACGCAAACTTTTTTTTTTTTTGCTTTCTGACAACTACAAATAACAAATAATTTCAATGAGATTATCTCATTTTTTTCAAACCACTGTGACTGTTAAAATATGCATTACATATTTGAGACGATTTCTGTTATCATTAGTAACAGTTTAACAAGATCAAAATATAACCATTATTGTATATTAAAGAAGTGAGGGTTATCTGGTTCCAATGTCCTAAAAGCACATTTCTAATAGACTCCAAAGAAACCAGATTGGTCAAATTCACAACAAATAATACAAAAAAACTTAAGAAATTCTGAAGAAAAATACTTTATTCAGGTAAAACTTTTTGAACTTTAGATTGGTGCCATCAATCACAGTTTACTTTCTTGGAAAGTTAATGTCATCCCTGATGAAACTACATGCGTACAAATAGCCAATGTGTGTACTCTGCACTTGAAGAATGCAATGTCCCAATTCTGTTTGCAATTAAAGAGTAATCATCAAAGTAATCTGCATGTCGGCCATGATGAGCCCCAGTGTTTGCTAAGCATTTGCCTGATACAACATGGACGGAAGGGTGAATCACTGGGCCACGAATTCCTCCACTTATCCTGACAAGAAGTATAAATCTCCGGACCCCCCAAACCAGCCCTCCTGCAGGCTCTTAACAAGCTTGGTTAATTATTGCCTTTTTGATGTCCATTGCTTTTGGCGTTTGGATTCCCAGATGATGAATGTTAACAGACTGTTATTGATGTCATCAATTTGAATGGAAGAGACAGTGAGTACATCACTAGAAGAAACATCATCAAACTTGGAAACATATGTCTGGGACTACATGACTTAAAGGGCACAGGGAGGCCGATCTCATCAAAGGGAAGAAATAAAACTTTACAAAGGATTCCCATAAGCTGGCATTTTTAATAGCATTCAGTATAAAACTTGATCAAAATATGAACTATAGCCTGGAATATCATTTTAAAAAGTATGTTGCTTCACAAGAATTTTCAAAATATCATGGATTTGCCCTACGTATATAAAATTATCTGACTGGATATATTTAAAATTTACCTTCATTCTGAGTAATCTCCTGCAGTCTTCATTAGTTATTACCAACACTCCCTCTGGCTCTCCCACCACCCCCCCCCCCCCTCCTCCTTTCTCTCCCTCTCTCTCTCTGCTCCAAAATAGTAATGTGTTCTACAAGCATCAATTGTCTCCACCTCCTCTCCTTCAAACAACAACAACCACACACAAACAGAATCATTGAATATTCCATGTCATAAGGCCACATCCACATTCCATCCTTCAAAAATACAGCACATACATGTACTGTAAAAAAACAAATAGAAGTTATCGCTCACTTTTAAAAATTCTCCACGAATACTCAAATTGAATCCACTTTGAATTTGTCATCCTTTCCAGACATGGCCATCTGGAGCTCAACATCCCACTTTTATGAATAAGGTACCATCTCCCAGCAGAGACAACATAAACAGTCCTTACTTCCAAAGAAGAAGCGGTCAGATGATATACGCTCCAATGCCCCTCAATTGATTAGGAGAAATTGCTCAAAAAGGCGCTAAGCCATGACTCAGTGTATAGCTGGGCATATGTCGGGCATTATCCAGAAATGTTTAAAGTAAGCCAGTTACAAATACTGCTCCTCATTTGCAGGCGTGATAATTTCTAGGCTACAATAGCAATAGTGCACACTGTACATGTATGCCAATAGGCAGACGGACATGGAATCCTGATCAAATTTTGTCGTTCTGTTTAATCAGATTTGGGGGCTTTATCTCGTTAGAGATGTGGATAATCCAGCCTGCACGGAAAACTAGATTCCTGCATTATAAGCTCTGTTTTGTTTTTAAACAGGTTCGGGAATCTCTTTGGGGATTCGACAATGCAATGAGTCACAAATATAATGGCATCTTTTAATCTTTAACTATTTAAAATACATAATTCAAATGATAGTCTGGCAAGTTAATGAGTCACAAGCCATATCTTTTGGATAATTATTTTGACTACAGTACAGACTGCAACATCCTACGATGACAAGGTACATTACACCTTGTCAGTAGTTTTTCTTTACATGTAAATTAATATTAAGAAATATATTTTGGTGACGGATCCCTCGTGCTATGACAGTCACAGGCGTCCATACGACGAGTCAAAAAAGCTATTTTATTCATTTTCATTCAAACCACCTGCATGTACATGCAGCTGGTTTGAAAAAATGTTAAAACGGCTGTTTTTCACTCGGCGTAAGGCCGCCATAGAGCAAATGTGATTGAGGTATACTTGACAAACAAAAATATTACAGACTAACAACATTTCTAGCAGGCAAGCACACCCACCATGGAATGGAATGCTCTTGAAAGACACTAAAATGATTAAAAACAAAAAAAAAGTATGTTACAAAAAACAAACTTTTAATAATAGATTTAAATTAGTGCACCTTTGATTTGATTCAATTCAATTAATTGAATGGAAAATATATACACATTAATGGTCAATACAAAATGAATCAACCATCTTTTTGATGATAATGAGAGTTTTATGACGTTTCATACATACCAAATCTTTTATCTTTGTAGCAATGCAATTGACATCACCCCTGAACTACTACATGTACATGTATTGTAGTGGATCATGCCCAAGAGAAATTATATAATTTTCAATTATTATTCTCTGATTAAAAAGTGGTAATGACATCGAACATGACAGAAAGGGACAGAAGCGTAATACCTACATGTACAGCCAATCCAAAAGTAATTGTAACAGACCAGACGTCCTCATTATGAATGCAAATTGAAAAAAATTACTTCATATGGAAAATACTCTGTCAGTCGACATTTTTACATACTCGTAGCATGCTGGTTATTAGAAATGACATGTTTCCATATAAATTATAATGTACAATATGTGATACGATAATGGCTTGAATACAGTGGATACTGGGTAGTTCATAAATTTGCATAATTGCATCAATTATACATTCCATATCCTCTAGATGTCATGTTTGATTATTACTCATACCTACATGCAAAATTAAACCATGAAATGATATCATTTATCATGCTTTTTATGTACGAGTTCATTGGGTGATTCACATGTACCCTTGTTGGCTCATATTTTGTACTCAGTGCCTCTGATAATTATTCAGACAGAAAGAGTGTTTACAATCTTGACTTAAAAACAAACATACATTATCAGAAAGGAAATCAAAGGGTACTATTTCTAAAAGAGAATAAAAGAGAGAATTGTGATTTGAAATACATGCAGTTGCTGTGAATACATGTCATGTACATGTATCATTATATTATGGAGCGTTGTTGCCCAGTGGAGTAGTCTCCAGACTTTGAAATAGAGGGTTGTGGGTTTGAATCCAAGCCATGGCATAAATTCCTTCAGCAAGAAACTGATCCACAATGTGCTGCACTCAACCCAGGTGAGGTAAATGGGTACCGGTAGGAAGTAATTCCTTAAGAAGCTGTGTGCGCTATGAACGCCTAGCTTAGCCGGGTAATATAAGAGCGCCTTGAGCACCTAACAAAGTGGATATGTGCGCAATATAAATACCCTATATTATTATTAGTAGTATTATATTGACAAAAATATGTTGTTACAAAAAATGAACTCTCCAGATATTCAAGGAAAATGCTGAAAAGCAGGTTGGAAATAGTTTGAATTTTTATCAATGAGAGAAAATCTTTTCTATGAATGTAAAATTAATCAAGTCATACTAAAGCTCAATCAATACATGTACAGAGTACAGTACAATAGAGAACTTGGCCCCTTCTAAGAGATAGGATTGATCCAATAAACCTCAAGTCTATAGAAATTCATCAGTGTCATAATTTTTTCTTCAGGAAATTTTTACAATGTCATTTGTAAACAAAGAGAAGCATGCTGAATATTTAGGAAAATTATGAATGTATGAATATCGTATCTAGAAAAAAAATCATGTGTTAAATTAGACACTGACGTTGCTGGCTTTCCACAGTTGTGGCTGATTGGGTCAATCATAAGACAGGGCCCTGGAACAGATATACAGAATAATGGAAAAGTCACTTTTGCTGAACCTTGAAAAATAGGACAATCCACTCCATTTTCTGTGCATACAGTGTACATGTAGGATAATAATACTGAATCATTGTGCACAGACAATAATCATGATAACTATTGAGAAGATAACCAAAGAAAGCTATATGTTCTTGAGTGCCAAAGATTATCAAAGAAAAACAAATCATAAAACATCAGGTCTTGAAACCACAAACAAAAATAATTCCTAAATGTGTGCATAACCACAGACCAATGAATATTATTCAAATCAAGAAATAAACAGGTAGTCTAATAATGAAAAGCAACACAGGGTCAATGTTACAAACATCTTCAAAGCGAAATGATGATGAAACTGAGAAAGAATTCAGTGAGTGCTGTTTTTATTTTTATAGTTCACTGTTCAAAGAAATAAGCACTCATATAGAATGAGAGAAGCAATGACAACACAAATGTACTCTATGTGTGACATTTGACCATCTTGACATTAGAACATAGTTTTTTAAAATAAAGTAGCAAACAAATAAATTGGAATATAATTGCAACTTGGTCCCGGGGGGGGGGGGGCACTTCCATTGAGGAGTGGATACCATGCGAGACCATGGGGTCTCGAAAAGCACCCTAAACACGTAATTTCCATATTCTGAAATGCACCCCTTAACAAGTATTGGCGTGTGAAGCCCTACCCTTACAAGTATTGGAAACAAAACGATACTCATAGCAAATATTCCCTGAAATGATTCCCTAAACAAGTACAGGAATATTTTATTGTTACGGGTCCTTCGGTCGTCGGCTTTACCTCATTTGGACCCCACCTTCTACACTTCGTGCAAATCGAACTCTAAACACGTAGTGTCGGGGCAAAAAGGACATCCTTTATAAAACATTTTAGTTTTTTTTCATCATCCCCGCAAATTTGACTCTAAACATGTACCTTTCCTAGCGAAATAGATACCCTTTTTTCACTATTTTTGTGTTTTTGACACCCTTATCACATTCGTACGTAACGTGCCCTATCGTGAAAAAGACATCCTTTTTACGTGTTTTTTGGTCGCACATGGTATCCACTCGTCAATGTAAGTGCCCCCCCCAGGCTTGGTCCACATTCCCCTAATTCTCTTCCCACATGGTCTAATCTAATATGTCAACTACTCATTTGGTCTCTTACTCACAAATCCAATATTGTCTAATTTTATTGTGTGCTATACATACATACCGCCCAAATTCTGTTTTTATATAGTGCCAACTACATCGGAACGATGCGTCTATTAAAGCCCTTTACAGATCTATTATTACCCAGGTCATCGGATTCAATCGGTCATTCCCGCACACAATGTATGCACATCCTCCACTCCCTGGGGAGTATTCCAGTCAGTCGCCATAGGGGCGAACATGGTAGTGGACAAGATGGGCAATGACTTTCATATCCCACCTGGGTCGAGAATGGCAAAGTGATGATTGCGTGATATGTAAAACCATATTTCTATTAGAAAATAAATGACAACAAGTGGAATGCCTCTGGCCGTCTCACCTGCATCACGCGGTTCAATATAGCAGTAGTGCTGACTTTGAATACTACTCTAACTCGCACAAGATGTTCAGTGATACATGGTTACTCTTATGTCCACTTTTAATGAACTAGACCAATAAACTTACAGAGATGTGATGGTTATTCAACAAAAAACCCCAACATGGCCAAAGTTCATTGACCTTACATGACCTTTGACCTTGATCATGTGACCTGAAACTCGAACAGGATGTTCAGTGATACTTGATTACTCTTATGTACAAGTTTCATGAATCACATCCATAAACTTTCAAAGTTATGATGGTAATTCAACAGATACACCCAATTCGGCCAAAGTTCATTGACCTCTGACCTTGGTCATGTGACCTGAAACGCGCACAGGATGTTCAGTGATACTTGATTACTCTAATGTCCAAGTTTAATGAACTAGACCAATAAACTTTCAAAGTTATGATGGTAATTCAACAGATACCCCCGATTCGGCCAAAGTTCATTGACCCTAAATGACCTTTGACCTTAATCATGAGACCTGAAACTTGCACAAAATTTTCAGTGATGCTTGATTACTATTATGTCCAAGTTTCATGAATCAGATCCATAAACTTTCAAAGTTATGATGGGAATTCAAAAGATATCCCCAATTCGGCCAAAGTTCATTGACCCTAAATGACCTTTGACCTTGATCATGTGATGTGAAACTCATGCAGGATGTTCAGTGATACTTGATTAACCTTATGTCCAAGTTTCATGAACTAGGTCCATATATTTTCTAAGTTATGATGACATTTCAAAAACTTAACCTCAGGTTAAGATTTCGATGTTGATTCCTCCAACATGGTCTAAGTTCATTGACCCTAAATGACCTTTGACCTTGGTCATATGACATGAAACTCTAATAGGATGTTCAGTAATACTTGATTAACCTTATGGCAAAGTTTTATTAACTAGGTCCATATACTTTCTAAGTTATGACGTCATTTCAAAAACTTAACCTCAGGTTAAGATTTGATGTTGACGCCGCCGCCACCGCCGCCGCCGTCGCCGTCGGAAAAGCGGCGCCTATAGTCTCACTTTGCTTCGCAGGTGAGACAATAAAACCAAGTGATGGTTGGAGTTGCTCAAACTATCTCCATCTAAAAAGAAAGATTTTAATACCTCACAAATTATGTATCCTTTTCATTTCACATCCTCAACATCATAACAGGGAAAGACTTCCGTCCCATACACTAATTTTAAAATACTTCTCCGAAACCCCCCTCTCTCCATCTGAAAAGAAAGATTTTTATACCTCACAAATGTATCCTTTTCATTTCATATCCTCCACATCATAACAGGGAAATACTTCCTTATGTCCCCTCCACTAATTTAACAATACTTCTTCAAAACAGGCTCCTTCTTTCATTCTCTTTTTTTTTTCCTTCTTACTTCTGGTTGGAACTTGGATTGAACCTCTCGCTGCAGAACGAGGCATCTCCAGTCTGTCGCCTTACTCACTGAGCTAGCAGGAATTGTTGAAAGCCATGGGTTTCATAACAGTTATTGTGTGTATTTGAGATTTGTCAGACGTGTATCAATCAGATATGATTATTTACGTCTGGGACCGACCTTTAACGTCACCATCCGAAAGACGTGACCAGGGCTCGAACCTCGAACCTCTGCATCAATTTGTAACTTCCCCACAGCTTGGATTACTGGCGCACGCCACAACGCCCAGTTAAACCGATATTACGACAAGTCTACTCTCCAAGAATATTGGGTATTTATTTTTCTGACTAAATAAACCGATGCCATTGTGAATTCATTGCACAAACTCTAGATTTTTTTTTTCTGCAAAAAAATTGCAGGTGATATTACAAGTTATACCTAGGTTTTTTATCTGACTGCTAAGAAAGCAGCAATGCCTGTGAGCAAGCAACCAGGGGACCAACGGCTTAAGGTCCTCTCCGAGGGACCTGGTAATGAGGATAAATGCCTTACCAAAGGGCACTAGCGCACCAATTGGGAATCGAACCCGGGTTACCTGAATCCAAAACCCTCGCTCTACCAACTGGTCTATCGCGCCTCCCAAAAAATAAAGCTGCTATCTTTTGTGGTTGATTTTCACAAATATTTTGTCTTTATCAAAACTGTCTTGAGCTTGACGTCAGTGAAAGTGATAGTGAAAATTTGACAAGCAAAAAAAAAGTCTGCACCTTCAAGGTTGGCGCACTTTGTTTTAATGGCATTTTTACATCAAAAAAATTAATTTGCCTCTCAAAAGGGGGGGGCACGGGCCAGCCACTTGTTCACTGCTACCACCCTGCCTGTGGGGAATCTACAGGTAGGACTATGGCATGCCAATGTTGTACAGAGCACATACTTTAAAAAATCATTTAAATATCACTTTTGTGACCAAAACTACTAATTTCCATACAGTTGCAATTTATTTTTCATTAGTAACTTGGGAATAATTTTGTATTCATCAGAGCACTCAAAAACTTGAATTTTGGGCATATTTTTGTGTACGCCCTCTACTGGTGAAAAGTAATATCGCAAGAAAATTTTCATTTTTTGATCTCTATTTTTAATTAAGAAAAAAATAATTTAAAGAATCACATTTACATAAGAGCTAAGTTGTAAGAATAATAGGTGTAAAGAAAATTGTCAGTGTAAAAAAATCAATCATTTGCCCCAAAGAAAAAGAGAAAATTAGCCAAACATTACCACCCTTATTTTGCCACGCATGGAGATATAACCGAGAACAAGGTTATATCATAACCTTGTTCATTGAATGAGTGGGGCCAGCTGTGCCCCCCCCCCCCCTGGATCTGCCAGTCATGCCACTGCCAGTGAGGAGACCAAAATCTTCAGTCTCTGTATTTTATTGTTCCGCTGAACTGTGTTTGCTCAACTGAAGTCTAGGCCTAGGTCTATATATACCCAGTTGTTGTGTATCCGGACGGGTTGTGTGTCCGGACGATCAATTTTAGAATGTCATTTGGAAAAATATACAAGCGAAGTTTCATCAATTTTTAGTACAGAATGTTAGGAAATATTATAAAGAACAAAATCGATAATGATATTACAAGTCATGAATTCATATTTTTAGTGTAATCCACAGACAAAAAAGAAGGCTTCAAAAAGATAAAGTGTCCGGACACCCGACCCCCCATCCTAAGTGAAATATCGGAAATTGTTGAATAAATCAAAATTCAAATGATAAATCCCCAGTACCAGTCTAGTCAGTGAGCTGATATTATGACTATTTTCTATTTATTACTGTACCGTACACCTTATCGCCCATCAAATTGGGGAATTACACAGTTTTTACATAGTTTACTTCCATCCATGACAAAAATTCACAACCGGCGCGGCACACCTGTACTTTAGACTGTATGTAGGGTTACCTGTGTGCACGTTTCCTATACTGGCTGTAGCGGTTCATGCACCACTTGGCCACCCGTACGGTATAGGCGGTACTCGGGTATAGGATCCATTCCAGGCACATGCACAGCCAAGGCACAGGACCAAAAATCCTTCGCGCAAAAACATCTTCTTCTCTTTCTTCCCCTCTCCAGTTAATTACAAGCGAACAAATGCAAGCTTACATGAAAACTTGAGCATAACTTACGTTTTCGATGTCAAAATAGCATGGCATTTTTTATTGTTGTTGCAAATTGCCAGAGCTCGAAATTGCTTTAAAAAATAGATTTTTCATTGACGATTGTTTACACGATCATTTCCTGGACATAGCCTTTTACAAGGTCATACTTTTTATTTTACTCGTTAATCGAGGATAAATATATCTATTTGAAGAACAAAACAATAAATTCATGAAATAAATGGAATACTTTGAAAATTGTAAAGACGTAAGTGAATATCTCAGTCACTTTTAGGTACTTTCATTGGAATTTAATTATTTTTTTATCAAATAAAGAGCTATTTGCGTTTAAGAAAAGGTTAGACTAAAATAGACGGCACGAAGCTGTATTCAAAGAAGAAAAAAAAATCTCCAAAAAAGAGGCAGTGGCAAAAGACTGATTGCCAGCCAAACCAAACTAGAATTAAATTTTACCAAGTGCGATTTACACAAATTTTTTCTTATGTGTGCATATCGTAAGCCAAGGAAACGAATATTTTAATTGGTAGGACCTATATTTTTCTACATGTATTTCCCGGGGTATTTCGGCTCTATTTTTCACCAGATGCGAGATGTTCTAAACAGACGAATTATGCTTCCATTCAGGTACTAATGAAATTTGACCCCATTCTATACATAAAAATATCATACTAACAATGCACGATTTTCTTCATATTCTTAATTTTCCTTATTTTTATTTCTTTAGTTATTCATTTACTAATGTATTTATACAAAACTATATCCTGCACTTTCCACTCCTTTTACACCCAAATCGAGTTCAATTTTGCTTTCTCTGCTGTATAGCATTGCAACCGAAAGTTACAGAAAAGAATTCCTAACATCGAAAGAAAAGTGAGAAAAAAAAGAAGAGGATAAGGAAAAGGAAATTAAAAAAAAAGAAGAAAAAAAAGAAAGGAAATGAAAAAAAAAGAAGAGAAAGAAGGAGCTTCCAAAGAAAAGAAAAGGAAGAAAAAACAACAATAAAGGAAAAGAAAACAAACAAAAGAAAAAAAACATCAACGAAAAGTAAAGAAAAAAAAAGAAAATTTATTAGAATAAATTATAAAAATTAAGGAGAAAGAAAGAAAGGAATATAACTAAAATAATTTATGAAAAAGCTATTATTACATCAAAGGAAAAAAGACTCCAAAAGCAGTGGCAAAAATAGATATTTCTTCACTGGTTGCCAGCGAAACCAAACAAAGAGAAGTAGAGAAGCTGAGCTGTGCCAAAAATAGGTAATTTTGTCGCGCATTGAGAAGAAGCATGAGTACCATATAGCAGGCGCGATTTATATGACGACCTATATTTTTACGGGTGGGGGCCGCGTAATTTGTTTGCAAATCGGCCGTCAACCTGACCTTAGGACCCTAGCTGGCCCAACTAGCGTACGGGGGGGGCAGGGTTGGCAGACTGCCCCCCCCCCACCCGACACGCGAGTTACAACCCATGCATGGGACCTATCCCTGCCCCCCCCCCCTGACGACAAGTTGAAAACCCTTTTTTTTTTTGCTTGTCAATTTTTTTTGGGGCGGACGATTTTGTCCCCCCCCCCCCCCTGTGGAAAATCCTAGGTACGCCACTGGCTGGCTCTATATCCATACCCATGCAGATCGACGAGATGAATTGGACCTTCCCTGCAGTGTTTCCACTTTGAAGGAAATTACCCGAATTCTGGGAAATCCAGACGTTTCCCAGGTAATTTCCGGGAAATTAAAAAATTCCAGGAAATTCTGGGAAATCTAGCTGAAAATTACAATGAAACAACAATTAAATATAGCAACTATCAATATTCATGTTATATTTACATGATTTTAACCTCCATACGTAGCTCAAAATTTTTCGCTCGCGCTCCGTGCTCGCATTTCGTAATGTTGTTCCTATTTTTAAAGAGGGCGGTATGGAAGCTTAAAAGTGCCACCGAGATGTTGAGATTATTATCTCGGGAAGTCGACATCTTGATAGCAAAAGATAAGATGACGAGATCCTGGATCTCATCATGTCAACATCTTTTAGAAGAGATGATGAGATGACAAGATCCCGGATCTCATCATGTCAACATCTTTTAGAAGAGATGATGAGATGACAAGATCCCGGATCTCATCATGTTGACATCTTTTAGAAGAGATGTTGAGATGACAAGATCCCGGATTTCATCATGTCAACATCTTTTAGAAGAGATGATGAGATGACAAGATCCCGGATCTCATCATGTTGACATCTTGTAGAAGAGATGATGAGATGACAAGATCCCGGATCTCATCATGTTGACATCTTGTAGAAGAGATGATGAGATGACATGATCATGGATCGAAGATCTTGTCATCTGACCATTTCTTCTAAAAGATGTCGACATGACGAGATCCGAGATCTTGTCGTCTCATCATCTCTACTAAAAGATGACGACATGACGAGATCCCGGGATCTTGTCATCTCAACATCTCTTCTAAAAGATGTCAACATGATGAGATCCAGGATCTTGTCATCTCATCATCTCTTCTTAAAGATGTTGACATGATGAGATCCGGGATCTTGTCATCTCATCATCTCTTCTAAAAGATGTCGACATGATGAGATCTGGGATCTCGTCATCTTATCTTTTGCTATCAAGATGTCGACTTCCCAAGATAATTATCTCAACATCTCGGTGGCACTTTTAAGCTTCCATAGGGCGGGGCCAAAAAATGCTAAATTCCCTGATTTTTGCCACCTGGAACAAATTTACACTCGTTGTATTATTGCCCGATTTTCGTTAAAAATCAAACTTGAAAATTCCAGGAAATATTTATGAATTCCAGGAAATTTGGAATCCAATTTCGGGAAATTTATTTTGGAGCTGTGGAAACACTGCTTCCCTGGGAACCGTTTCATCGACACTTTTGTCTCTGACAAGTTGTCAGCCTCTGTCATATTTCCTTGATTCTGATTGGCTGAGAGTAACTGTCGGATAAAATGGGGCTTGTCGGATATAATATCCGAAAATTAAGTCCTTTTATCAGATCATGTATACGCCTTTTTGGAGTAAGAGTCGAGGTACCAGTCTTTTGGGGTGTGATTTATATATTTTGAGATGCAATTACCAGTCTCTTTTAAGAGCGGAAGTTTCTATTTGAAAAAAAAGTCACTCTAGAAATAGCGATAATGCAATTGAGGAGGATAGTCAGTTCACTTCAAAGTGATTGGTCCTAAGCAATCTTATTCTTTAATTTGTAAATATTATATAGTTAAATATGAGTTTCTGTTTAGTTGAATTTCGTCCACCAAAATTTGATACACGAGTGACTTGTGAGATACACTCTAAAAACAAATCAGTATATATGACTAGTTAATAGGGTCAGCTGGGTGCAGGAACTGTTATTCTAGCCATATTTGACTATTTTCTAGTCATATTTTACTAGAACAGAGTTATTTCTGACTAGAATATATGTCAGAAATGTAAATATCAGTGATTTCCATATCAGTTGCTACCAACTTAAGAGTGTAGAACTAATCATTGCTGCAACTTATTTTGTTGCAAGGAAGACTCATACAAACACGTCTGAAAATATTATAAGGAAAGTGGGGACACTACATCATTAGCCAACCTATCGCAAATTCATAATGACCACGTGCAAAATGTTATACACAACTTTGAAATTCAATAACTTTGTTATCAAATTTTGACATAATTTTCAGCGGCGGTTTGCTCGGTGAATTTTACATTATTTATTCAATTGTTTTAAGCCCAAAGTACCATTCAAATTTCCGAATGATAAGGAATCAAAATTTAATTTTCAATTCCTAAGATTGAAAAGTGACCTTTAGAGCATTTTATGGTTGAAAATGATGCTAATTTTATGCCTAATTTATCAGGCATATACCATGATTATTTTGTAAAGTCTTCAGGAGAAGTTACTTTGAGTTTGGAGCAAATAATCTGTCCCATATTTATTCCACGAAAGCAATATTTTTGTTTAGCAGAAGAATGAATGTCATGATGTAAATCGCAATGTATGATTTCATAATAATTTCGCAAAGAAAATATAAAATAAGAGTGAACATTCCAGATACTTCTGAAATTTGCAAGCAGCGGGGAAATATGAAATCGTCCGATATTAATATGTCACAGATTTGCGTTAGAATAATTAGTAGAATAATTAGTAGGTGAAGGAACATCAAAATAGATTGATCGGTTAAAAAAAGGCGCCTGGCTATGCTACATATAAAATCCGGGGTTCGATCCCCGGCCGCGGCACCTATGCCCGTGAGCAAAGTATTTAATGCTCTTTTATCCTGCCTTCAAATAAATGGAAATGCTATATGCATTGGTAACTTGGTGTCCACTTGTTTAAAAAAAAAACAGTTGGATGAAAGTTTCTCCCCTTTTTTATTTGATTTTATTTTGATTTAATTCTTGTTTACATATTTATTTATTAATTATTTATTTAATTAATATATTTATTTATTTATTTATATATATATATACATTTATTTATTTATTTATTTATTTATTTATTCATTCATTCAATCATTTATTTTTACGTCTCCAAGATTCAAACCCAAACCAATCTGTCAATGACAAGTGTTGATCTGTGATCAGTAGGAATTCCAATCTCTAATTTGTTAATGGAATTTAGCTATAACCTGCATGCTTGTTGAAAAATAATGGATCATAATTTCATCGGGATCAAACTAAAGGGGGCGCAATTGACAAATATGTTCCTCACAAGACAGGGTCGATTTGAGACCAATTGAATTTTGATCTAACATTTTCCTTCTTAAAGGTGCGTCGTGGTCGAGTGGTTCTGACTCTCGCATTTCAAACAGAGGGTCGTGGGTTCGAATCCTAGCCATGGCGTGTTTTCCTCAGCAAGAAATTTATCCACACTGTGCTGCACTCGACCCAGGTGAGGTAAATTGGTACCGGAAGAGGGATGTAATTCCTCAAAAAGCTGTGCGGACCAGAATCGGTAGACTAGCTTAGCCGGGTATATATTAGGAGGGCCTTGAACACCTAGCAAGGTGGATACGTGCGCTATACAAAATCAATCCTATATTATTATTAAAGAATTTTTGGAATAAATTATGCAAATGCTCTCTATTGACTTATTTTTTCTGCAGATGTTCCAAATAACTTGTTCCAAAATCAGCACACCTTGATCCACTTGGCTACATGTATTTTTTTCTAGTGCTTGGGTGGGGGACATAGAAGGCAAATATCCCTCGGATAATAACATTTGCCCGCCCCCCCCGTTCTGTATCACTCTAAAAATTCGAATGTTAAATCAACATTTGAAAGGTTGGAGGAGTGACAACCTTTTCCAAATGTTACATTCAACCAGTGGCGTACCGTGGGTCACGGCATGGGGGGGGGGCACCAGCAAAAATTTTGAGTCACCTAGTGAGCGCGCTTAGCGTGCTCAGTTGCTAGGTATGGTGACCTAATAGAGACATTTTAAGGACAGTGTCATTAAACGAATATGTATGTCACTGATCACAAATGCGAGCGCGAAGCGCGAGCTGAAAATTTTTTATATTCAGACCTAAAAAGGGACATTATAAGCAAATTTTAGTAATCATGATATGTACCTGTCTCGCTAAACAAACAATGCGAGCGTGAAGCTCTAGCAGCAATTTTCGTGTATATTGACCCCAAACGGACATTTAAGGACTATATTTTAGGAATTTATTAAGAGTATACATATCTCACCATATAATGCCAGTGCCAAGCGCTTGCTGATTTTCTTAGAATTATATGCATCCAAAACATAAAGCACTTGTAGTCATTGTAATCATGATTAACATGCGCATCTCACTAATCAAATCTGGTTTTGTAAGATTTACACCTAAAGACATACTTTTTGTAGTCATTGTAGTCATGATTAGCATACGCATCTCATACGTCAATTATTGCGAGCGCGAAGCGCGAGCTGAAAAATTAGGAAATTCACATCTGAAGAGGGGCATTCTAAGGCTTGTTTGTAGGAATTCACGTAGACCATGCGTATTTCACTAACCAAATGATGCGAGCGCAAGCTGAAATTTTGATATTCAGATCAGAAAAAGGGAAATTTATGGACTGATTTTAGGAAATCACGAAGAGCAGACTTATCTCACTAATCCACTAATGCGAACGTAAGCACGGACGGGAAATGTTTTATATTAAGACCTTAAAAGGATATGTCACTACATAAAACAATAATAATTCGGAGTGCGAGGAAATATATTTGGTGCATGTATGTCGACTTGAAAACGGGAGGTTTTAGTACAACAGGATTCTATATCTCGTTAAACAGGCAATGCTAGTATAAGGAACAATGAAGACATAGGCCCTGAGCAACTTATGTTTCATAAAGTTATATATTTTTTATTGTTATGTTATATAACATAACATAATTAATATGATAAAGCATAATTAACAATAATTTCTTCCTTCCCATACGTTTCTTTCACTTTCTCCCCGTAGTTACGCCACTGCATCCGACCTTGTATAAAGCTGAATCCAACAGTTTAAGTTCTGGGTAGAACCATCATTGGTAAATGCAACATTTGGAAAAGGTTGTCACTCCTCCAACCTTTAATGTTTAGTTAACATCGTTTTTAGAGTGATCCTTGCTCGCCCAACCAGCTCTCGACCAAGCTTTGGTCTCTGTTATATTGGTTGTTCAGTTGGCTCTACTTGAATCTTGAAGAATAATCTCTTTCAGCAGCTTCAAAGCTATCCCGGGATGAAAACATTCTGTGTATCAGTGCGAGGTGCCATGGTGAAGTAATTTGAAATTTCACTTTTAAAACCATATATTGTTTGAGTTGATAAAACTTTGTATAATTTCAAGTTCAATAAAACAAATTGTCGGTGCAAATATCAATGTGAATTACTAAAGTGATATGTGTTTAATGGGAAACTTCTTGGTATACCAAAAAAAAAAAATACTAGTACGGATGGGGTTCGAACCCATGCGGACTTAACGTCCATTGGAACTTAAGTCCAACGCCTTAACCACTCGGCCACCGTACTGGATGCCATCACTTGGGGCTCAATACATTATATGAATACTAATACAAACAAACGTTCGTCAATGTTTTGAAAGATGTTAATTCATTGTGATTTTGGTGCAAAAAACATCATACTCCAAATTCTAACAATTTTGTCTGATATTGTGTTCCAGACGATATTCTTAAAGGAAGATTAAGCGAATTTTCAGGAGCCATAAATTGACGAACAGAGGACGAGTACGAAGTGTGTGAGCACGTATGAGATAGAGATGAATGCTATACACATCCACACACGTACACACACAGACGTAGACACACACAAGTTGCTGCGGTAACAAAACATATTTACGACATATGAGAAATGCAGTGATCAGTGACTAATTAGATATTTTCCTTCGTTCGAAGATGTAAACTACACTGATTTTATTACTTATTTATAAGGGAACAAGATATAACATAGGTATGTATTGTATTTTAAGAGCATATTTGTCTGATTTATTTGAGCTAAGATGGAAAACGTTCTTTTTTGTTGAAATTTGAGTGTTGAATCGAATGAATTGAATGTGGATTGTTACGGCGACGTAGACGACGTACAGCTAGGCCGGCCATAGCGGCTGCCGGATTCCCTGTGACATGCATGCTGCCATGGGTGTCGCGGCTAGCGGCTGTGCTGTGCCTGTGCATTTCTGTGGCCATCTTCTTTTTTAGATAAGATAAGATATTTAGGCCTATTCGTCTTTCTGTCTGCACATACATTTTATCTTACAAGTGTGATTTCACATTCAACAAATGAAAATCAATTAACCATAAATCATTGTTACAGTAGTCAGTAGAAAAAAGAAACACAGCAAATAACTAGATCTACAGTAATTAAGTCCGTAACTCGTAAGGGGCAGTATTCTACCTGTTTGGAGAGTTTCCTCAAATATCTAGAAATATAGAATTTACCTGAATTTCAGACCCGTCTTATTTCCAAGAGCAAATGCTGGCTATTCTTTTTCTGTTAGTTTTTTCTTCAACCAGTCGACTGTGTGCGCGGGCGATCAAATTATACAGCAATGTTTTTTTGCACTAGTATTCAACCCGTCGGCACTAGTATTCAACCTAGCGATGAAAGATGGTCCTGTCTCTCAATCTGCCCTTTTCCCATCCGACTATGGACTAGACCATTTGAGAGGAGACCAAACAGGGAATTAATCAAAGCCAGAGACTTACATAAATCTAGCTCTAGTTTAGCAATCTAAACCCTTCTGAGATTTGCTATCTATCCTCACTAGGTTGTATACTAGTGCCATTCAGTGCAAAAGGCCATCGCGGCATAATTCGATCCTCCGCGCATACAGTCGACAGATTGATAAAGAAAATATCGACAACAGATTACCCTGGAAATAATAAAGGTACGAAATTAAGATAAATTCCCAATTTCTAAATATTTTGGGGAATATGTCAAAATCTTTGAATTATGCCGGGTTGAATACTAGTGCCCATATGGTAATTACGTATTGAGAGAAAGACAAGGAGAACCCCTGAAAAAGTAGGGCTTGTAGTTGTAAGGCTAGGGTCTCCTTTGTTTCAAGTACATGACTAAATAGTATTCAGTGTGTACCTGTAATATCTTTAAAGATACAAAAGAAACAAAACAACTAAAAAATGCAACAAAAATAAAGCAAAAAAAATAGACAAACTAAAACTAATCAATGACAAAAAACACACTAAAAAGAATAGAATACATTGCTTGAATGTACAATTATGAAGTCTAATAAACTAACAACAATATGATATAATTAAGGGATATATGATGGAAGAAGAAATAAGTATGGATAACCTCCTCTGCTTATATCGGACATCAACAGCAAGGTGCTGCACAAAGAATGTCCATCAGTAGTTAATTACAGAGAGGAGAGAGATGTAATACAGCTAATATGAAGTTTGTAAAGGAAAGTCAATGACAATGTAATTAAAATAAGCACAGTAAATTAGTTGGAGGTGATGTAAAGTCTAATTTAAAGAGAGCATTATTGGGAGTAACACCGCTGTTGTGAATGCATCTCCTTTGGTTGTATCATAGAGAGAGTAGATTTTATCTGACAGGCGTTTGCTTCTAAGCTTATTGCAGAAATCTTGTCAGTCAGTGATGATACATGTATATGTATAAAGTGGACAACATCTTCTGTTTCTTTCTTGCCTGCATTCGACAATTGTGGTCTTCTTTATTTTAACAAGTCTTGTTTGCACTGGATATGTCTGGCTAAGTAGCTGTGCTCTGACAATTACTGCTTGCCTGAGAAATCTCAAGCTGCCACAGCGCGGATACAAGTGGTAGGGGTTCTGAATGTTGATGGAGGTCCAGAATGAGAGCGTTTTCTTTGCTTGGATTGCCTCCATGGTTTCAAGTATGACCACATTGTTTACTGCCGTTTTTACTGTTTTCTTCCATTGGCAGTAAGGAATTGGGTCCAGTGTCTGGTAGGTTATACTTCACAAGGATAATTTGCCAGGCTCTGATTGTGACCGTTTGCATGGAGAGGGCATGAAGAAAGGTGCGATATTCGAAGTGTTCGTGAGGGAGGTCAAGTGACTGTCCTATCAACTGAAGCTTCACAACGTCCACTTGCGCACTGATAGGTATTAGTCCAGTCAAAAGGTGTACCGATTCATCAGCTTCAGACTTCGGTAGGCCAAGAATCTGCTTGAACAGTTGAAGCTGTGACTGGTTGAGCCTCTTTAACATACCCTTTGTAAAGTTAATGACGGCGGCTCCATAGAGCATGCGGGGGACACTCTCCATAATGCTGCGCAGTATTGTGGTAGAAGGTCACTTGTATATAAAGCACCAGCTCCAGTGAGAGCATAAAAGGTTTAGAGACCTTTTGCAATCATGTCCTCAGTTGGTTCTCTCCTTGTGCTAGTTTTTATAATGCCAAGATGAGGATGCATTTGTGCAGTTTGCACTGGGTCCTCTCACAGATGCCAGGCATATTGCTGCGAGGTATGTTTACCATCGTTTGAGGCAATGATGCAGCTTTTGGATGGATTGATTCTGTATTTCGCCAAGAATCTGGCTATTTTTTATTTTACATCCGAGACTAGTATATTAATACCAACCTCGCAATACGTGTGAGTGATCCGAGACATACATTGATTTAGATCTAGTCAAGCCAGTACTGTGATGGGGACTAATAAGTTATGAATGTCTCAACTCTAACGAAGATGACAGATGAAGTGGCATGGTTAATCACTCATTCAATGAACAAGGTTATGTTATGATATAACCTTGTTCTCAGTTATATTTCCATGTGTGGCAAAATAAGGGTGGCAATGTTTGGCTTATTTTCTCTTTTTCTGTGGGACATATGCTTGATTTTCTTACACTCAGTTTCCATTACAGCTATTCATCATTAAACTTGACTCTTATGTAAATTTAATTCTTTAAATTATTTTTTCTGAATTAAAAATAAAGATTGAAAAATGAAAATTTTCTTGCCATATTACTTTCCACCAATAGAGGGCGTGCAAAAAAATATGCCCCAAATTCAAGTTTTTGAGCGCTCTGGTGAATACAAAGATTATTCCCAAGTTACTAATGAAAAATAAATTGCAACTGTATGAAAATTAGTAATTTTGGTCAGAAAAGTGATATTTTAATGATTTTTTTTAAAAGTGTGCTATGTACAGCATTGGCATACCATAGTCCTACCTGTAGATTCCCCACAGGCAGGATGTGTTTAATGTAATTTCTCGCAGAGTTCCTAAAAAAGTTGTTTGACCATCTAACTTTAACTTAACTTAGAGTCTAACAAGTAACATACTAAGTTAGATCTAATGTTAGGCTCTGGTCTAGGCCTACTGAATATTAGAATCTATTTTTAGATTTGTAACAAGTTAGGCTACGGTAAACTGGCAATGGCACTAGTACAACAAGGCAGGTCAGTAACACTCAAGGGTTCATTAGATGCCACCGTGCACAGGAAAATCAAGCCATAGGCGTCGTGTGTTGTGGACATCAAAGGTAAGATCCCAGCACACGCGATCCACTAGTTAGAAAATAGAAATCCACTACGAAACGCGGTTCATGGTAACTATAGTTACTTCAAAAGATGTATGATACGTAGATCTATGTGCCGTGATCGAGACTCAATTTTCAGCCTAAATTTCTGTCCCTGAGCATCACCAATTTAGAAAGCCATAGAAATTCCTTCTTTTTCCCGCTGCTGAGACCCTCAAATTTATGTTTTTTTCGATCTAGTGCCTGCTCATACATGTACTCAGCGCAGCACAGTGGCAAATTGTCATTGACTGCATTCAACGACAGCCAAATATCTGCGCAGTGATTCGTAGGCCACTGATTTGTTCATTGTGCAGAAACGTCATGACCAATTTCAGGTTTATTCGTGCAACGCTCCGTTATCGAATTTATGCCATTCCAGAGGATTGCAATTTTAGCAATTGTTGATCCTAGAGCAGTTCTGGTGACCTACATTTTAAGACCAAGTTTAGTTCCAGAGCCCTGATTTTCATTTTTGGTGTGACACATAAGTATCATTTTATAATTCAAGTATACCCCCCCCTTGGGGGCAGAAATCTTCAAGAAGGCAAGATCCTAAGAAAGTCAATGTTAGACTAAAAGTCTAAATCGCCAGACAGGTGATGGAATTATGAAATAGGTCAAGACTTGAAGACTAAAGGGTTCTGCTGGTATGGCGATCTCTGTTACATGTTATGACTTTGTTGACGATTGGGAGATCTACAGGATCAGGATTACCTTACTCCTGTACATACCAAATGATGATGTCTTTATGATCTCAAAATTCTTTGGCTATTGACTAGACAGACTGCACACTTGGCTGAGAAACTGTCATAGAAAAAGGGTGACCATAATTTAGAAAACTATAGAAAAGGGTAAGATAATTGTATCAGATGTAAGGTAAAATGTCAAATTCATAAAATGGTTGGTATCACATTTTACTTACTTGTTTGACAACCTCTGATCTCAAAATGTTGATTTCTTGGGTTACAAAATTTACTGATGTTTTGCCAGTATTCTTAATGGAGATCTCACCTTAAAAACACCAGGTAATTGTGGGTCGCTTTATCTGTTACAATGTTATCAGATTTTCAAGATATGAATTACTTTTTGAGATACCCGTCCTTGCGCAAAATGAGGTACTGTAAGGTGCGAAATACGCTCACAAAGTTCAACTTTTTTCCCACCATTTTCAGTCAAATTCAAAGTTTCAATGAATATCTGTGTCTACATGTGTTTTGTAAACATGTAAAGTTAGTCGTTGGTCGTCACAGGTCTTCTTTTATTTGAATCACACAAATAATGCACAGACAAGGGACAATGCAAATAAGTCTTAGGGAAGCCATACATACAACAAACATCTAACATCCGTAGGTACTGCTCCCTTAGTCTTGGCATCCTGTACCACAAGCTTTGAATACGTGCTGTACTTTTTTTATTAACGCTTCTTTTTTTTCTTTCAGGTGTTTTTGTAAACGCAGGTAATGTTCAGCTTAATGGCCTGCTGTTTTCAGTGGATCAAGGAGAGGCGAGAGCCTCGCAAGTAAGTTGCAAAAACAAATTTATCAACAAATTTAAGTAGATCTACTAGTACTTATTTTAAATTGATAGGTTCTATGTTTATTGTAAAAAGAGCAAAAAACTACATGTGCATCAGGCATGGATCCACAGGGGTAGCAGAAGATGTGGGCTTATCCTATAAAATTTGAAAATCTAATGGGGAATCATGTACTGATGACCTTTTTTAGGCTTTTCAACATTTTTAGACCAATTTGCACCCTGTAAAAGTCTGACTCTTGATCTGCGCCCGTACATGTCATGGATGGTTTAAAGTAGTAGTATGCTGTTTGTCACAAACTTTGAACTGTTTAACATGCATAGATTGAACGGTGGTCAGACAGAAATGCCTCATTTATTAACTTTAAGATCTGTTTTGTGTACGGTCAGGAATTGTCTCAACTGTACTGGGTGGAAAATGAAACGATTTTACAACTGCAAACTTGCAAAACAGATTCCAGTAGAAATTACACAGTGTATTTCATTCTAAAATATCCATAGACAGGATCTGCATTTCAATTGTACAATTTGCATGGAGCATGTCATAACAATTTTTTTTTGTAAGTATGCACATCTTTGTAGCCATCCATTCAGGGCAAATTGATGGAAGCTCTACACTTATCACTTGTTAAACTAATATATTTTTTGTTTTTACAGGCAAGTTACACTAGCTCTGATAGGGCTTGATAACGCTGGCAAGACAACAGCTTTGAAAGGGGTTCAAGGAGGTAAATTTGTATGCTTTATTTCAAAGTTATTTTCTTACCATTGTCCAATAAATCCAACCATTCTGTAGTCATACCTGAAAAAGGTCATAACAATGATATGTGAATCCATATATTCAGATATTCTTGTGTTATAAAAATATACATGTATATAGATCAATATTGCTTCATAAGAAGGAGGTAATTTTATTTTTCTTCAATGATGCACTAGTCAAATCAGGTGGAATTAACCTTTTTTATACATTTTCCTCTATTTTTCATGAATAATCTACCACTTCAACATCTCGACATGAATCCCTTTCTGGTATTAAAAAGTAGTCAAATTACTTTGTTTACTCCATCTGTACATAGGTTTCCCTCTTTGTTCTTTAGATCCATTTCAACACAATATTGAATTTCCTTGTATTCAACTTCTTTATCTTTTTTCACATCCATTTCTTTTACATTTACATTTTTTTTTGATGTCATCATCTTACAGAAAAAGCAGCACGAGACATCACCATAGCTACAATGTACTTGCACCAATCTCATTTCATAACTATATTTCACTCCTGTTCTCATGTCAGAATCCCTGGACTTGGTCGCTCCAACGGTGGGCTTTGCGAGCGGAGAATTCAAACTCGGCAAGTACGATGTGACCGTCTTCGACCTCGGTGGGGGCAAGCGTATCCGCGGCATCTGGTCCAACTACTACGGAGAGGCTCATGGTGTTGTGTACGTCCTGGACGCCAGCGCAGAGGATCGGCTCCAGGAATGCAAGGAGTGTCTGGAGGATGTCCTCAAGAAGGAAAAGATCCGCGGCAAGAGAATACTCCTGTAAGTGCCATAGTTGTATTATATTGGATGGCTCAGAAGGGGATGCAACATAATCTATCAAGAGTTTATGGAATATGACACAAATTGAGATGACTGTACTATTGGCCCAAACAAGTAAAATGTTATTGTATCCCAGGAAGAAAAGCAATTACTCAGTATTATTATTATTAAAATAAGAATTGTTCAATTGACCGTACAAAAGATATATGATAGAGCACAGGAAGTTTTGTACATCTATAGGCCAATGGAGAAGTTGCCAGACCAAAATATGTGTATGTGTTTCTCTTGCACCACTGAAACTTTATATACTGATGTATTTAAGATAGGTCATTTTTTTTTTGTATTAATATGTCATTGACTATGCTCATATATGGAGCAGTGCACTGGATGGTGTTGATTCAGATAAACTAGTAAAAATACAGGATTCATATGGAGTGTAAAGTTTTCTTATACAACCAAATTCATCAGAGGTATTGTTTAAAGGGGAAGTTCACCCTGAAGAAAACTTTGTTGTAAAAATAGCAGAAAAAATAGTAAAAATTATTGGTGAAGGTTTGAGGAAAATCTGTTAAAGAGTAAGAAAGTTATTAGAGTTTAAAATTCTGGATTTGTGACGTCATAAACGAGCAGCTGCCCCATGTGTTATGTAATATAAAATGTATGAAATTCAAATTTTGTATGGCTCCTGATGACTTAATTTTATTTTCTTTTCATGATCGGGTGTGAAATGATTTGTCTATTGATATACAAAAGTTACAGTGAAAACCATTTTCAATTTTCTGAGAAAATGACATTTCATTGATTTTTTACCATTCGCTATGTAGGAATGCTGCTCGCATATGACGTCACAAATCAAATAATTGAAATTCTAATAACTTTTTCATTATTTGATGAATTTTTCTCAAACCTTCGGCAATATTTTTTATTATTTTTTCTGCTATTTTTACAATAAACTTTTTGTCAGGGTGAACTTCCCCTTTAAGGGTTTGTACCAATTCTTATATTAATGAGTGGTACATGTATGCGTTTTAGTAGTTTTGTACCCCTGAAGAAAAGAAACCTTAAGAAACTGGCCTTTTCAGTAAATTTACTACACACACAAATTTCATGATGAGATTTGAGCGCATTATACTGTATGCAAGATTTGTTATCAAGAACCTTAGGAGTGTCATGATATTGGTTACTTCTTTTGTTTCGTCCATCATGTTCATTGCTATAATTTCATGATTTGTTTTCTCTGTCCTGTGTGTTTGTCTTTTCCTTCTATCTGTCTCTGTTTCTCCTCCAGGCTTGCTAATAAACAAGACCAAGAGGGAGCGCTGGATGAGATTGATATCTGTGACCAGTTAGATCTAGAAGAGATCGTCAGGAACAGTAAATGCCCTTGCAGAGTGGTAATTAATTCTCTACTCACATATATTTTTTCATTTCGACTTGGTTCAGTGGATTTTTTTGTTTTTTTGCTGGCAGACAACGCAACACATCTCACTTATTTTCCCAAAAGCTTAATCCTAAATAGATACGAGTCTAACAGCTTAACCATAATAGATCTGTATAAATAACTGTAGACCTCAGGTTTCAGCTTAGAGAGTGTTGAATGGATTATGAAGGGAACGGTGCCTGAAAGTTATTTGAGATTGTTGCTTTAGTCCTGTGTGAAAATAAAACAAATCTAAATGATTGGATTCTTTGAGTGATACAAGCACAAAGATATGATTTTTGTCTCATTTTTATCCAGAGAGTAAGCATTCTTTTCCGGAACAGAACATCTCTTCATCAGACTGTTTTGGGGCAGTCTGACTTATTTTGCCAGCTGAATGGCATGCATGCGTAGATATAGCAGTGAGATCTAAGTAGATGTGAGACCAGTACTTGTCAGCAATAATAGTTTTCCTTCCGAAAGATAATTTTCTGTCACACTTTTCTTCTAAAGTTGGAAATCAAGGCTGTTTGATGGGTCACAGCTTCCATGTCTGCTAAAAGATATTCATGTCCCATCGATTTTGTTATCAATCTGAGCATTTGTAAAAGAGACATGCTCCTCATATACCAAGAACATACCGGTAGTAGGTTTTAGTTTCACCCTTGAACGGTTGAACCACAAGGGATTGATGCATTTTTCATGTTTTCTTGTGTACATGTACTCTATATCCCATTTAGTGATCCCCTATTCCCTCTGTTTCTTTTCTCCAGGAAACCTGTTCTGCTGTGCAAGGCATCGGCAAGCGGATGGACCCGTCCATCAGGGAGGGGATGCTGTGGCTCCTGGAAGGGATCGGCAACGACTGGGCCACGATTAGTAAGAGGGTGGAGGAAGACACCGCTGCTCAGAGGGAGGAGGAGAAGCAGAGGAGGAAGGAGAAGAGAGAGCGTGTCATGAAGGAGAAGGAAGCAAGGTCAGTGATGATGGTGGTGGTGGGGATGGTGGTGATGATGATGATAACGATGATGATGGTGGTGGTTGTGATAGTGGCCATGAAATTGGTGGTGGTGGTCGTCGTGATTGATGATGGTAATGAAGGTGATGATGATGATGACGACGATTAGATGATGATGATGATGGTGATGATGGTTATGGTGGTGGTGTTGGTTGTGATAGTGGCCATGAAGATGGTGGTGGTGGTCGAGATTGATGATGGTAATAGTGGTGATGATGATGATGATTATGATGATGATGATGATGGTGACGGTGTTGTTGGTGATGATGATATTGGTTGTGGTGGTGTGGTGATGATGATGGCCCCTTTGATTTTTTCTTCAACACATAAATGGCGCTATACAAATGCTGTTCATCATTATTAAGATGATAGTGATGGCATAACAAATAAAATACAACTACGTGATGACATGATCTACAGTGTGCAAAATTGCAAATTCATATTAGACCAATCATGTCAGCCTACTCCAGTATTGTTTAATTTGTAATGTACATACATGTAGAATAGAGGAGTAAATTGTAAAATCTTGAAAATTTGTGCTGGACTTTAATATATTTTGCTAAATTTCATCTGACATCCAGGAAAAAGAGAGAGGAGGAAGAGAGAAAGGCCAAAGGATTACCTTCGGAAGAGGAAGAAGACGAAGGTGAGGCAGATGTAGCCGATGGGGACCCATTCAAGAAAGTTAACGATGGTTACTTTGTAAAGAAAAAGGTAAGGCAATGGTATCACATTTACTTTTTTGATAAGCAGCAAATGAAACTTCTAATGATGAAGCGTTTATTGAATATCCATGAAGTGAAGAACTAAATTGTATGGTATATTAAAGGAAACTATTTCTCCAGGGGCCAGTAACACAAAGCTTAGCAATGATTGTAGACATTTTTTTACGATTGATTCCATTGACTACAATGTACAATCGATCATGAAAATCAAGCGTACAATTTATTGCTCACCTTTGTGTCATGGGAGCTATTTGCTTTTTTTCCATTTTTGCTGTCAGTATTGTATTTGCATGATTTTTAGGTCCTTCCACTTTAAATTCAAATCTTTTGATTGCTGTTTTTGCATTTATAAAAAGTGCTATGTTTCTGTTTTGATTGATTTGTGGAAAATAAATAAAATGGAAAGAATTGAAATGAAAAAAGAAGTTCAATAGCTGAAGACCGTAAGCCGAACAAATTTTTAAATCTTTGAACCATGTTTGAGTGATCAAGAAATTTCATCTCTATGAATTTTCAATCTCCAGAAAGAAGCTGCAGAGGCGAAGGAGAAGCAAAAGAAGAAAGATTTGGAAAACGCCACAGGAAACAATAACAAATCAAAGGAGAACATTGCGATGACCGAGTCATCATCGTCGCACAATGTCAATGACTGCGTTGGGACTGTAGAGGGAGACATTCAAGATGTAAGGAGTAATGGGGATGGGGGCAGCGACAGGACGTCGGGGAGTGGTCCCTTGAGTCCTGACGTGTTGAGTGATGGGAAGCCAAGTGGACAGGATGAAGCAGGGACCATGCCCGAAGGACAGTCAAAGAAGGTGGTTATAGGCTCACAGGAGAACCTGATAGAGGAACCTTCAAACAGTGAGTACCAAACTATAATGTGCCAGTCTTCTGAACAGCTTGCAGTTGTATTCCTACTACTTTTCACTAGTCTGTATGCACAGACCCAAATTGAAACTGTGGATACCCAAGTCCCAGTCGGGGTCTTCAGGCTGCAAATTCAGACCACTTTCCTCTAGGAGAAGGTATTCAAGCAAACATTCAAGAATTAAGTTGTCTGTGTATTATATTTTTGGTGCCTTGGAACAATTCATTACGGGTACGTTATTTACAATGTACCTTACAGAAAAATGGCCTTCCCTAGAAATAATGAAATTCAAGGCCTGTAAAAGAATTTGAGAAGTGGTATCTGAACTTGGTAAATTTGCAGGTTAATGTTTTTCTCATACTTTGTAAGCATATAAATACATGTTTAACATGCAATCTGGAGGAATTTTTTTCAAATAAAATAAACCTTCAAAGATCAAAATAAAATAAGGT
The DNA here is from genome assembly GCF_018143015.1 of Lytechinus variegatus. Classification (NCBI taxonomy): domain Eukaryota; kingdom Metazoa; phylum Echinodermata; class Echinoidea; order Temnopleuroida; family Toxopneustidae; genus Lytechinus; species Lytechinus variegatus. The sequence continues at coordinate 28,202,786 of NC_054743.1, read as the reverse complement.
ACTAACCTCTACCCGGTTTCAGTTTGTGGCTGTGAATTACATATTGAATTGTCATGCTCCTCTGTCTATATTCAGATGGTGAAGAGAAGAAGAAGAAGAAAAAGAAGAAGATCAAGAAGAACAAGACTGCCCCGATGCCTGTGGATGGTATCGACGAGCTAGCACCCTCCCACCTATCCACTCCTCTTGCCACCCCGTCCTGGGCCCAAGCGCCTGGCCACCGGAATCTCTTCAAATCTTCACAGAAGCCCACGCTTGCACCTCTAGTAGAACAGTCCAGCCCGAGGCCGTCCTTGGACCCTCTCGTGCCTTCAAGTACAGGTTAGTTAGTCTACACTTGTTTGAAACTGGTTTTATGCAGATTTCAAGCATTAAGTATTCTTGATTAAAGGGGAAATATGTCCTGAAGAAATTTTAGTTGTAAAAATAGCAGAAAAATAATGAAAAATATTAGTGAAGGATTGCAGAAAATCCATTTAAGACTCACAAAGACATTAGAGTTTGTGATGTTATAAATGAGCAGCTGCCCATGTATGTTATGTAATATAAAATGCATAAATTTCCATTTTCTAAGGTTCCTGATGACTTATTTTTGTTTTCTTGTATGGAACGGATGTGAAATGATGTGTCTGTTGATATACTGAAGGTACGGTAAAACCATTCTGAATTTTCATTGATTTTTTACAATATGATATGTTGGAAAGCTGCTCACATATGACATCACAAATCAAATAATTAAAATTTGAATAAATTTGTTATTCTTTGTTGGATTTTTTCTCCAACATTTGGCAATATCTTTTATTGTTTTTTTCTGCTATTTTTGCAATAAATCATTTGTCAGGGGAACTTCCCTTTCAAGCAAGGGTCACCAATGCATGCTTTTATCACTTGGCGCTAAATTGAGCTTGTTACTAAGGCTCCGTCATTTTCAAGCTCACTGTTTTGAATAGATTAATCTGCATTTTATGCTGTAATTTTCATAAACATACAGTTCACTGATGCAGTCAACTTAGTGACAGACATAAATTTAGTACCTCTTTGTGCATTCTTCTCATTGGATGCTTTCTCAACATGCTGAATTCTAGCCTCCAGATCAATCCAAAGTCTCGCAATTTTGCATTCAATTGCCTCTGAACATCTCACCAATAGAAATATGATTTGATTTTATAGTTCAAAAAATTATTTCAAATTTGGAATTGATAATTCATTGCAAATTTGAAGATAAGTGATAAAAAATTCATGCAGATATTTTTTGTTGCTACATCCGTTTCTTTATGTTTAGAGGTACATCTCGGATCGTTTGCGTTGGATGTTATGGAGCTATTTACTTTACCCTTTTCTCCCTTTCTTTCTCCAGTCAATCACAGAAGAAAAGAGGTACTTCCAGAGCTTAGGTCAAGATCAACACTGAAGCCCAACATCGAAGATGATGATGATGTCATGACGTGACATAAATCTATCAGTAACTTAGAGTGACTTGTTATTTATATTGGACCCAGGAGATTGAGGGGAGAGAAAGAGAGAGAGAGAGAGATTTAGTGAGAAAGGGATTGAGGAGGGGGGGGGAGAGAAATGTCAATTTATCAAATTTTATCATCTTTATATTAATATAAAAACAAAATTATTAATTCTTGCATTTAGGAAAAACCATTTGTTATGAATTTTGGAAGTACTATGATAAAAACACAACCAATTAAAAATCTACAAATTATTTCATTTAAAGTTATATTCCAAATAAAAATGTCCGGAAGACGCTGACCGTGTTTTTTTTCTCCACATTTGCTAATTTTGCTAAAAAGATCACCTGCTGCCTATGCACTTGGGGTCTAAGAAGAAATAATGATTAAAAATATCAATTTCTTAACTTCAGTTAATTGCAGAAAACTAACCAGTGACACACATGTCACTTTTCCCATCGACAGTAGGTATATTTGACACCACAAAGTAGGTCTCCTTGAAGCAAGTGTTCTCATGTTTGTCTTTGATTTAAAAAATAAGTGAGTACTGTAGGACAAATATTGCTGTAATTTGTTTGTTTACATGTAGTAACTGAACTTGAACTTCAGATGTGGTCAACTGTACTATTCACTAGATTAATAAAAAAAAAAAATATAAAAAGCAGGTGATTGTTTTTAAACATCGCTTGGCTTCATAAATGCTATAAAAAACCGGTCTATACCTAATTATGATTTGGAGAACAAACTGTTTCTGGGGTGTTTTTTTTTCCATAAAGAATAAAATCTTACATGAAAGCTTAATGCCTAGTTGTATTTGTTATAACTCACAGCATTGTTAAGATCATGATAAGGTTTTAATCACACTTATTTGTATTCATCATGACAGTAGAATACTTACACTGTATGCATCAAACATCATGTGTGCATTGGCTCATACGCATGACTTCAAAGTCCCTCTTCACTAAATGTATAAATATGTTATTTAAATTTTACAACGAGAGCCTTGAACAAACTGTATTTTGCATTGAGGGTGCCAAAGATTTTTGTTTATTGTGCTAAATTGAAGTTTGCATACATTCGCTTTCCTGGCTTACTCATTTATGTACAGTACATACAACATACACTGTGATGTGTACATGTATTTCTTCTTCACGTTCATCTGTGTTGTATTCAGTATGCCTGTTATTTATTTCAATAGAATCATTGAATTCAGTCTTTATGTACTCTTCTAATGTTTAAATCATTTGAGTTTTGTATCCGTCCAGAAGTAATTTATTTAAATGATAAAATGAAATACTATTTGGTATTGTAAATACTTAAATATACAATTTAATTTATTAGAAAAAAAATAATGTTAAGATTTTCTAAAAAAAAATTATGCTGCTTCAGTGTACATGAAAATTGCATAAAATTAACAATTTTTGTTCTCAATGGCAAATACCAGCCAACATTGTTCGCAGCCCAAAAAATCATATGTAAGTTACAATTGCTGGTGTTTCAGTTCCAATTGGAAATACATCTATCAAACAGGGCCCATACATGATATGTTGTCACGAAAAACAAAGTTTTATTGAAAGAGAATATTGATACAAAATAGATCTGCATAATGGAGTAATCTTTTGAGTAGGAATTATATTTATGGGCTTTGTAATACAAGTACTTGCTTTCAATTGTAACTTCAAAGATTGGTTGATAATTGTTATAGCTAACAATATGCACATGCATCAATAATCTTGATTGGTCAAACTAAAAGTTTTTTTTTAACACTTGATTGGAAATCTATGTGCTTCAGACCTGAGACCTATTTGACTGCAAAAGAAAAAAGAAAAGGAAGGAGGGGGGGGGGGTCGAAATACCACGGTTTAAATGAAAAATTATCTTAATAAATCTAAAGAGCAGTTCTCTTGACAGAATATATATATTAGAAAGGCCTTCAATTATCTTATAAATTCTAACCTGTGATAAATGTGAAAACATGGCAATTCAAACCTTGATTTTCAGTGTGCTATATGTAATCAATGTACAGTATATTTCTATTCTCACTTCTCTTTGAAATCTTGTCTGCTTTTTTTTCTCAGGAACATTATCTTAATCAGTGTTTTATTCACTTATGTCACCCATTTTGTTCATCCATGCAAGCAAAAATGCATTTTATTGCTAAAAACAACAAAAGGCCTCATAACCCATTTTGCGAGCAAGTATGTAAAGTTTTGTAAGTTGTAAATTCAATGAATGTGCAATATTGTTGTGTACATGTATTCATTATGTAGTATTAATATCATTTGATGAGCTGTAGTACAAAATCCCAGCTAAATTGACCAAATTTTAGGTTTTAGAGGGTGCCTTAGTTAAGGTTCCGGACAGTTGTTTTGGCTTGTATCCACTTGGGCCACATCTTACAAAGAGTTACGATCGATCCAATCAACCACAACTATGGAAAGCCAGCAGCGTTAACATCTAAAGTACATGTTCAAAATATTTTCTAGATATGATGTATATTCATACATTCACTGTTTTCTTGACAATCCAGTATGCTTCCCTTTGTTATCAAAGACATTGTGCAAATTTCCTCAAGGAAGAATTATGACAATGATGATTTATAGTTAGGGTTGATCAGATCAATCACAACTCTTTGTAAGACGGGGCCCAACTGGTATTTTGAGGTAATAGTGTCATCATATCAGCACACTTCTCAAGAAATGCTGAGCCGCTAAACCTACTGAACATCCAATTTGAACCTGTCAAGTGCTGCCATGCATTTGTTCCATATTTTCTGATAATCTCATTTTACTTATGTTTCAAAAGATTTATTTAAACTTTAATATTTCTTAATATGCAAATTAGCATCATGCTTGTTGTTAAACAATATGTATAGATTTCATTTTGCTTCTAGTATATTTCAAATGTCATGTGTACATGAAATAACAATGCAATTGTTTTGCAGTACATCTACATGCCATATTGAGTGCTACTCACTTTCTATAATTGATGTTTTTAACAGTAGATTAAAACAAGGTTAATAGGGGGAAATGGCTTTGATTTCTTTTACAACAGACCTGACTTTACGATTTAAGATGAATAATGTCTGGCGGGTTTATCTGCTTTCTGATTGGAATAAGGTTTATCACAGGGAGAGTTATTGCAGTGATGAAATCTTCTCTTTAATTCTTTAAAAAAATAATAAATTGTACTTCATTCATGACATTTTTTATCATCGTTGTATATGCAGATTTTTGCATTTGTAGATATTTATTTACATGAAAATATTTCTTTAAATAAAGAGATATTGATATTGTGACAAAAAAAGAGTGATTTGCAAGTTTTCTTTGTTTTTCCAGTGGCGTAGCTAGGATTTTTTTCCCGGGGGCACTGGAGGTCCTTGCTTTTTCAGGGGGAGCACTGGCCATTAATTTTTCCGGTGTGTGTGTCCACAAGGGTGGATCCGACTTTCGCCAATAGGGGACGGCGGGGCCCAAAATTATCTTCACCTATATCAGTCACTTCTTAGTTTTTTTCTTCTAACACAACAGAAACATAAAATAATCTCATAAGCCTTATAAAAAGTGCGAGCGCGAAGCGCGAGCGATTTTTTTTTTTTTAATTTAATGCATTTTTTCCTGAAAATTTAATTTTCTGGGCAATGTTATGTGTGATCCTGAACAAGATTCGTATGTACCCCCAAGCGCGAACAGAAATTTTTATCAACTGTTCTAGCATTATCGAAAAGGGACCTGTTATAAGGACTACTTACAGTTACCCACGAAGATGATATATATTTCAATAATGCGAGCGCGAAGCGCGAGCAAATTTTTTGACATTCTGACCTAAAAAAATGGTAATTCTAAGCACTTTTTATATTAATTAATGAGATAGGTATGTAACTAAACAATTGATTCGAGCGCGAAGCGCGAGAGGAAGAAAATTGAGATTTTAGACCTAAAAGCGGGACACTCTATATTTTGTAAGTCATAAATAGGATATAGTCAATTGGGTATCATTAATAATGCGATCGTGAAGCGTGAGCAGACAATTATTGATATTCTGATGTAAGAATGGATTAAGTACATTTTAAATAAAGAACATGCAGGATATCGCGCATGTCTTAGATTTAGAATCTGGGCATTCTGAATACATTTGTTTAATGGAACAATATGGAATACACGTAGACAATATGAACTTGGCAAATCAAACAATGTGACCACGCAGCGTGAGCTTAAAATGCTGATATGTAGACCATAAAACGGACATTTTACAGAGCACTTAAATTTGTAAATGAAAAAAAAAAATAATGAAAGCTCGATGTCCGAGCTAAAATTTATGTTTTGCATATTTGACTTCAAAACTTGCTCCACATCAGCCTATTGAGCAAGATATGAATCCCATCGAACAGGCAATTATGGCGCGAAGCGCCAGCAAAAATTTTACATAGTAACATGAAAAGATTTTTTTTTTAATTGCAAGTCTTCCCCTCACATTATTTCATTCACTCGTCTTCCTCCTCTTATTTTCCTCTTCTTTTTTCTTCTGTCTTTCTTCTTCTTTTCCTTTTTCTTTCTTCTTTCTCCCTTATTTCTTTTTTTTTTTGCTCTGCCAATTTTTTCTGGGGGGGCACACCAAATCTCAGGGGGGGGGGGGCACGTGCCCCCCAGGCCCCCCCCCGTAGCTACGCCACTGTGTTTTTCTACTCTGCATGAGGTACTGGTATATGTTTAAACAAAACTCCAGGGTCCGGTAACACAAAGGTTAGTGATTAATCGTACGCTTGATATATATGATTGATTGTACATTGTAGTCAATGCAATCAATCGTACATATGTTGTATGATGGTTGCTAAGCTTTGTGTTACCAACAACAATGAAAATCTGTTTTCATTTACCATAAGATAGGATCACCAGTTGTTCATAGAGTCGCTATAGCTTCAGAACAGCTTAATGAAATGCCCACCAGGTTCTATCCCATGCGAAATGATATTTTTGTTGAACCCCCCAAAATGCAAGATTTATTATTATTATTTTGTTTGTTTTTGGGGTGCATGAACCTGTCCACTTACGGACTAGTCTATTGTTACTGGGGGTGCTGAGCATTGTCACAGCACCACCAGTAACAATAGATAATCCTCCATAGCCAGGTCCATGTTGGGATGTAATGTCCTATTCCACGTTGCATTTATTTTTCTTCATTGTAGGAATTGATAAGAGCTGTAACGAGAGGGGGGGGGGGGGGAGAAATTTGGATGCATGTCAGGGCCGTCACCAGCTTTTTTCTAGGGGGGGGGGTGCTTTTTATGAAAAAAAAAACACAAAAAAACACAAAAAACAACGTATTAACTCAATTTCATGCAGTTATATAGCCCGTCGGCCAGAATGGATATAGAAAGTACATACTGGTCAACATGCCTATTGTTCCTCAATGCAGTTTCGGTGTCTGTGAAGGATACTGGCTTACCATTGCTAGATGGTCATACAATTTTTTTTTTTTTTAATTTTTTTTTTCTTTAATTTTTTTTTTTTTGGTTCTGAAGGGGGGTGCGTTCGCACACTCCGCACCCCCCCCCCTGGCGACGGCCCTGCATGTGAACAAGAAAGTAAATCTAGAGAGAAAAGAAAGCGGTTGGTCAACTAAATTAAAAAATGAAATTCCCACGCTTTGGGAGAGGGATTGCAATAAAAATCAAAAGCAAATTTGAGAAAAAAATTACCCTCCCCCACCTCCTCCCTGGCAATTTGGCCCAGAAGAGATGTTGTTGGCTTTGCAAAGGTTAGCAGTCATTGTCCTTTCGAAGGGGGTTATATATTCGGGTTCTTTGCATTGATGTACTCTTTTGCCCATTTGGAAAATACAGTCCTGTCTGACTAAAATGATTTTGTCAAGAGATGGCGCTATACCAGTGCTGATCACGGCGATGCGCCCAGGAATATTCATCATTTATTCACATTATTTTGATAACCGAAAATTATAGTTAAAATTAGTAAATAAGACAAAATATAAGACCAATTAGTTAGTAAGAAAAATATAAGGTCAAGTGATTTTATCTACACTTATCCGAAATTGAGACATTAAAAAATAAATACATGTTCCCATTATAATTGGGATCTCGCGTTCTATCTAAAGTCTCATCTCGCAGTTTTAGCGGACAGGAATCATTTGCCACTCTACTGCAGACTTCTCTCTCTACCATTTCTCTTTTCTGCCCTTTTCACCTCTGGAAACGATTTTCTTCTTATTTAGGGAGCCTAAGGATGATGAGGAAATGATAGGATCCCCATTCGTTTAAACGTGACCCAAATTCATCTACATCTGTTAGCGATTGGCCTTCTTTGTAGGCAAGGTATTAGATCCTAAAATCGGATTCTTGCCCGCAAATCTTGTCAAAACGAATATTGGAAATGGTCGGTTTAGCTGCTCCCGTTTCACTCGGCACCTTGACCTTGTACACCCACTACACAAGAGATTTAACCTCTGGGACCAGCGTATTATAGAAATGTCACGACCAGACGCATCCGTTATCTATTATACGGTAGCACACTGTCTTTTTTTTTTACCCTGACTTTTGCATTTTAAAACAATTCATGAAAAAATACATTTAGAAACAAAAATATGTTGCAATTCGAAGATTCATGAAACATCTTAGATGAACAAAAATGATCACCCAACTTAACTCCAGAGCTCTTTGAATTATGCACTCTGAAGAATCATCTTTGTGTGGTGTTCCATAAGTTGTCATTGAAATATGAAAATAAAAATGGGATTACATTTTTATAAAAATGACTTCCTGCAAAGGAATGAGTACATCAAGGCCTATCACTGGGCACTTGAGGTAAAGGAAATATACTCTTATAGAAGTCCATGCACTTGAATTACGTGTATTAAAAAATCATGATCAAAATTGTCTACGAATTGCATTTAATCTATTTGTTTAATAACGGCAAATTTATTACAAATACTAGCCATCACTGTAAAATTTATTTGCTCACAAGCTTCGCTCGCTCGCATTTGTTTATCTAGTAGTCCCATTTTCTCGGAGACTTTGGGGATAGAGAATTGATATGGGATTTAGATTTTTTCAGGGGGGGGGGGGCGGCGGATTGACTCAAACTTGTCGAAAGCATTGTGAAATATCTGTATTTCTTCAAAAACTCAGTTTTCCAATAGCCTGGTCCATAATGCCCAGTGATAGGCACAAATGCGAACATCGGTCCTATATCCCTCTAAAAAAATATTCAATCCATCGATGCTTTACGGTCCTATTCGTGGCTCATTTCTAGTGGCGACAGCGCCCCCCCCCCAAGTCTGCAGGCACAGACCCTGATTGAAACTGTGTCTCCACGCAAAGACTAGCACATATAAAACTTGCTGTTTCAATTCTGAGCGTGAGGGCCTTTAGTACGCAAGGCATGAGTAGGCTGCAATTCAGACCCTTTACTCGAGTGAAGGGTTTGCCAAGCAGACTACCCCCCAGAATTATGCAGCACTAATTTCATAAATGGTATTTACAATCGGGCCGCGAACTAATACGACTCCCGAGTGCAATCGACCGCAGAATGTACATTTCAGGAGCACTACCCAATCATTCTTTTGTCACGGTATTTTGTTTACAGGAAGACAATAGTAAATAGACATATATAACTACCTGCGTTGATCCGTCTCTTCGACGAACGTATACGTCACAATGGGATGTCTATTGTGATCATTTATTACACACTTTGATGCATGCATGATCATAGGGTATGACGTCACACCCGAACATGGTAAACCACTAAACGGTATGATATTGAACTGGGGTGAATGATTCACACGAATGAAAATGACAATATCTTCTAAAACGTACAGAATGATCAAAGCGACATGACAAATCATTAAAAAAAAAAAACAATATTTGCTGCACATTTTTACCAAAAAAAAGGTTTGAAATAGCAACCCACAAAAATAATGATAAAAGAATAGAGACTTATAACTATTTATTCATTTACCTGTCTTTCTATCTATCTATCTATCTATCTACCTACCTACCTACCTATCTATCTATCTATCTATCTATCTATCTATCTATCTATCTATCTATCTATCTATCTATCTATCTATCTATCTATCTATCTATCTATCTATCTATCTATCTATCTATCTTATTTGCTTTGATGCACATTTAGTCATAGTCATTTGCTTCAGTTTGTCACCATTCCGTGCGCATACACTATCAATGATTTAAAAGAAAATATGGGTGGGGCTGTTTTACATTTTTTATTATCCTTCTTCGGATAGTCATATTGTCTTGATGACAGTTCATGCATTACCATTGCGAACATAGTCATTGTATCGGTTACACATATAGGATTGGAACAGTATTCATCAAATGAATCCCAGCCCATTAAAAAATAAAGTGAAATGAAAATACAAGGTAATAGTGGGCAGGCTTGGATTTTCTAAGCGTCATTCAGTTCGCTTTCAAATTGGTGAAAGATTTAATTAATGGCAAGAACTTCTAACCAAATTGTGATGTCAATAGTGACGTGGTTTGACTGCATTCGTGATAATACAAACGGTAAATATCAGTCAGAGGCGTCGATCATGGGGGGGCAGGGGGGGGCGATCGCCCCACCAATGAAAATATTGGGGGGCAAACATATCGCTTTGCCCCCCCAATAATTCCGCATGTGCAAAAAATAAAATAAGATTGTAATGTTACACAGAAATCAGCAAGCGAGACTGAGATACACAACTCATTCTTTATTTAAAATCGTGCTTAAAATGTCCGATTTTCAGATTGGAATATATAAAAATTTTCAGCTCGCGCTTCGCGCTCGCATCATTTCTATAGCAAAAATCCTTATTTTTCATGATTAAATAGATGAACAGAATGACCCGTTTTCAGTTTTAAACCCCAAAAGATTTCTCGCTTCGATTTGCAATAATCTTTTGTTGGATCTTATTTTATTTATCTTGTTCATTATTAAAAACTCAATATTTTCAGATCGAAATATCAAAATTTTCAGCTCGCGCTTCGCGCTCGCATCCATCGTTTGGTTTTTAGATACCCATCTTAATCATTGGTACCAAAAATATAGACTATCAAGCCTTCACGTCTCAGCTCGGTCTTGGCACTCGCATTATCTGTGTAGTGAGACATGTATTCTCATGAATTACTGCAAACAGTCCTAAACAGGCACCTTTTTTCTGTTAGCAGGTCAGTATATCAAAAAATTTCAGCTCGCGCTTCGCGCTCGCATTAATCTGTTGCTGAGATATGTATCTCTATCTCATGAGTCATATATATATATATATATATATATATATATATATATATATATATATATATATATATATATATATATATATATATACATATGTATGTACATGTATGTATGTATGATTGCCTTTGGAAAGTTGATGATTTTTGCCCCCCAATCTGAAAAATGGATCGACGCCCCTGATATCAGTTTTGAAACCTAATGACCCATTGACGGGTTACATGTAAGTCTATGGGACAGAGCCCACAGGTCAATCAGTTGGCGTGAATAACTTTACCAGCAGGGACCGCGGACGGGTTTTAAAGTGGGATGGGGGGGGGGGTGACCACGCAAACAATCCTAATCAGGTGATCATTTTTAAGTTTTTGTGACGATTTTAGAAAAAGAGGGGGAGGCTGAAGCCCATGCACCTAGCCCCCCCCCCCATTTTCCGCGGCCATGTCCAGGGTGTTCTTGTTTTCATTTGTGTCATTTTTCCGAAGGGGAGGGGTGCAATTTTTTTTCTTTAAAAAAATACACAAGGGAGTGACTCGGGCTGATCTTATAGGTGTTTGTTTGATTTTTTTTGCATTTTACAATTGATATTGAATGGCCCGGGTGCACACATAAGCTAGATTTGACATTTTCGTGGGGGGGGGGAATGTTATACGATCTCGAGACCATAATATGCCTGTCCATGTCCCACCATCCCCAATGAAATGGCGAATGCCTCTTTTTGACGAGTGACTGTACATAAAGCCTTTTTGGAAGAGGACTGCAGAGGAGGCGTGGCTAGTGAACTGGAACTCCAACAAATAAAAGTCAAATATCCAATCTCGCTTTCAGGACAATTGTCAACTCGTCATTGTCAAACCGAGATCTCGAGCCGACCGGACGAACGGTAGATTGTGAGAAGTATTATACTTTTGTATATACATGGTATATCGCTTGATATCACATACGAAATATTCATAAACACATCACAATTCATGGGAATTGAGTTTTGACTTCGTATTTGTCGATAGAGTTTTTGGAATTATTTCGATTTGCCACACGGGATACAGCGAAAATGTAAGTTGACCTTGATGATGATGATTACTATTATTATTATTACATTATTATTTTATAATAGATTTCAATATCCATGGTGATGATCACAGTAAAAACGCTGTTTAAAATTCTTATGCAACGCTGTTTACTATATGAACCTTACAGTAATTGTTTAAACAGTTTAAACAGGTGTTTAAATCTTAATCAACAAAGTTTAATTTTCAATATCTAATCTTCAATAAATTAAACATGATTGTTAAAACTCTTAAACAACTACTGTAAGGTTCATATCGTAAACAGCGTTGTATAAATCTTAAACAGCGTTTTTACTGTGTAGTAGTGGAATAAACTGTGTCCCATTTTGGTTGATATTTACCTTCATGTAGTTTATTTCGAAAGCTATTTATGGTATTTATACGGACATCTGCCTCGCCAACATGACCAATTTGTGTGATTGTGTTAATTTTACGAAACAAAAAATAATGAGGCAGTGAGGTAAAGTGGAATAGAAATCGGTTTACTGGCAGAAACCTTTACCTGTTGATGAAAACTACATCAAAATATACAACAAACGATTTTGAAATAAAATGTTGACTGCCAGAGCCTTAACTTTAGTTACTGCCTTCTCTTCGAATCATCAACAAACGAATGCATATTTGCACTTTGTCTAAAGCTAACTGTTCTCATTTTACTTTGTATTCTATTCTGTTACGTTTTGTGAAATTTGCCATACGTTTGTTTTTTAAACAGATGGGGTACTATTATTGTTCTATATTAATTTAATATTTAAGATCATTTCATGCTGCATGCAGCATTGCAACTCAGATGCCTGTATGATTTAGATGCGACTAAATGACTGCACACTTATTTCCAGAATATTTCATTTGTATGTTTGTATGTTTGTTTGTATTTTTTTTTACATTTACGTTGCCGATATAACTTTTAAATGCCAATAATCAAGGACTTTCCAAAGTCGTTATTTCGAAATTGGAGAGCAAATTCCTTTGTTATTTTGCGGAAACAATTCTCGTTTATCATGTTTATTGTAGTCAGGACATTGCATCCCTTGTCAAATGATCAGTCAGAGTCAGACATGATCAGTGATGCCTGGAGATAAATCACTGATAGGGAGACATCGAAACAATAGAAATGAGATCCGGTCACTCTGAATAGATATGATTGCGTCACACTATAATCTTCCCAGTACTACTTTCACCATTATCAGACAACTTTGCGGTAGTTTCAGGGGGCTTGTTGGTAATATAACATTGTGGGGGAGGGGGGAACGCCCCCAACGCCAATTTCAATATTATTTTCAGAGACCATTTTTTTTTTCTGCATCGATGCATAATTATGGTTCATTGGCATTTGCCCCGGCGACAACGGCTCCGCTCTGAATTCCACACACTAATGGAATGACCAACTTCAACCCTGGTTTAACACTATACTTATACCCTACCCTAAACCTAACACTAACCCTTAACCTATAACATAAAACCCTAATTGCAACCTTAACCCTAATCCTACATCTTGTCGAAATAATTGTGCAGGAGCAAATGTTGTGTCACATGTACACCTAACATACAATTAATCCTTTAATTGAACAGATATACATTGTGCGTGTAGCTGTAATTAAGGGCCAACTTGTGTGCGTAAATAAAAGGCCGGCAAAACGTTGTAAAATGACTTTTACGACTACTGTTACCACTTGTCGACAATTCTAATTAGAATCATTTTTTATGTTCAAAGATTACAAAGATAACCATTGGAATAACGTATTTTTTCTCACTTGGTACACACTTAAAGGTGTAATGGGGAAGGGGCGGGGGGGGGGGGGTTAAGCTACCCCTCAAATGGGTCGTACTATATAATGATATCGGAAAACTCTTTGGCCCCTTTTCAATCTTTCATTCCTTTTCACCCTTTGTGTTTTAGAGCGTAGATCCTTTAGAATATTCAGGTCAGGAATTATCACTGAATTTTCGTCAATAAAGGATCAGAAAATCTAACCAAAAAAATGCTTGAAAATTTATAATCAAAGAAATGACAGGCAAAGAAAAAGAGTCACCCTAGAAGATGCCTACATTTTGACCCCTTTAGTCTAGTGATGATCTAGTCATTTGTTGTCTCTTTTGAATAAACCCTCTTTCTAACTCTCCTTGGTCGGTTAAAATGTATATAGATAGAGTGCGACATATATTTATAGTATTATTAGGGACACTGGATTTGACGAACCCTTGGATAATAATAATGATAATAACCCTTGCATAATAATAATAATAATATAGGGTATTTATATTGCGCACATATCCACCTTGTGAGGTGCTCAAGGCGCTCCTATATTACCCGGCTAAGCTATAGCGCAGACAGCTTTTTAAGGAATTACTTCCTACCGGTACCCATTTATCACCTGGGTTGAGTGCAGCACATTGTGGATCAGTTTCTTGCTAAAGGAAATAACGCCATGGCTGGGATTCGAACCCACGACCCTCTGTTTCAAAGTCCGAAGACTAATCTACTGGGCCACAACGCTCCACATAATAATGATAATGATGATAATAATAATAATAATGATAATAATTATTATTATGATAATAATTATAATAATAATAATAACAATATCATTATTATCATTATTATTATTATATATTTAATCATCATCATCATCATAATAATGGCGGTATATGATATATTTTTGTCAATTCTCATTATTGTATAAAGTCTTTGTCCATGATATATTTTATGGAATCCTTATGAAGCTTCCTCCCATGAAAAAATCCTGATTTCCCGATAGACTTGATTAATCTCGCAATTTAAGTAAAATATATAGATAAATAATTTGGGAGTTAAACAAAATTGTGACATAACGTCATTTTGGTAGTGTCTATAAGAACAAGTCTACATCCATAGTGATAGAAAAAAATAAATTTTAAAAACTCTATTTTTATTTGTTCAATTTTTCGCATACTGTTATTGATTTGCATATTTGTTTTTCCGTTTCACACAAGCTAACTTGGTCCCAGTGTATCATTCTACTTAAAAAAGCGCAATGCTAGAAAGGACAGCATGGAGACATTTCGATCGTGACTCCCGAGTTGGCATATAGGCACAAGCATAATGTCACTCGAACTACTGTAGTATACATGGCATAAAAGGTGATTAAACAGTTAAACCAGCACTTAATAATAATTCTCTGATTAAATCGTGTATAAAATTAAGCCCCCATTTTATGTTGGGAGTCATTATCATCGACGGGGTATATCCTATGTCGGCAATGATATCAAGTTCCCATTATTCACTCATAAATATCATACTTTCTGGGATATAAAGTGAATAGAAAGAGAAACCATCACATGACACTACCGGATCTGCATAGTCGCGGTTATAGCATGGACCTACTACAAAATGGTTATAGAAGACGTCCGTTGCGTAAATGTTACCATAAAATGGCAATTAAGGAGTGTTCGCAACACTTGCGCAGATGCTTTCTGGAACGTAGAGAATCTATTGTCTAAAGTCCTTCATGACAAAGCAGCTTTGTCGAAAATCGGTGAGTCAAAATAGCAGTGTCGTCCTGGAATTCCGAAACAAATTATTTTCAATTTTTCGTCAGCTATGATTCTACGGACGATCTGCTCTACCGGTTCATCAAGTTTTCGACAAAGACAAAACTGTCCATTGTGATGTGACGGGTATTTTCAATGGATTTACCATGTTGGAGAATCTGTCCCCGTAGCAATTTTGAAAACTCGCTTGTATCCTATATTAATAAACGGTCAAGTGAACAAAATGTCAAAAGGAGCTGCCATAAACGGAAGAGTTCAATGCTATTGCAACCGTTCTCATAGTACCGGTGATAAGTTTCTTCTGGTTAAAAAGTTTTTTTAGGACCAATGAAGCACATCATATTCACCTTCCACTGCTGTAAAAATTATTGTGTGTTAACCCAATAAATGGCTACTACTACTACTACTACTACTACTACTACTACTACTACTACTACTACTACTACTCATAATAAACATAACGATAATGTTCATGATAAAAATAATAATAACAATTCTAGTTGTAAAGAAAATACTTGAAATAAGATTCTTACAAAATCAGGATTGATGTTTTATCCGTTTATCTATACATTAATTCTCTTGAGATCAATTTTGATTATATAAAAATAATGAGTGAAGATATGGAGAAGTCAATGAATTAGATTAAATTAGCAGTCTCTTGCCCATTTTCTGAAATTATATAATAATTTGAAATATTGATAGAAAAGGTCACTTAGAAGAGCCTTAAATGTTATAAGAACGCATAAGAAAAAACGGAAATATGCCAGCAAGGAAAATTTATAGTCACTATCCTACGCTTACAATGTGGGCCAACCAATAAGTGATATATCGCTCTCTTTATGTTCTCTGACAATTTAGTTTTTGAGTGGGTGTGAATGGACATTGAACTTCGAGATATCTTGAGCATGAATGTACACTCAGTCACTCTACAAATAAAATCACATTCAAAAGAATTTCATTAGAGATGTTGGATTTGTGACCTTGCAAAGACAATTCTTTGAAAGTTTGGCTTTTTCGTACGTGGAACTTCTTTTATAATTTTTATTCTATTTATTTATCATTATGATCATTCTTTATGGGGGGTATTAATTATTTATTTATTTATCTATTCATTCATTCATTTATATATTGGTTTATGCATAATGGTCAGCAGCAGAGATGAAAGGGCCAATTTACAATCTCATGACAAAGTAAAATTAGTTGCATAGGTGTAAATTCAGTATGGAATCAACTTTTAAGATTATGTTACTACCCAAAAGCTCACCCCCGTCTGTTCGGTATTTGTCTCTGTCATGATGTATTGAACTGTGTCAAGATTCTACTTATCATTCACTCCAGTGTATAGGGCCTATCTCCTTTGACACGCGTCTAGATTGATATGACAAAATTATGCATGTATAACCGTGCATCATGAATTTGCTGGTCTTTTAAGCACTATTTCCATTTCAATGATTGATGAATGCACTTTTTGACAACGGACCATAGACGTCATAACAGAAATGTCCAAAGGGAACGCCAGAAATCGGGAGAGACCCCCCCGACCAAGCTGTAATTTGAGAATGTTTCTTGGCTGCAGTCACACCAATGACTCCGAACCCAAAACCGACCGATGGTGAGCCATTGGAAATATCGTCACAGACTTGATCGGTCTGGTTTCGGTTGTGTCAGTGTGACCGCTGCTTACTAATGAAAGTGGGGCTACTGTAATCCTTTGTATGTATTTACGGACTGGTTGTAAGTCGCCATAGTCTCCTTTGTTGATTTCGAAAATGAATCTAAATGACGCAGAAAGTTTTTGATCCTCTCCTTGTAGGAAAATTACTGTGATATCAGGGGCGGATCTACCATTGTCAAGGTTACGGGGGATTTTCTGAAGAAAATATAAACGACATTGGAGCCAATAGTGGAATAAATAACTATCACCGAATTACGGGTGCGTTTTTATTCCTTTGTTTGATAAGCTATAATAAGATAAATTGGTTTGCTCGGGGGGGGGGGGGGGCAGGGAAGGGGAAGTACCCCCAGTGCCTTGAGCCCACCACTGACCGTACAGCCCGACAATCATTACGACTTTAATACGAGAAAAGTAATCTCGATGACATAAAAAAAAATCACCTTTACAATTCATAGGCTGAACATGAAGGTGGCTGCTCCTGAAGATGACAATGACGATGATGATTATGATGACGACGATGATGACGATTATGATGATGATTATGATGATGATTATGATGATGATGATTATGATGATTATGATGACGACGACGATGATGATGATGATGATGATTATGATGATGATGATGATGACGACGACGACGATGATTATGACGATAAGGATACTGACATTGATGGTGACATAGATGAGGATGATACAGATGATGATGGTGACAACGACGATGATAATTGATGAAGGTGGCGGTGATGACGGTGACGATGATGACGACGACGTTGATGATGAATCCTAACATTTGGTGGTGATGGTAATAAAACAACAAATTAGTGATATCATAGTGTGTTATTATAGCGTCAGTTACTATAAATCTAAACAAATTTATACTTCTTGAAAGAAGTGCCAGTTAAAAACATATCAATCAAACTTGGAAATTCTTTGCCAGCTTTTTTCAGAAACGGTTTTTCATAAATAGCGGTGAGTTAACAACTGAAATTATGAAAATATATTTCTTTTAAAGAGATTAACTTATCCCCTACCGAGTTACAAAATACAGACCTTGCCTGTCATCTAACAAGACTAGGTAATCTTAAGCACGTATAATGTTTCGTCATCATTTGCCCACTTTTATACTCCTGAGTCTAGAGTGGAAAACTTATTAACCCAAGTGCGTTTAGGCCCTAATTATATTTTAAGATGTCTTTAATAAGAAAATAAACTGATACCAACCATAACATCAACTTTGATGATTGATTTATCTTAGCAAACCCTTTATTTTTTACGGCACAGATGTGCATAAGTTACAACAACATTGCTTGAATAAATTGACAGCTATTTGCAGCGCTATTTGAAGTAAAGGTACGGATATGTACACAACCATGTCTGGTATGCGAATATACGAATGAATGAATGAAATCGTATAATATTAAAGGCAACCGAGTCATGCGTGAAAGTCATGCCAAGGTCAATGTTGATTATAATTTTCATTCTGGTATTTCACTTTGACTAACTGTTGTTGTTATCATGGTTATTGAAGGCATTGGTATTTTATTTTCATATATTCATGTTGCCTGTCTTTACAAGCACAATTCTTTTAAAGGGGAAGTTCACCCTGAAGAAAACTTTGTTGTAAAAATAGCAGAAAAAATAGTAAAAAATATTGGTGAAGGTTTGAGGAAAATCCGTTAAAGAGTAAAAAAGTTATTAGAGTTCAAAGTTTTGGATTTGTGACGTCATAAACGAGCAGCTGCCCCATGTGTTATGTAATATAAAATGCATGAATTTCAATTTTTTTATGGTTCCTGATAACTTAATTTTGTTTTCTATTCATGATCGGGTGTGAAATGATTTGTCTATTGATATACAAAAGGTACAGTGAAAACCATTCTCAATTTTCTGAAAAAATGACATCTCATCGATTTTTTACCATTCGCTATGTAGGAATGCTGCTCGCATATGACGTCACAAATCAAATAATTGATATTCTAATAACTTTTTAATTATTTGATGAATTTATCTCAAACCTTCGGCAATATTTTTTATTATTTTTTCTGCTATTTTTACAATAAACTTTTTCTCAGGGTGAACTTCCCCTTTAAGTATTTAAAGTAGATCAATTCCACTTGACAAGAAACTAATTTAAAGCCTTTATGCTAGTGAAAGACTATTTTAATTTCTCCATTTTTAAAACAAAATTATACTTTTTTTAAAATATGCCTTACAAATGAATAGTCGCAATGATATAGCAGACCTAGAAAAACACGAATCTTGAAATATTTGTTGCATATTTCTTTCTCATCACAAAGCAAAATGGAAGAAAGATTTACCTTTTTTTAGACCCAAGACTCAAGATAATCTCGTCGTTCACTCCACCCCCTTCGCCCAAATCGCTCGATCTCCATCTAACTCTTTTCCTTTTTCAATTATGTTTTTATTACAACAAATTAAAGTCAGTCACAAAATTTATTATTAAGTGATTGCAAATCACATAAACACAAGTTCGTTACACACAAAAAAATAATAACAATAATAGAATAACTTTGATTCATATCCCGTAGCCACTTATCCCCCTCTCCCCCAATATATATCGTATTTACCGACCCTTTACTTATTTACCTCTTTTAATTCAAATATCACACCATTCATATATTTGTTTTCCATTGGTTCAGGTATGGGTAGGTAGGGGTGGTGCACTGCAAAAACCTTCGGTGTTGATAGTTTTAACACCAGCCCGGAATCTATATACGTCCACACCAGAGAGGTCTTGAAAAAACACCAGTTTTGAATCAAACCGATGCTGTTTTAATACTAATTGGTGTTGTATAAACACCTTTCAGGTGTTAGACCAAAACGAAACTGGTGTTGTTTAACACTTCTGTGGTGTGGA